>NC_054866.1:39133165-39477332 GCF_018320785.1 Cheilinus undulatus
TGGTTAATACACCAATATGTAGAAGCTCTTATTATTATTATTGTTATCCATACATTTTCAAATTTACTGATTTAGAAAAAAAAAAACTGAAAAAATAGTAAAGCATATAATTTTTATCTTGATTAATATGTCAAATTATAGTTATTTACTCACATTCCTAAGTAGAAAAATGAGTTTTAGTGGTTGAATGTTATGCTTGATTAATTTCTGACTTCTCAGAGAAGCCCAGTGAGCCGGCTCAAATTTGGGTATATTCAGTTTGAAATCCCTCATTCCTGTTCAAAATGGTAAAACGTGGAGAGTTCACTGAGAATGAAAGAGTCCGCATTAAAGCACTTCATGATGCTGGATGGTCTCTGAGACAAATATGACAGGTGGTCTAATAAATTTGTTAAGCACTGTATATGTATATAGAAAATCCCTTTTACTTTAGCTTATTAAAAGGAAAAAAAAAATGAAAACACAAACAAGTCAGAAAAAAATAAATAAAAGGGGATGAAAAAATTTTTAAAAAGTCAACTAATATTAGTAGAAAGTAGACAGTGTACACCAGTAATTTGTTATTCATGGGTGGCTTTCTTTATTGTGGTATATTAAAAAAAACAAATAAAAAGGTAAAAACTAAACATTATACTTATTGTTTTAATAAATATGTACCATTTAAACACAACTGGCACTGTGATGTGTTGAAGAGTGTCAAAAAGAAACGTACAAGGAATTAACAGGAATCACCGTGCCCCATAAAGATGCTTATCTCTTTATATAATTCTTTAAACACAGGAAATAATCACACAAAAAGTGTCCTACATTGTTTACCCAAAGCTTTCTTTTCCATAGGTTGTGCAAGTGCAGATATAAAATTAAACCTTTTAAATCTTAGTGGCATATTTATATGTATAAAGGGGATGAATGTTGTGATCTGTTTGAGGCAGTGGTTGCAGAGTTGTGTGCTGGATTTCTGATTTCAGTATTCATATTTTAACCATTATTTTTGGAAAAAAGAATAAAACCTTGATAGACAATTTTGATCAGCATATCATGGTAATGACAATATATAGTTGTTTTTGCTGAAATGAACAGCACTAATTTTAATGATCTATTTTTGTGATCTTAGACATTTTCATTTCAGTAATAGTCTATTGATAGTTGGTCACAGAGGCCAAAAAGGGAAATCTTGCCTTCAATCCGCCCCCCCCCCAGTTAATCATAAATCCTTCATGCTCAGCACTGAATGTTTGTTGAGCACACTTTATTTAGGATAGCCTTAAATTCACTCACACAATTAAGTAATCTTTATTGGTACTGCTGGCACAGAAATAAGGCCATGGTCTGGTTTATGTTTGACACAGTTGATCAATGAAACTTAAATGATGCCAGTGTAACCAAAAAAAGGGTCAAGACTAAAAATCGATTCATGATGAAATAATTTCCACAGATCAGTTTGGCTTTCAACTTATTTGATAAGAGTTTTAACTATCTTTAACTGTTCAAATTAAAGCTATGCAACATTACTGCTTTCTAAATTTGTTCAGGGGCAGAATTTAATGCAGGAAATGATCGGATAAATTTAAGGCTTTTAAATCCCTTTAACACCATATTGAATTTAATGTCATGCATGTTTTACGATCCTACTGACTGAAAAGCCATATGAACATCATGACCAAGAAATAAATTAAAGGAGGTCACATTTCAGCTGCTTTTCAGCATTATATAACAAGAATTTGTAGTTTTAAAAATGTAAAAATTCCTTTTCAGCTTATAAAATAGTCTCTGTGTGTCTGTTTATGTTAAAGACTCTTGAACACCCCTCAGGACTTAGTATGGATTGAACTCATTTATTGCTCTTCAGATACCTTTAACATCACAAGTACATCTTTCTGACATAACAGTTGTTTTAAGAAGCAGACTAGTTATCCTGCAGCTTGCCTCTGATACTGGGTTTGATTTTGTTTGAGCACAAGAAAAATGTTTTTCCGATGTAGCCTCTGAGACTCTGATCCCTGAAGCCGTAGATGAGTGGGCTGAGAAAGCGTGGAATCAGCATAAAACAGAAGTAATTAAAAAAGGAAACATCCTCTGGCAGCCAGTTAACATGCAGCACAATAAGAGTTTCAGTGATGGGGCTGGTGAAGGCCAACATGCACAGCAGCAGCTGAAAGCCGTGCAGCAGCACCGTGTGCATGGCTTTGCTCACAGACACTCTGTCTTGTCTTAGCTTCCTGGTTTCTAGAAGGATTCTCACATAAGTAAAGAGGATAATAACTGCCACCACTGCAAAGAAGAGAACACTCACAGCAGCTCTGAACAATGACTGGATAGGAGATGAGTTGACAATGGTAGCTTTGCAAATTACAGGGGTGGAGAAGACGTCTACAGCGGGATCCTGTTGCATGATAGCGTTTTCAATGAGAGGGGGGGTGCAGCTGATGAGCCACAGAGCCAGAACAGTGATCCAGATTCGGTCTGAGCGCCAGGCTGCCGGGCGCTGCAGGGGGTAGATAATGGCAACATAACGCTCCAGTGACATGGTGGCCAGGATTAAAGGTGTGTTATGGAAAGTGGCAGTGGATAAAAACAGCAGAGGAACACAGCAGACAATAGCAAATTTCACCCGGCCCATGACAAAGAGGAAGAGCAGTACAGATGATAAGAGCTGCAGGGTGTCATTGATGAGCATATATGCAAACAGAATATAACGAGAGATGTCCAGGAACCGCCGGTGAGATGCAAAAATATGCAGCATGACACTGATGCAGCATAGGAAGACACAGAAGAAGGGGATAACCACACACACCTTGATAATCACGGACAGACTACTATAAGAAGATGAATTACCTGGAAAATCTGTCAGATTCTGCATTTTGCATGTGTGCTATCTGTTAAAGACACAGTGAATGAAACATGTTACAACATTTTGAGCAGAGATGCAGAGTGTAACTTACATTTTTTTCCCGGGAAAACAGAACAGCATATCAATAGAGGAACATTGTGAGAAAACCCCAAACTTTGCAAGACACTTTTTTCACAAATACTCATCAAAGACAATATGCACGTTAAATGTACCCTCATGGTAACATTATATTATAAAGGACACCTCTCTCACCTAAGAAAGTCTCCATCAGTCAGAGGAGTAGGCCAAACTTTATACTTCTGTTTCTCTCATGACAAACACTCTCAGGGATGTTCTGCCCTCATCCTAGGGGTTTGGCCAAACTCAGATGTTGTGACTCAGGTCTTGATTTCTCCAGACAGATGTTATTTTCACGCTATCCTCATCAAGCAGTAAGTTTGACAAACATCAGATTTCAGTGGGGACAGCTGACACTATGAAATCTAATTGAAGTTCAACTTTAGTGTGCTGGATAGCTGTTGTTTCACAATGTATGCAATATGCACAACCTGTTTTGATCAACATAGCTGCTACAGAAAGAGGCCAAATCAACAATGTAGAGCATCTAAGAGTAAAACAATGAACCTGGAAAACTATTACCTGAACCCAAACCTAATCCTTTTTCTTTTAACAACAAAAACCTTCTTCCACAGCTCTTTTTCTCTTTCTCCGGGAATGCATGATATTATTGGTATGATATCAGCAGACATGAAAATTTCTGCTGACATTTACATCAGATGTTTTGGATATAAAAAAATGCCTACATCAGCTGTTAGTATTTGTTGAACAAACAAATGGCTGAAGTCTTTTTCTTTAGTCACTATTGCTCCCTACACTTTGAGAAACCCAGGTTTTAGTTCTGAACAACATTTGTCTATTTGTATTGGCTAAAAATAATTTGTAAATATCAGCATATCTTATATAAAAAATCCAATATTATGAATCCCTTCTTTTCTCCAAATAATGTCCATGATTGTTGCAGCTGAAACAACTCAAAATGCATCTGTTATACATCTTAGCCTTGAGGATGACATATGATTGAGTATTACCAAATTATTTATATGACTATTTCAGCTGTCTGTATCTTCTACTGGACTTATGAAAATATTATGAACTACATTTTTCATTACTTTCATGTGAAACCGTTTTTAAAAGTTCTATATAAAGTTTATTTACACTGACAATCAGGTTTACCATTAAAGAACTGCTAAGTTACTAAATAGGCCTACTAGCTATTAACTTTAATTTAAAACGTTTAGACTCACTAAATAAAAATGAACAAATAACTTTGGTATCTAATCAGCAGTAATGATATAATTTTCCATTAAGATACAATATGTAAAGTACAATTTTAAAAGCAGGCACTATATATATATTTTTTATCATTCAGCATATCCACTTCAATTAGTGATTAATACAGTTAGCCATTCAAGACTGCAAGCCAGCATAATCCTGACATTCAGGAAAAGAGTAATTTTTTTAACAAAAACTTTTGATTAATTTGTGGTAGCCTTTTAGATAAAACTAAAAATTACGATAATATGAATCACACTGGGGCATTAGGAAACAAGTTACCTAAACAGCTCATTAAGTAGTGTTAGCAGTTAGCTTGCTAGCGAATAAAGTTATGCTAACCTGAGGGTGACCGTTAATATGTTTGTTGTCAGTTACTTAAACTTTCTGTCGACGTGAAGAAAAGTTATCGTCTCTCTGAAGTTACGTTTCTGTCCTACTGACTAAGGTAAGCTCAGTGATCACTGTTGTTGGGTGTGCTTATTAAAATAAGATTAATCTATCCACTCGCTAGCTTAGGTGGGTTTCTGTCCGATAGCTGGTGTTTGGTGCTAATAGGGCAATGCTATCACAAGAGGGCTTGCTGATGTTGGACATTTAGGGGACAAACTTTGCAGCAGTGACACTTGATGGTGAAATGCTTTTAAACAGCAGAAATAGTTGGAAACAAACATTTTAGATGTGCATTTTCAATTTAACTGAATTTTTGGGATGTCAGTAAACCCTTTTGAAACGATTTAAGGGTGTTATGTATAGATCATAGTTTTAGTCTGCTGACTTAATCTATGATCTTAAAGTTTCTAACAGCATACATAAATTTTGTTTTAAAAAATCTTGATGAGATTAGAAATATCTTTTACAAGAGTGTCCTAGTCGAGACAAAGACTCTCGATAAATGGGTGTTAGAATGAAAAGTACAAACTACTCCACCATATTCAACACACCTGATGCAACATGAGTTTAAAAAAGGCTGTAACTTAATAATCCCCTCATAGAAATGGTGGTTGGGTTTTTTTTTTCCTGTCACACCTTGCAAAGGTGGAAAAAAGCACCAGACTATTATACTGAAGTAAAATTACAGTTAGCCTACTTTGGGTAAAATTTACGTTGGTAGAAGTAAAAGAACTTCTGCCCAAGTAAAAGTTAAAAATTAGTCATTTAAAGTTTACTTAAAGTACTGAGTAGCTACTTTTGACACCAAGGGGGATTTCACAATGAAATTCCTGAGATCATATTTGTGCAGTAAATACTAAAGGATGTGTGTCTCCAGCCAGGTTGTTTATTTTATTGTGTGACTTAACTCAAAGTAAAATGTGCTGCAACTGGCAGTTTCCTGTTGCTGGTAGGAAGCTTGAACCTGATGGTTTCTGTTTTTAGTGTACATTTTATTTACTCAGTACTTGATGATTTTTCAAATGTAATGAAGATGTACAACACTTCCCCCAAAATATACTGTGAAAGCTGAGATTTTGAAAAGCAATCAAATAAGAGCTAGTACACAAAAAAAGCTACTCAATTACAGTGAATAAATTTAACTTGTTACTTTTCTCTCCTGCTGTAAGTTGTTAGTACATGTATCACAGGAATTCAAAGATATGCATGAAAAATACCCTTCAATTAATAGCATATGGATGCTTACAACTTTTGGGCATTAAGCCTACTAATTGTTGCCAGTAATAAAATTTTAACTTAAACATAACACAGTTCTCCTAATGTTGATGGAAAATGTTTTAAACATTTTAAATATTTATTAAAAATATATGTATATATACTATAGACTATGAGTTCATGTGAAAAAGTGCAGCAGATGCTGGGCTGAACATTCATAAAAACTCTGAACTGGTTATGGTTTTGGAAACACGATACGGCTGAGGCACAGATGAGGCAACCTCACTGGTGGCTGCAAAATGTCCCCTAATAGCTTTCCCATTTTTGCTGATGCACACCAGTTTCCAAGTCACTTAACTGAACTATTTTCCAGCTGGATTGGGAGCCCTCATATTGATTTTTGGCCCTGCATTAATCCTGCTGAGTGGGCATTTTAAAGTCACCTGCGTTAGATATTCCAGCTTTGTCTTGTACTGTGCAGTTTGGGAACAGTTGTGCAAAGTGTTTTGGCAGTGTCCCCAAATGCTTGTAACTTTGGTACGACTGTGGTTGACTGAGTTTTTAAAGTGCAGGTGTTGAGTCCTTCACTGCAGGAGTAACAAGAGAGATTTGAATCACAGGAAAAGGCATTCAAAAAAAGATATCCCACTTTACATTGGGGAGAGTTTGTCTGTCAAGAGCAAAATCAGTGAGCAGTTTGCAATGAGAGGCCACAGTCTCTGATCTCTGCTTTATGTCTTCTCTGCCTTCAGCTTTTTATATGTGCTGAGTGCTAAGCTCTTTATTGCCTTATCTTTGTTGATTGTAAAGGTTAATGCATTGTTCAGCCTTGAGCTGAATTTTTAGTCACAATTTATAATCATGAAAGTTATGCAAGTAGTAAAGGAGAGTTTATTTCAGCCTTTTCAAAGCTTCAGTACACCATGGCCCAATATGATAGCTGAAAATTTTAAGTGGGCCTGCAAAAACCCGCATACAACCACAACATGACACTTTAAGTGTGCAATTACAAAGTGCAGTTAATTAGCAGGTACCATTTATATTGTTTTGATCTGGCATCTGCAAACTTCCAAGTTTTCTTTTCTTATATTGATCTCTTTAAACATACTTTTTGATTCTGCAAACTCTGTTCTAGTAATGATTAGGCTTTCAGCAGTTATTTCAACATGAATTCGCTGACACCAGTTCTGTAAATCAGACAAGTGATAGAAAGGTATCATGTCAGTTCAAATGTTTGGCTGTTTTTTCAGTTCTGGGACTAATTTTGCCTAAAAGTATTAACCTATGATCAGGTATCTTATGATCATTTAAAACATACTTGTTATTTTGAAAATTATATTGTAGGTTGTATGTAGTGTAAAAGACTTCTACAGTCCACTTGCAGTACCTCTAAGGCCCTCTAAGGAGCTTTGGCCCACACTTTGGGAAGCATTGATCTAAAGTTTGATAAATAAAGGAAACCCGTTTCATTCACATTCTTGATGCATTGGATTCTTCCCAACAGGAAGTCCATCTCAATTTCAAAATGAGGCATTTTGATGGTGCCAAATGACTTTAACCTCTTATAACTTCTGTATACAGTATTCTGTGATCTTCTACTCTTTCTGGCAAGACAACAATATCACACTGCACACGACCACATGCAAACATCCCATCATAGCACCCTCTACTCCCGACAGGAAGTGACAAAAATGGTTAATTTCTTTATTCCTCTTACTGTGCTGAACCTATCAAGCTCAGATTTTTCAACGGAAGTCCTCAATAATTGTCCACAACACTAACATGTTTCATCAATGTATGATCAAGGTCTGCCCCTCTAAACATTCAAAGGATTATTTTATCATTTTTGCTGTAGCACTCCCTACTGGCAACAGGAAGTGACACAGTTGGGACAGTTCTTTGTTTCTGCTATTACTGAGTTGAACCTAGCAAGCTCAGATTTTATAATAATAATAATAATAATAATATCTTGAATTTATATAGCGCCTTTCAAGAAACCCAAGGACGCTTTACAGGAAAAAGGAAGGCCTCAATATTTGTCCACAACACTGACATGTCTTATTAAAGGATGCCTTACTGCCAATGGTTGTTAATTTCACAGGAAGTTGGCCTAAATCTGATCTGAAACATTTGATTTGCATCAAATTTCACATGTGCTATCAAGGTCTGCCCCTTTATACATTTAATTTCATGGTTTTGCAGCAGCGGCATCTACTGTAAGATACCAATAGCAACTCTTGCATAGTGTGTCCCATCGTCTTTGTATTTTTCACAGTAAATATTATTATTATTTGTTATTATTACAGTCTAGACCTGCCCTCTTTGTAAAGTGTCTTGAGGTAACTTTGGTTGTGAATTGGTGCTATACAAACAAAGACTGATTGATAGAGTTACACCATGTTGAGGATTGTTTAAAAACTTGCCACCCAATGGCCACACTTGGTTTAATTGGTGTCAGTGTTTGGTTTTCTGTCATGATGGTTATGGCAGATAGATACGTGTTGAAAATTAAGTTGTCCAGCACATTAAGCAGGACAAATGCTTCATTTTGAAATAACTTGAGACAGCATGCTACAAGCACAGGAGTAGGGAACATGCTGAACAATAAATGTGCTGCCTGAAATCTAAAAATGTGGGTGATAATCATACCCAATGAATATGTATTAGTGCTCATTTCATGTTTTTTTCAAAACCAAGAAGGCCTGCTTCACATGCATAAACATCGTTGGTTGTTGTCAGACTCATGACAGGTTCATGTTTGAGTCTGGGTTAAGGACACTGCATTTGGTCATGGACATATTTCATGGATTCAGAGGGAGGGGGAATGTTGACAGTCAATGCAAAGATCAGTGTTGTTCATTTGGGGCTGTTTGAACTCATGTTGCATTTTTTGTACTGGAATTGTTCCTGTTCTACTTTTCCAGTTTGGACTAGATTATACAACAATCAAGCACTTAATCATGTTCCTTTATCTCAGGCCAAATCACAAAAACTGATCTCATACTGGGCCTGAATCATAGTTATACAGTTTTATATCTTAGAGTTTGAACACAGCATGCATTTCCATTAATTCTTTACGAGTGTAATATGTGGTAAGATTGTTTCATTTGTTGTCAGCCAAAAAGGATTTATTAGAAACATATCTTGACTGTTTAGATAGTGTTACAGTGTTAAACCTTTTCACTCATACTACTGAAATCTGCAACTAAACTTTGCGTCAGCATTGTTTTGCAGACTATGATGAAACCAACAGGGTTATTTCTGTAGTTGAAATGACTTGCATGTCAAGCAGTACACTGAGGTACTGTTTAAAATCTCCAGAGCTCACGTCTCATATCCCCTGCTTGGTCATTAACAAGCTGATGCTGGCTGATCATTAACATGAAGCTCCAGAGTCCTGAAAGTTTCATGTGTTTGGCAAGCAAGTTGACTCTGCTGAGAGCAGCTACGGAGGGGCTCGCCTCCCCTTTACGTAACTTCTACGTCAGTAATCAGGACTGTGGTGGATCAGAACAAACACAGTGGCTAGAACAAACTTTCTGTGACTTAACCTACCAAATGTCACCTTAGCAAACTAGTTTTATAGAGGCTATAAAGCTGAATGAATGCCATTGCAAAACACTTTTTAGCGGCTGTAATAGAGAACTAATAATAGGAAAAAGATTGACTAAAAG
The DNA here is from genome assembly GCF_018320785.1 of Cheilinus undulatus. Classification (NCBI taxonomy): domain Eukaryota; kingdom Metazoa; phylum Chordata; class Actinopteri; order Labriformes; family Labridae; genus Cheilinus; species Cheilinus undulatus. The sequence goes on from NC_054866.1 coordinate 39,142,631, forward strand.
AGAAAAGATGTTTGAAGTTAAACAATGAAAAAAGGTCAGACGAATATGTTTTGAAGAGGACACATATTTAATACCAAGAAATGTGGCAGTGCCATGTTTGTATAATACCATTCTTTAAAAAGGTCATACCTGTGTACCATTCAGGATCATGATATGATATAGAGTATTATTGTTCTATGTCTTGCACAGGTTGGCAAATAGACAAATGCCTAGAAAACTTTCTAGTATGATGTTTGACAGTCAGTTAGTGCCTGATAGATGTTGATATATCAGGGAAAATGCTTTATTCAGTTTTTATTTATTTATGTATTTTTTTAAGATTTATTTTTGGGTCTTTTTGTGCCTTTAGTAGCTAGAGGAGGATAGTGGATAGACTTGGAAACAGGGAGAGACATGCAGCAAAGGGCCACAGGCCTGATCCAAACCCGGGCCGCCAGCGTACATGGGTAGAATCCCAAACCACTGGGCCATCTGCGTGCCCCCTTTCAGTTTTTTTTTTTTATACATTTTTAAATTGGAAGCTCTGAAAGGAGGTTATCATTCTGGAAAACTGAGTTCTTATTTAAAACATGGAGCATGTTGAACAGTGGAAGATCCCTTACACTAGGTTTGTTCCTATCAACTAGTTTCACTGCTGATTAAAAGCAAATTTAAATCCAGACTAGCCAACTGCTCTTAGGTTAAGAAAACACTCAAAAAATTTCATATCAAGCACAGTTTATTTCACATTGTTAAATGCAAGGTTGCAGTCTCTGCTGGTAAAAAATGTCAAATTGGTTTGCTAAGTGTGAAAAGTGCTATAACCAACAGCCTTCGGTTCTCCTTGGAGGTAAACGTCCACATATGCTTCTTAAATACTGCTCTGGTTTTATTAGAGCCAGTTTAATCTGAAACAGCCCATATACAACTTCTCCATATTTCTAGATCAAAATACTGCCAAAGGGGTGCCAATGGCCGAGCACTTAGGGGACACACCCTGTATTATTGAGGCAACAGTCCACCAAGCAGGCAGCCAGGGTTTTTGTCCAACCTATGGCTCCTTTCCCATGTCATTCCCCACTTTCTCATCTATGTTTCTGACTTTATCCACTGCTGTCCTCTATAATAAAGGCATAGAAATCCCAATAATAAAACGATTTAAAAAGTAGTATCAAGGCATGGCTCTGCTAATTCTTAAAAAAAGCCAAACCCCTTCATGCAATGTGATGCTATTCATCCTCATAGCTGGCATACTCGCAGTAAAGGATTATTTCAGTGTGGAAGTAGCTAGCCATTGGCAGGAGGTACAGCAGTGGCCAGCTGCTTATACACAATAATGGCAGGGTTGCACAGTATTGGATTTTTGACGATATCTGATATGCCAATCAGGAGTGAGCTGATCCTGATCGCGTGTATTGAGGCTGAAATTAACATTTTTTATTTGATTGGCGATTGGCAGGTTGATCAGATCAGCCTAGCCGATCTCAGCCATCGTACATGGAGTACATATCTCATGGTACATCCATAATGCCAATATTTCCAGAAAAAACAAGTGAAGTGGAAAGAAAAAAATAATAAATTGATAAGTGCATAGAATGGTTCATTACTGTCTAAGATGTAACTTAATGCTGTGTTGGAGGCTTTCATGATGCTGGTCATTATTGTAAGGATTTATAGAGGAAATATTGATTATGTGTGCTCACTCTGTTAGTGTTAAGGATTTTGTCTATAATTTCTGGCTGATCTTCATCTTTTAGAACATGTGGTTTGTATCTCATCTAATGTTAACTTGTATGTTAACAGTATGCAGTATGCAGCTGTTTTGCTTTTCGTGTTGATGAAAATATTCCTACAGCCAGTTTTGTGCTATATAAAAAAAGCAAAAGATAACTTCAAGATAACTTTTTGGGGATTAATTTTAGATGTTTCTAACATTTTTTAAAATCTAAATAGTTAATTTTTATAGTGATATGTAAAGGAAATTTCAAATTTTTCTTAAAGATCTATAACGTCCTTAACTAATACTAACCCCGTTTTCCATGCAAATACACTCACATACGCACATACCCATCTGAGCAAGCGAGGGAGAGAGGGATCTAGACGTAAGGTCTGTCCTTCTGGCCTCTCTCTGATAAAGCCAAATACGCACATTTGCAGGCCGAGTCAACAGATCAATGCCTTTACGTAATGACACGGTTTCTGGGCCTTATAAATACCAACAGGGATTTCAGTTGACCATCATTGAGCAGACCGCAAGATCACAAGCAGCAAAAACAGTATTCTGCTACTTTTACAAAGGCTGTTAAACTGTGAAAGGACCTGATTGTAGTTCAAACTGCAAAAAGAAGAAAACGACTGTCAGCAACTTTTTCTCACATAGCGCATAGACTCAGTCTGAGTGCAGCAAAATCTGCAAAATGCAAGCCATTCGACAATGTTCAATGTGTGCCAGCAGCGCTGCTGGAGGACTTCTGAGAAACCAGGCAGACTTTTCATTTCTGCGGACAAACAAGAGCATGCTCAGGAGGGGAGCCACCTGTGTCCGCTTCATAAGGTAGGTTATTCTTCTAAAAATGTTCTTAATTTTTTAGGATGTTTGGTAACTTCAAATCCTAGGCTTTAACTTTAAGAGAGCTGTTATTGAGCTGACAGACTAATCCATTTCCTGCATCTTATTTTCTGCAGCATTTCTGAGAGTGGACAATTCAGCAGCACAACACCTGAAGTGCAAAAGATGGGCGAACAGACAAATACTGCAACCAAGGGCTATACATCTTCAAGCGTTGCCAGTGGGCTCAACTCTCTCCCCTTCTCACAGGTTGGTCATATTCCTACAGCTATATCTACAAAAAGAACAACTCTTTTAGTTTTTCAAATAAAGATGTTAAATTGTTGAATTTCTCCCCTTGTATGCAGCATGTGGAGAACCTCTCTCACGACTCCCTGATCAGAAGAGCGGCCTCAGTGGCAACAGATGGTTCAAATACTTTCCTCTCACAGTCCTCCTTGGCTCTCATCGATGCCCTCACTGCCTATTCAAAGGTAGGCTGGATGTTATGTTATGGGCATTGAGTCTGCTGAATTAAAGCTTCTGTGAGTTTATTTTTTCAGAAATAACTGGCACTGTCCCTGACTGTCTGCCCTGTCTTTGTTTGCAGGCTGTACTCACTCGCATTGCTTTCCAAAGACGCTACTTGGCCACGCTGGGAAAACTGACCCCAGCAGAGGAGGATTCACTCCTGGAGGTGATCAATGTCCAGCGTGCAGAGGTATGTTATTGCTGTCGGTTAAAGACAAAAAAAGTACAATAGCACTGTGTTGATTTATGCTTTTTTTTTTAATCTGAAAAGAAGTTGTTTATATGAGACTGATCCATGTTTTGTTTTGACAGGCTAGTGACAGGCTGGAGGACTGCAAACGCCTTGAGTCAACCTGGATCAATGCTGTCAACTTGTGCAAAATGGCAGCTGAGGCAGCACACAATTCAGGTGAGTAATGCCTCTCGTAATAATAATGTGCTCACAGAGAGATTAAAGTTGTATTATCTGCTAGAAGGTGATCAGATCATATTTTATCCTGTTACTTAAAAGAAAACTGATTCAGTGGACTGAGCTCTTGATAGTTTTTCAGCTTTATCAGCGGTTTGAACAAAATGTATGTTTCCATATGTTTCCAGGAGCTGAACACGCATCTATGACAGTGAGGACAAACATTCAGGTGGCCCAGTCGCAGGTGGAGGAGGCTCGTAAACTGTCTGTTGATGCTGACAAGAAGCTGGCTGAGACAAAGGTCGAGGAGATCCAGAGGATGGCAGAATACGCAGCTTTTAGATGGGATAATGAAGAGCACGAGGTGCATGAGGCCTATCTGAGAGAGGACTGAGATAGACGGAGTAACCAGGAAATCATGCAAACACGAGCGCATGTTTCAACTTTGAAAGCTGTGACCTGTCAACCATTTATTTAACTTTTTGTTCTCATTTCTTTTTGAGCCCTTAAGTTGTGTTTGTAGCAACAGTATTTTAAAAAAGAGATATTATAATTATGAAAAAAGCCTAATTTATTATTTAAGACTATTTATTTTAAAAGTAAATGACAGCTGCTTTCTGAGCTTCTGAATAAATGATTATGGGCTGTGGGCTTATCCAACATTGTATCACAGTGTTCTTTATTGTATGGATTTTTGTTGAATAAAAAGTTTCAAAATGAAATCTACAGTGTGAATCAATGTTTTTTTTCACTATTTTCATAGAGAGGTGTTTCTAAACCTTGACTGGAGTCACCTGTGGTAAATTAAATTGATTGGACATGATTTGGAAAGGCCCACATCTCTATAGAAGGCCTCACAGCTGACAATGAATATCAGAACAAAAACCAAGCCATGAGGTCTAAGGAACTGCTCAGAGATAGGATTTTTGCATGGCACAGATCTACTACAAAAAAAATCAGTTGCTCTGAAAGTTCCCAAGAGCACAGTGGCCTCCATAATTCTGAACTGGAAGAAGTTTGGCACAAACAGGACTCTTCCAAGAGCCCAGCTAAACTGAGCAATCGGGGGTGAGGGGCTTTTTATTAAGAGAGCTGACCAGGAACCTGACAGTGGAGATGGGACAAAGTTCCAGAATGACAGCCATCACCGCAGCCCTCCACGTATCTGGGCTGTATGGGGGATCGGCCTGATGGAAGCCCCTCCTCAGTGCAAAACACAACAAAGCCTGCTTGGCTTTAACATGATTTTTTAAAATCTGATTTAAAGTGTTTGCAAAATACAAATTCAGAGATTGTGAGGGTGAATGATGAAACTTTTTAGTGTGCTGTTCACGTGTTGGTTGCAATCATCCATGAAATGTAGCATTTAAATTCAGCTAGATTTTATGGTATACATGAATAAACAAAAAACATTGAATGTTTACATCAAGTTCAAGACAACTCAATCTTTTTCCAACTTACTTTTTTCTTACTGTTGGGTCATCCATCTCTGGTGAGAGACAAGATTAGCAGTAAGAGTTTAAATAATTGATGAAGCCATTAGCCGTCACCTTTAATGAGTTTCACAGGAGTTTATGCCATAGGAGAGTCGTGATGATCAGCTCATTAGTATCGCTGCTCTGTTTTGATTCTAAATCCACGTGGAGGAAACCAGCCATGACTGCAGGACACCAACATGTTCATATTCCCTCATGATTCCCCTCTGTTAGCTGCTGTTTCTATGTGAGAGCTCAGAGTGGGCCATGAAACAACATAACTTTGAATTCTAAACAAACTTTCAGAAAGAAATAATAGTCAGAAGACTGCAACTTTTATTTACACAGTAAGGATATTCTTAAGACCCAGTATTATTTCAGTGAAAGGTGGCACTAAAAGAAGTACAGGGTTAGCAATATTTGAATAAATATCATAAAATGGTGACTCAAACATCCAGAAAACACCCTAAAAGAATATTGTGCTTTAAGAGGACATCCCTGCCAGCTGCATATGAGGCCTGACCACAACAAAACATGGCCTGCCCACAGAGAAATAGAGGAGCCCATGGAAGGTCCAGTAGACAGGCCCCCCAGATGTCATTCAGTAATACTAGGCTGGACAGTATGGTCTAAAATCTATAGCATGGTATTTTTGCCCTAGACTGTAATGCTATTATATCATGGTTTTATAAATCCAAAGGAAGAACCTAAATAAATGCTTATTTAGGTTCTGCTAGCCCCTTTTCCCTATAAAAAGCCTTCAATGGCATACGTCTGAGCATAAGATCACAAAAATATGTTTAAATAAGTCTCTGTGTTCAAATTTTGTTATTTTTAAGTTTTGTTCTCTCCTGCAGAGATGTATCAAGCTGCCCACTGATGACACCATGTTTCCTGATGTTGATGTTCACAATAAAAGCACTCAAACAACATAAAAACCACAGACCTTATTTTGAAGAAGTTGTTGGAAATAAAAACAAAAAGTAAGGCAATTTGTGTTTGGTACATTATTTCTTTGTTGTAACAATGCTTATTGGTAATAAATCTTACAATGCTGGAAAGCCTGTTTATTACCCTTTTAAATGATGCCACATTTGTAAGGATCATGCATTTGTAGGATGAGCAGCAGAGCTGAGTATGTAGGTTGCGCCCATGAAAAATGTGCCAAATCTTCTCTGCAAATGCCAAACAGCTTATTTTGCTGTTGCTATTGACTCTTGTTTTGAGCTTCTGGTACCCCCAGGTGCTGCCAATCAGGTGACTGATTGGCAGCACCTGTGAGCATGAGCCCTGCTACAGTGGTCAGTAGATGTCTGCTTCAAGAATTGGTATGCCACGTTTGACTGATCTTGATAGAGCCCGTCGGTTGGGCAACTTCAAGCTGGTGTTCTGCAAAACCAAGTTGTTTGGAGTTGTCTGGCATTGTTTGGAGTGAAACCTAGCACCATCTCCAAACTGAAGGCCAAGTTCCATATAACGCTGAATGTCAGAGACAGGCCATGAAGTGGGCTTCCCAAGAAGACAGCACCCCAAGAATACTTTTTTCTCACCCTGTCAGCAAGAACTCTATCCTCCAAGATGACAACAATGGCAATCAGTCAAATTAAATAAAAAAAAGTCTGAAAAGGTAATTTAACCATTTCTGAAACATGTTTAAAGTCTCTTTTCATGTATTAATTCATTATATATCTTCTTTAATCTTATAAACACAGAACCCTGTTCAGCTACTAGCTAAATGATAAGTGGGCTTTTTTGGCACTTTAATCTTCTGACCACTCAAAGCCCTTTTCCTCTTCATGTTGAAGTCGCTCATTCATTCACTGATGGCGAGGGCTGCGTGCCCATCAGTACTAAGTAATCTCATTGAAGTACATCAAAGCCAAGGACCCCTCAATACAAAGTCTGTAGAAGCTTGAGATCAAACCACCGACTCTATCAGATTCAACCACAAGATGACTAAGTCAAAGTCTGCCCCTGATTCCAGGCCCAAAACGACATTTCACAGTAACTCCACACAAAATGAATACTCACTTTTCTGGTCTCAGTCTTCAACTTCCTCAACGTGTGTGCAGCAAGATGAACAGCACCACTCATTACATAATTACAGATTCATTCAATGACAACCAGAGTTTTGACTATACAGTCAAAATCGTGCATAGTCAATTGCTACTGTAAAGTTAACAAGCTAAATTCGGCTAGCTGTTAGCTGTGTTGTACAATCGATGCAATAGCAAAATCATTAGTCCATCTCAACTCCTGTCAGTTTGGTTATGATATGTTCTAAAGGACACAAGTATACACTCATGTTGTCATAAATTAACAAATTGGTCCATTTCTGGCACCATCATGGCTACTACTATGGCTGTGTTTGTTCTGCTTCCTCCATCAGTCAGCTTGTTTCCTGACCAGCTGTTGTCCATTCCACATGGCGATACAAAGAGTATGCACTTGGCTGTCCTTGGTGTTGCCTCTCACAGCAGGATTTCTGATCATAAATACTGAACATGTTTAATATTTCCAGTTTCAAATCTGGGCAGCCTCTGGGCAGACTGGGGAGGGTAAGTCCCTCCTAACACACCCTACACCAGTGGTTTTCAATCTTTCGTTGCCCAAGGCACACCTAAGATCAAGCCAAAATTTCAAGGCACACCACAACCATATCTTTACAAAATAGCCTCTTACATGTTACAGTAAATCGAGCATATAGTGTTTGTTCAGGCAAGCCATGGAATCAAGCACTGCCATATAATTGAGATCAGCTGATCCAATGAAAGTTCTTGTCCGCTGATGCAGTCTAGGCATGCTATTGGCAAATCATACTCATGCTGCCATATCCAAAGCCTGTAGTAGCCTTTGCTACTCCCTCTGCAAGCTACTTTTTTCTCTCCTCCACCCCAGCTCCTCCTTTATTCTACCTCTGACTTTATCAGTGTCATTCTGTTGTCATTTTTGCCTGTTATGCTCTGTTTTTTGTTATTGTATAGTTTTAGTAATAACGTATGGTTGTACAAATTCCAAAGGAAATTCTAGCAAGATAATAAAGATATATCAGATAATCCAGCCTTTGCTGACTTTAGTCAGAAGGGGGGTATCGGCCTAAAATCATCCTCTTCATCTTGTAGTTTGTGCCTCACCTTTATCAGATGTAGTGATATGTCAAATTATGACAATTTGTGGGATTGTTTGTACTACAAATACAAAGAAAAAATAACTTTTGACTCATCAAGGACTGACCTCCACAAAAAGTGGAAAGTGGAGGAAAAGATTCAGCCGCTCAATAATAATGCAATCACATTCAGACACCAATAGATTCTTTGGAGGGTTGTAGTCTGGGGGCGTCATTTACTTAATTTACTGCAGCCTTGCCTTTACATTTAGAGTGTACTTATGTTTGTTTTTCTTTGAGAAACTCATTTGCATTATGAACAGGACCTAATTTGTGGTTGTTAGTGCAGCCTAGTGTGCTAGCAGTTACTGTCGATGACGACTTCCATGTGCTATTCCCCTGGAGCTGAGGCTGTGTCTTATTAAGTCTTCATACACACTCCTTACTTTCATTCATCTTTGAATCACAGAGGCAGTATGTCATGTTCCTGCAGCGTTGGTTTGTAACATGAGAATCTAATGCCATTTAACTTGTTCATGTACTGTATATGTCTGGTGTGAATGCTGGGGGCTGTTTTAATGTAGGTAAATGCAAATTGTCCAATTTGCATTGGTGATTTTCTTGAATTTGAACCTCTTTGACCTTATTGTTTTTGAAAAGTGGGTAAAAATTATCAACAATATTTTAAACCTGAACTGAACATGGCTTACAATAATTCTCATGTTGGTAGCGTATCCCTCATGGAAGGGCTTAGTTTCAAAATTATTTTAGTTCAGGTTTTGGTGATAGTTTTCCTTGGCATCAACTTTATGCTGCTCTCAACCTTTTTTATGAAGGAGGTCTTCTACACATCTTTGCGCTACATCTTATTTGCTGTTACATTGCTGTCTGATTGTGCAGTTTTGCTTCTGACGGGTATACTTGCCATCTGGACCAGATTTCATTTCACCGTGCCTGTATGGCTGTGTCTTATCATATTTATTTTGGCCACTGTATACACTTTAATCACGCCGTTTACGCTGACAGCAATGACCATAGAGCGTTATGTAGCCATCTGCATGCCCCTGCGTCATGGAGAGCTGTGCTCCACACGCTGCTCACTGCACTGCATCCTCATCATTCACGGCCTCAGCTCTATTCCCGTTATTGTTGATCTCGCCATCTTCTGTTTATCAGTGCCTCTCAGCTTTTATAAAAAAGCAGTGGACTGCAGGGCAAGGGTTTTTATTTTGTACAAATGGCAGGAGTATATTCGATCTGCTATAAAGCAGTTCTATTTTTTGCTTATGTGCATTGTCATTGTATTCACTTATGCTAAAATCATGAAAGCAGCCAAAGCTGCATCAGGAGAGAATAAAAAGTCAACATGGAAAGGATTAAAAACTGTAGTCCTTCATGCTTTCCAGCTGCTGCTCTGTCTCATCCAGCTGTGGTGTCCATTCATAGAGGCTGCTGTCCTTCAGATTGATTTCATGTTGTTCATTCATCTTAGGTTTTCTAACTACATTCTTTTCTATCTTGCTTCAAGATGCCTGAGCCCTCTTATTTATGGTCTCAGGGATGAGTTGTTTTTCAGTGCATTGAAATACCAGCTCTGTGGCTTGCACAACACTAGTTAATTTTATAAATGTTTGTCTCATATATGATTATCTGCACATTCATGACTGAAAGAGTAACTGCTTTAACGAATACTAACTCCTAGCTTACCGTGTTCAGACTGTTCTTCTGAATGCAATGTTGAACTTTAAATCATATGCTCTTGTTGATGAATCTAGAGAATGCATAGTAACTGGTAGAATCATGCAGTTATTGACTGATGCAGTTCCCTGATATATTTTTATGCACATGTTATAATTGTCTTAATGATATCTGTTTCCATCTGTGGCTGTTTATCCATTCAGTGTCATTGGAAGTGATGATCCTTTGTTTTCTGTGTCCCTATAAAACAGCATTAGCTCTTCATCGGTTTTAAAACTGAAGCTACTTTTTGTCCTCATAAACTTTGATGATTTTCTCTGATATATTTCATTAGAATATTCATGTTATTTTGGTAGTTTTCTTTTTTATTCTGTCACAGTTGAACACATTCACACAGCAATCCCATGTGCACAATAATGTTCAATCTATCAGTGACTACCAGAATTTGTTCTCTGTTCATGTATTGCTGTTTTGTCTCTCTCTATTTTTGCTTGCTGTGTATTGAGCTTTCCTGCAGCTGTTAATTCACTCATGTCAAAGTCATGGCTGAGCCTGTAAACACACTATACTCCCCACCTTGCTGCATTTTTTATATTTTCCCTGGATTTATTCTGTTCTCTTAGAATTCAGATGTTTGTGCTTCAGCCTTTAAACTTTTATTATTTAACCTTTATTTAACCAGATAAAGACCCATTGAGATCGAGATCTCTTTTACAAGGCTGACCTGGCCAGGAGGTCAGCAGCACATGTCATAATAAATAATACTTAACCAAATAACTTACAGGGAGATTTTACAAAAGCATCTTTTATGGGCTCAGTGCTGTTTCTGTATTACATACCTCCATACCACTGTTTGCCTGATGAAGGTGTTGTATCAAAACGCAGAAAATAAATGACTTTGTGCAAGCTAGAAGTTGTGTGGGAGTTGTCATTACATATATGAAATTTAAAAGGGTTTCATTGGGATTTTAGTTGGTTAAGTACACAAAACCAAACACAAGACCAACACATAATCAGAATCATTAAACAAAAAACCTGCTGGATTTCTTTTTGGTTTGATTTAATGTTATTAGATCAAGTTGAGTAAACTTTATTTATATAGCAGTTTTCACAGACAAAGGTCACAACGTGCTTTACATCAGCAAAGTACAACACAAAAAGCAGAAACAAAGTATAAAACCTTCCTTAGTAATCACTCACAGGGTTAAGGAGAGATAAAGGGGGTCACATAGACGTTTTTAAACAAGCAATGACCATGTTCAATTAATGGAAAAATAAAGCGTAAGTCATTTACAGTAAGTTGACAAGGTGAATATGGTTGTCCATAAGCCTGTCTGAAAATGTTTGTTTTTTTGACTGTTTTTTTAAAAACTTGACTGAGTCAGAACAATGCAGCAACATGGGCAGCTTGTCCCAGAGGTTTGATTCTGAGGCCTTAAAAGCCCAGCCATCATGTGTTTAAGTGGGTTGGATCCCTGTGAACAGGTTGGCAAATAAAAGTGAACGAGTTCTGTTAAGTATTCAGGAGCCTGACCATGATGTTTTGTTAATGTCTTGTAGGTTTTATCACCATCTCAACCAGAGAAAAAAAAAGACAAAATTCTCATACTTTTTTAACTTTCTCATATGAATCTTCTTACATTAAGTGATTCCTGTTTGCTGTTTTCTTTTTTAAACATTTACTTTTTTTTATTATTATAAAAATATCACTATATTACTGTCACTTTCGGTTACAACCGAGGCAGCTGCTCTCTTCTTTTTCTGGTACCCCATACCACCACTTGCTCTTTGAGTGGCACTCAGTATCAGACTGTACCAGCTTCCTTTTACTTCTAAACCACACCCAGTTACTGTACAGTCAGACAACCTGAGAACATAATAGTGAGAATCACAAGAAAATGTTGTCAATGTTTGCACAGTGCTCACAGGCAGCATCATTGAGCAGAGCTTTAATATTTACTATGCATGGATACAGTCAAATAACTTCAGAAATGAAGACATATTTTGTTTTTATTAAAAAATAAAACAGTAAGTAAAAACGAAATTAAAATAAAAGTAAAAAAAATTCCCAAACTATAACAACCATGGCTACAAAAAAAAAAAAAAAATGTTTTGGGGGTCAATTGGTTGGTTCGCATTATACCGAAATTTAGATACTATTTTTCCCGCCAGATGGCGACAGCGTTTAGTCCATGAAATCTCTGTGGTGGAACCTTTGGTCATTGACGACGAACGCTTTATGGTGGCGGACCAAGATGGCCGCGCTACGGACGGTAACAAGCTACCTCCGTCTCCTCAGGTAGGAAATTTCATACAGAAAAAATATCTTAAAGAATATGTTGATCATTCAACATACAATCGTTGTGCGGAATTGTCAGTCACCAAAAATAATATATAGCTTTTGGCTTATTTGTGGTCAATTAAGAGTGATTTCTTTTGTCATAATACTGCGTTCAACGACAACTGGAAGCTGTCAGTGCTTATGTTAAACTTGTTTTTCACACTCTAGCAGAAACATTCTGACTACAGTTTAACATCATGAAACAGTTAACGTCTGCATTCTTATTTACGTTTCTGGGGTTAATAGTAAGTAGACACTTAATGAGAGTTGGGTATCGAAAATATAAGTAACCCTTGCTGTTACTCACGGTGCCTGACAACTTAATGCACACTTCCTGTATTTAACAGGATAGTATTAGCTCATCTCGAGTTTAAACTACTGCTCTCTTTCTCCCAGGAGTTCTGCTCGTTTCCTGGTCAATAACAACAGAAAACCGGGGAAATGGACAAATATTCTTTACAGCAGTATAGCGTCTTTGACCGTAGGCGGTGGTCTATGTGCCATACCTTTCAAACAGGTAAGTCACCAAAGCTAAATTATAGCATGTGCAGTGTCACAGTATATAGTTCACATGTTATATTTACCTGAAATAGTTCTTCTGTGTCTCTCATGCAGGTTGACAATCTCTCTCATGATTCTCTGGTCAAACGAGCAGCATCGCTGGTTACAGACAGCTCAAGCACTTTTCTCTCTCAGGCCACTCTGGCTCTTATAGATACCTTCACAGAATACTCAAAAGTAAGTGGAAGTAACGTTGTTCACATATCTAGCTGTTCAGACTTAATACTATGCTAATAACAACAATTTTAATTATGCACCCTTCATATATGAAGTTGGAAGGTTCATCACAAGCAGACATTAAAATACAAATGGTTGAAACAAACCAGCCCCATCAAGATAGTTGCAGTAAGGTTTATAAATAAATCAGGAAGCATACCAGTCATGAAAAAGGTTATATATCAAAAGATCAACTCTAGATATTATGATTCATGAGTCTTTTATGCTAATAAGATACTCTTTCAACTCTGCTTTTGCAATATTAATCATTTGCTGTTCATCAGGCCATTCACTACACCCTGACACAGGTTGTAAGGAATTCAAGGGGGGAAAAAATCATAGTTATGATTATTTGATTGATATTGAGTTAAAGATTGTTAAACAACATTATGTATTGATTTTACAGCATCAGTATGACAGGCATTTTCTAGTTCAACTTTAGATTGACTTTCTGAATATTTTAAAAAGTAACAATTAATGACAATAAGAGAAAGATCTATAAATATTTATTAAAATGTGTAACAACAATAATAATAACTATGAAGGATAAATGAAAATAAATCAGCAATGTTTTAGAGGTAGCGGTGATTATCCTTTTGACTCAAATACAACAACAAATGCTGAAACATTTATCACACATAACATAGCCTACAGCTAAATGAGAGCAACAGAGTGTGTGGTGCATTTAATCTTTGTGATCTTCTTTTCAGGATCCTGAAAGACAATTTAAATCAAAAGTCAATTAATAGCTCAGCACAACAGCATATACACAAAAAATTTACAATAGAGCAGCAGTTCCCAAACTTCAGTATGCTGTGGTCCAAGACCTGAAAATCCTCTAGGACCCAATTAAACCCTTGTGCAATCATAAAATGAGACCAAAATATTTGTCTTTTATTTATCATATTTTTATTTCATAAATTGAGAATTTCAATATGATCCAATGAAATGTATTTTGTTTGTTTTTATCAGGTATCTGCAAAGTCACTTAAAATTTATTTTATAATATTCATCTCTGTAAATTTACTTTGAGGCCCATCAGACTCCTCCGATGTATCATTTATGTCTCCAAAGGCACTAATGAATTCTTTAAATTGGCAAGCAAGCAGCATAGTAAAATGTTAAACAGAATGTCACCAGTTATTCCAACATCAGTTAAACTGTGACACAGATGGAACACATCAGACAACATAAATAATAAAAGTGGCATGATTTAAAACTTCTGTCGGTTTTACTTCTTAGACTCCAATGATTTGTAATCAAGTATTTAATGACTTAAAAAAATATATTATTCCTTATTAGCTATTGCGAATGACCTCATGTGGCTCACTTATTGCATGCTTAGAATGTAAACCTAGTTAATATAGTTATCTTATTTTTCACAATAAAAGCCATTGTATTTTGTCTGCATCGCCTTTTGTAACTATAATGTGAAAAATAAGGACACAATAAATTTCAGCAAATATCTTCTACTGTGCTGCCAGGACAGGGTACAACATTTTGGGTGTACGAGTTCTTTGTTCCCATGTCATGAAATTCAAAATAGAATAAGAAGAAATGTTCAAATAAAAAAACTTGCAAATTCTACTATAGTGTGGGCAATAATTCTGTAAGTACTCCACACATTCTGCTGAAGTTCACACATATTAATGCAATGTGAAGATTTAGCTATACCATGCGGAAATAATGGAAAATGTAAGGAATGTTAAGCTATGTATAATATGAATCTAATGTTTAATGACTAGCACTTATAACTGCAAAGTTAGTTGAGGTAATGCAGAGGTAAATTAACTAGTGTTTTTTTCCTTAAGAGGGACAAAGAAATTAAAAATAAAGAGCTTGGATAAAAGAAGTTTGGGTTAGTAAGACAAAACAAGACAATGACAAGTTTCCTTTTAGCTTTGTCTAAACTCTGCAGTATTGTATAGTTTTTGTTTGATCTTGAGTACACCTTCAGCTGTAACTCCAGTATAAGGTAAAAGATATTAAAGCATTAAATCTTAAATCTTATTAAACATTAAATCTTAAGTATCAATTATTAATTTGTCTCAAGAACCAGGCCTCTGGCTTAGATATGAAATATTCTACAGACCTACTTCTGTCTGAAACTTTCATCCAATACAGTAAAAAGTCTTGAAAATCATCTTCTGTGTTGCTTTGCAGCCACAGTTGATGTTTGATTTCAAAATGCAAATTATGTATGTTCACTGTGTTTGCTGACAGGCTGTGCACACACTCATAGCTCTTCAAAGGCGGTATTTGGACTCTTTAGGGAAACTGACACCTGCAGAGGAGGACACAATCTGGCAGGTGATCATTGGCCAGCGTGCACAGGTACGTTTTTCATGCCCTTCCTTGAAAAACTCCCTAATAACAAAGCTGAACAAAGTATTCAGGTTTCTTTTTATTCATTGCAGCAACATAAATATGACAGCAGGCCCAACGTAATAAAGGTGTAAGCCTCACTGGGTCTTACTAGAGTTTATATCTCTCTCTTCCTGACAGATTAGTGAAAGACAAGATGAATGCAAGCGTTTCGAGTTAACCTGGATCACAGCAGTCAGGCTGTGTGAAACTGCAGCGGAGGCGGCGTACACCTCAGGTGTGTGGAAGTGTCACTGCTGTGTGATTAAACAGTCAGGATGTGGGGTTTCTTACAGATCATGTCTTGAAAAATACAAATTTTTGCTTTGAATCATCCTCTCAAAGCTTTGTGTGTTGCCGTTTATGCTGGTTCCTATTCAGCTGCTGTCAGTGTAAACCTTAAGATGGTGTGGGGATCATTTGGTATCACTCAGCATTGCTTTGTGTAAAACAAAATGGAGATGATGGACAGGAGGGCCTTCTTAATGACCATGCCTAATGTCTGATCTCGAGGTGGTATATTATGTCAACCTTTGAACTTCTCTCAGCAATTGGACTGTCTGTGTTTACATGTGTGTCTGCAGGAGCCGAGCACGCATCCATCACTATGAGGACTAACATTCAGGTGGCTGAGACGCAGGTGGAAGAGGCTCGTAAACTGTCAGCAGATGCAGATAAGAAGCTGGCTGAGACTAAAGTAATGGAGGTTGAAAGGATGGCACAGTACGCTGCATCCTTAGAGAATACCAACGAAGAGGAAGAGATACCTGAGGCTTATCTGAGGGAAGACTGACACAAATATGTGGCATACAAAAAGTCTCATTTTTTGAGTCAGTAACATGTTCAATTCTGTGATTTGCTGTCTTATTTGTCTCTTATATGTGCACTTAAACTGCAATGCTAAAAAAATGAATCACCAACTTTGGGACAGTGTCTCTGTTAAGGATCTTGTGATTTTTAAGTGTTTAGTCATTTGTGACTATTTCTCTGAGTATTTGAAATGGCTTCTGGTGGGTAGCGTATTATGCTTTCACTTCAGTCTTTTTTATTTTGTTACTTGTGTAGCACATTTTTTTGTCAGAAATCTTGTAATAAAGATAAACTCATAAAAAATGTACATCTGGTTACTTTTTTGTCTGAACTTGAAATCCTGTTTTTGTTTGTCCTTAAAATTAGACATTTTGTTTACTGGAGTGACCAAAAATCTGTTCATCCACATTACTGCAAAACATTGTATAAGTCAGTTTCCACTCCTTCTGTTGCATAACAATTAGGATTTATTGAAACCAGCATTTGCCTTGTTTTCACATGGTAAATGTTGGTGCCAATGATGTGATCATAGCACCCATTGTGTTTGTATTTGGGAGATTTTATGTTCACTGAAGTGACTGGAGCCCAGAACACTAATGAGATATTGTAAAAATTCACAGAGGTCAGATAATTGGTAACAATGTTTATTTGTGAAATTAAACCACTCGGCAGGTGACATTTTTGTTAATTCTTTCATTTACGAGCTAAAACTATCTGCACAAATCTTCATCTTCAGTATTAATTCCCTCTGACAAATTCTTTCTGAGAACATCTTCAATTTGGTGTCATTTTACATGTTATTTGTGTCTCTTTTTCTCACTCAACAGTTTTACTTTCACTGCAAATTACCCATGTCCAGACTCTCCCCTATGGGGCTTTTAGGCCGTTAATCAACCTCCTCTGTGTCATCACTTCATCTTCAGTGTCACCTCTGTTAACACTGTCACACAAGAGGAAATAAACTGGGAGATCTCTATCAGCATTAATGACTCAAATTGTGATGCTGTAAAAAACAAACAAACAAAAAAAACAGATTTCCAACTGAGATTTGGGCTAGGCCAAGGTGTGTTCAGGGCAGCAAGGATGATACATGTGGTGTAGAAATTCAACAAACTGCATTATTCTGCTGGGAGTAAATATGAATCCTTTTTGTACCTTTTATTTCTTTATTGAATGTTTGAAATAAAGCTATCAATTCATATTAAAGTATAGATTTTCTTAATTGCAGTACCTATAACTACACTAAAGCACAACAATAGTATGTCTACTATTTACAAGCCCAAATACACAATTCAGGGTAACTTGCTTTTTCTAAACTGTCAAACTAGTTCTAGGTAAACAGTGAAATGTATTTCCTTACCTTATCACTGACACTGGATGTGCATTAATTAAAGATCTCTTAACTTGTTTTTCCTAAACAGACAGAGCAGTAGTTTTCAATCTTCTTTGGCCCAAGGCACACCAAAGACCAAGTCAAAATCTCAAGGCACACCATATCCATTCAAAACAGCCTCATTTAAACCTGCTATAGTAACTTAAGTTGTATGTATAGTTTTAGTAACAACATATGGTTGTCCAGTTCTTACAGCAAACCAAGACTTGCCTCTTTATTTGGTGGTTTTAGCTCAGCTTTTAAATACAGCACATCGTTTAATTAAAAGACTGAAGACAGAATTATTTTATTGTCAAAAAAAAAACAAAAAACTTTTTGTTTCATTTTGGATTTTTTAGTGACCTAAACTAAGGTAATTGACTTCCTGTTTGGATACAGACCTGCTTTTATTTTGAAAGAAAAGTGGACTTCAGATATATTGAACATGACATGAGGTTAACCACAGAAGAGGAACTTGTTTTTGATAAAGAAGGAAATAAGGGCATAGAAAAGGTAAAAGGTCAATGTTTGATACCAGAAGCAGCAGATGACTTTTGACTTGTCCACTAGGCTGTCTGTGAGGTTTTTTTAAAGTAAAATGAGGTGCAGTGGTGTCCTTATCTAATGTCACTGTGGCTGCATGGAAACACTGTGGTGGCTTAGCCTTAGTGTGCTGAAAGGGATTATAAAGCAATGATTGATCACAACTAAAAAATAATGCTCAACTTATGGATCAAAAGTAATTGAGAGCCTTTATTTAAAGATTTTTTTAAACCAGCTTCAAAGAGCATGTCAGTGTTAACAGCCATTTATTAGAACATGGAAGCCTAAGCACTGAGGTCCCCAAAGCTGAGACAGCTCACCACTACTTTATACTAATGAGTGCAGGAGTTTTCATCCCAATGACTACATAATCCAATTCTCAGAGGACACTGCCATTTTTTTTAAAGATTTATTTTTGGACTTTTTATGCCTTTATTGACAGCGGAGGACAGTGGATAGAATCGGAAACGGGGACGAGAGCTGAGAAGAAATGTGGGAAAGCGCCACAGGTCGTACCTGAGCTGACCGCGTACATGGGGTGTGCCCCAAACCACTAGGCCACTGGTGCCCCAGGACTCTGCAATTTTATCACTGCAGAAAAAGATATGTGACGCATTTGACTACTTTTTCAGAGACTAAAAGCTTTTTGAACTAGTGTGAGGTCACCCATCTTGTTCCGAATGTCAGTAAGACAAAGGCGATGATGTTTGACCCTAGGAGAGTCTGAGACCACAGGCCTGTGGTCATCCACAACCAAACCATCACATTGGATTTCATCCTCCTCATTTAAATGTTGTGGTGTTTTTATTGATAATTTGCCTCTCTGGGACACACAAGTTGAGATTCAACCATAAGTTAGTTTATTTCATTAAGGAAAGGCTTGATACGAGTTTAAGGTTGATTTATTTTACAATGAAAAATGTCTTCAACGAAGATGTCTTTATGAAGTTGAAGAGGCAGTGAGGTCGACGGCAGGATAGGACACCCCTATGGAGTCTAGACACTGGTGGTGGTGATGAAAGGATAAGATGAGGAGTGGACCTCTGAGAAGCTTGACCCAGACACCGAAGAGATGACTTGGAGGTGGCGATGAAAGGATGCACAAAGGAGCTGGACCTGGACACTGATGAGATGCAATGGAGGTTGCTGGGGTGGAGGAGGGTTGCTTTGTTTGCACTGAAACAACAGACTGTCTACGGAGGAGAGGAGAACATATTTTAAAATATTACGCAGCCGGATGACTTGATTGAGGGAGGTCATGGCTAAAAGGGATGTTGACACCCATACCAGCTGATGACCAGTGCAGGAAACAGAGAGAGAAAAGGGAGACACGTGAGTGATTATTCATGAATGAAAGGATGAAATGAGACAGTCTTCCTGCTTAAACTTATACTTAGTTTAATTTTCATCAAGCAGTCTTAGAGAGCTTAATCATGAATGGTATTGCAGCATGGTGTGGTGATCTGTCTGTGCAGTCAAATCCAAACTGATGGGATTTAGACTGCATGGAAACAGTAGAAGGTAAACATCACACACAGGCTATTCTTAGGCCAGTGACACTGTAAATGTTATACATACAGCTCAGGATGAGCTGATGCCCTCCGGTTAGAGGTTTGGGGTTCCCTGTTGTAGGCTGAACAGGTTCATTCTTGCATCTGTAAAGCTCATATATAGTGGCAAATAATGCAGGCAATATTGCACTATACTTTAAGAACCTAATGTTAGTTCTTTTTTGGAATTAATAATTTCTACATTGTCATATGTTAATGTGAATGATGTTTAATATTATCTCTTTTTACTGCTGCAGCATGGGGAAAGTGTCCAAGACAAATTTCTCACTTTGTGGAACAATGAAGTTATTCTTGCAGCTTGCAAAAACTTCTCTTTCAATTCCAGCAGGTGGCGATCTTCACACCAGAGTTCCCTTTTTATTGCTTTAGTTGGATCCTCTTCCTTTGCAGTTTCAGCACTAGTCCACTGAAATAATTTTATTTGAGCCATTATCTCCCCTGTAATAACTCTTTTTAATTGAAAAAGCAATGACCTTCACTATTTTCCTTGGTGTTCAAAGTAGTGCTTAACTTTGTGCGCCAGATTTAGAAGCCTTTATGCTGCATACAATGGTCTATATACTTAGATTTGTGCGAAGCATTGTAGCTCTAAACCTGCACTGCAGTATGACATGACACACTTTTCTGTCAGCCTGTTTTTTGCATGCCTTTTTAGAGCATTAGAGCATCTGAGAAAAATGAAATAAATCTGTAAAGATACATACTTCTTACTTGCAAATATTCTTTTTTCCCGATTCAGTGATGTAAGATTCCTTTTAACAGGTACGCCATCTTAATGATGTTCACATCTGCCTTCCTAAAGGTCAGCATGCTCTGCAGAGTGTCATTTCATAGAGAGCTCATTATGGAGAAGACCCACTAAAGTTGTAAACACAAGCGTGTAGCGTCAGCAGTGAGGTGACCTCTCTCTGCTAGATGGTCAAGCCTTGGCAGGGGATGGGACCATGAGAGTGGCTACAGAATAGGGTGGGGGGTAGGGGGGTTTTGAGGTGTGCAAAGACTGGCTCACCAATGTGACTAGTGAGGAATGTTGTGTTTAACAAAGGCTGTTTTCACAGACTGTAAAACCAAATGTCCCAGACAGTCTGTGTGGACGTGCACCCACTGGTCACAGGGGAGGTGGTGCCACAGTGCAGCCTCGCCTGCCTGGAGGAAAATGTAATGCTGCTTACGGAGTATTTTTGCTGCATAAAACCTTCGTGAGGTAACCACAATTAGAAAGGTCATGGGCCGTAAATGCTCATAAACTATTTAGTGCTGCCCACGGGGGGTTTCAGCATTTATGCAGCATTTATGCAGAACAAGTTATGCCACTGGTGTGAATAACCCTCAGTGCAGCTATACCAGCCAAATTGGTGATATCATTAACACATTAACTGTTTTGCGAGAGAAAATGAGACGTGATTTATCATCTTATAAACACACAAGCCTGCTCACTGCACTGACTTTACGGTTCCAATGCAAAGTAGCCCAGGAGGAGAGATTGATTGGTGAAAAGGGCAGCACTTTCACCTGGGGATTTATGGCTCTTTGAGGGTATAAATAAACCACCGGAGGGTATAGAGGCAGGGGGTACAGTGTGGTGACACATCATGGGTCATGCTTTAATCACGCTGAAGCTGGGCCTTAGCGCTGGAAGAGTAAAGGGGGTTAAATTCTGCAGGAGATGGAGGCTCCCTGGAGAGTTCATGTCCCTCGGATGAGGACACTAATACAGGCTATGAAGACGTCACTGCCGAGTGAAATGTGCAGCTCAATATGAGGGAATCACATTGAAAGGAGGATTTTTGCTTATCATCAGTGAAAAAATATGATGTTCCCCTGAAAGTGCTGAGGGAGCATGTTCATCAGCTCAGTGCATGATAATAACACTGTGCTGCACACAACGCTGGATTCCTGAATGTGTAAAAGCTGTAATTATCTCAAAGAAAAAGAACAATGCAAGAGTGAGTTTCATTTCCACTACGTTTTAGGACAAAAGGAGTTTCGGTGTGTCTGCGTTTAAACTCACATTTCTACTTTTTCCAGCTGAGGAACCAGCGAAGCTTGCTGCTGCATGTGACTGCTCTGTCCTTCAGACCTGATCTCCTCAGGTTTATATTAACTTTGGCATTCTCTTCCTCATTTTCCCCCACAGTTATGGAAGAAGTTTAAAACGTTGGCTACACATTATCAACAAAATATGTGGTTATCATCATGATGTTTGTAGGGTTTCCATTGTTACAGTGTAGCACTGTAGAAATTTGGCCACTAATTGTTAAAAAAAATCTGATACCCCCTTGTGGCTGTTTATTTCTTATGATTTTTTCCAACAACCAGGCCTGCCCACAGATTTCACTGGGCCTCTGACACATCCAGTTGTGATTTATTGATAGCATCAATGTCTGTGTGCTGGATCAGCAGCATTGGTGCTTGTCTTGCCACTTTTCAGCAATTTTATTCACTTTTCTTACTGTTTTTGCCACTTTCTGTCGATGTTTCCCTCTTTGAACCCATTTTATGACTTAAACCACTTTTTAATCCTATTCCACCACCTTTTGCACACATTTATGCAACTTTAGATGCATTTTTGCCACTTAACCACATTCCACCACTTTATCTCCTCGTTTATGCCCATCGGTTCCATTTTGTACCACTTTCTGCCTATTTTTGTCTCCTCTGACCCACTTTTTGATCCTATTCCACCACTTTTTTTGACCCGTTTTTGGTTCTGTAAACCTATTTTTGCCTCTCTTGATCCACTTTTGCCACTTTTTAATCCAATTTCACCACTTTCTCTGCCCATATAAACCCATTTTATTTCTGTTTTGATAAGAGGAATACTGAATACTATGGCATTTTATTCTAATTTCCCCACCTTTTCTGCCCATTTTGCCACGTGTAACCCATTTTCACCCCTTTTTTTCTGCCGGTTTTTGATCATTTTAACCAATTTTTGCCCCCATCTGTCTGTTGTTATCTCTTTTAACCCACTTTCTGCTGCTACTAACCCTTTAAACTACTTTGTATGCCCATTTTACCCTATTTTAACTGCAATTACCTATTCTGTATGCCCTCTTTGAGACTTTAAACCCATATTGCCACTTGTAACCAATTTCCACCACTTTATCTCCCTATTTTTGCCACTTGAGGCCAAGGTGTGCCACTTTCCGCCTATTTTTTGCCTCTGTTAACCAATATTTTCCTCTTTTGGCCCATTTTTGCCACTTTTTAATCCAATTTCACCACATTTCCTTCACATTTTAACCCATTTTAAACCTGTTTATAGAAAAGGGGTTTACATTATGAAGAGGCCCATAAACTATGGCATAAATTAATTAAAAGAGTATTTGTTGCTTTGATAAAGGTGTTTTTTTTTTTAATGAGGTGAAAAATAAAATATGGTTATCACCCAGTACCTTTACAATCGACCATGAATTTGCGCACCTCCATTGGTCCCCAGATTGGGTGAGCCCCAGAGAGCTCTCCCCAGAGTACACTGACTGAATTTAGTACCCAAACATGCTTTGTAAACCCATTTTGATTTTCACATTCAGATTAAATTTGAGTCTTAGGGCCCTTATAAATGTATATAATGTATATGTATAAATGCATGTATATAATTAATGTATTATAACTTTCTGATTCAGACCCTTCATTAGTAAATAGTTTCAGCATGCTCCTCACAAAGGCTTCTGTTTAACCAGTTGCATGTATTACTGTTGAAACACCCATGGGACCTGCCAAAAAAAGATAAATGTTCACTGTCTCCTTGGGCAACACAATGAACCTTTTATCCCTTCAGCCACTGCTGTGAAGAATATAATCATGTTTAACAAGTAAACAGTTATTTTACAATAAATGGTTTGACTGCCATATAATGTGCAGGAAAAACGCCCATTTTCACAAGTGTACCGATGGAACAGGATTACCCATGGATCCATGCCAAATTTCACGTCTATCAGTCTTTTTAAACAAAAGTGGGATAACATACATGAAGATATGTATTTATATATGTTATCCATGTTTTCTGTTCCATGTGTGGTCATTTTAATCTTTAAGCAGCCAAAAGTGACCTTGACAAATGTGTCTTCCTCTGTATGATAATTATGTGAGCTTGAGAAATAAAGGATTATGTTGTCTTAATTTGATTTTTCCCTTTTTATGAGAGAATGTGCATAATGTGAGTGCCCCATACTCAATTTTTAAATGCTTTATACCACATTTTTATTTAAGGCCCTGCACCAATGAGGAGGCTCAAAATTAAAGCAACAAAGCCAGTGTCAATTCAGGTCCCTTATTATGTCAGTCAATGTTGAGTATTAGCTTTGCAAACAGTATAAAGCAACCTAATGCTTGCTAAATCAGATTACTGACACTAATTGCCACATGGTGAACTAAGAGGCTCCGAGGCCCCTTGAGGTTTGGGGCCTAAGGGCAGCTGCTTTTCTCTGTCATCCCTAATGTTTTTAAAAACTGCCCCTCTGAAACTTCTGCTGTATTTATGCTACTTTTACAAGCTACTGCTGCGACTAAATCTATGTACATTTACTCAGTTTTAGTTACATTGCTCTGTTATCTACATAGCTTATGCAGCTAACGGAGCTACGTTAGCTATGTTTTCTAGAACGGTTTCTATGAAGGACGAGCTTTTTTCTTGTAAGCAGACTGTACTCGGCTTTAGTAAACAGTTTGCCAGGCGGGTTTTTAACTTTAACTTTTGGCATCCTAATTGTCACTGAAACCTTTACCCTAACCATAAATGGAAGTTTAATCTGATTTTGTTTATGTGTTAGTGTATATTTCTGTTCTGAGATATACAGTGTCTCAGAGATGAACAGCCTGCAGCCATACTGTCTTGGAAAAATGAATTTGACAAAAAAGTCTAAGTTGTTAGCTACGTGAAGCCCTAAGCCACGTGTTGTGCTTCTCTCTGTTTAGCCATAAGTTAATGTTGGTTGTTTTCTCGAGATCTTTATCTATAAACAAATAATGTTGGGAAAACCAGCTTTGTTATCCAAAGAGAAATACAAATCAAAATCTCAAGAACTGTATCAATTTATCCTCAATTTCTCCTGGAAAGAGAAGTAGCAGCAGTGACATGAAATGTATTATTTGTTTCTGCCTAGGGCAGGGGTGTCCAAACTGTTTTTACTGAAGGCCGTAACAGAAAAATATCAGGACCTCTTTTGACTTCTAAGTTAGTAGACCTGTCCAGTGAAGGTTAAGATATGCTCAGAGGAGCAAGCTTAAGTTGCTTGTTAATAGCTGACAAGGCAAATAGTATGAATTTGGGAGGCCAGTCAGATTCCAGGGAGGCCTAGTTAGCCTTGACTAGTGCTGGATCCACTTTGGTCAGGATGAGAGCGATGCTCTGCAGCAGAGAGGGGGTTCGCTAATAACTTGTTTCCTTTCTAGGGATGTTGATGCTTAAAGATGATTGAGAAAGTATGCTTTATAAATACGGAACTCGAAACAACCAGAAAGCAGAGCAAATGCGTGGTTTTCATGTTGCTATTCACAGCTGTAAACTTTTTGTTTTTATTAGTCTGGGCATTGTGAATCGAAATATTGTTTCAGTTGTTAGTGAAAAAAAAAATCACCATTTATCTTTTCGTCTCAATTTGGTCATGTAAAAAGAAAAAAACGGGCCAACAAATTCTACTTGTCAAAATGTCTGTTTACAGAATGAACAAAGCATTAACATCTAGTGTCAAGAAGTACTAAAAAGTCGAGTCCAAGCTTCATGTGCTTATGTGGGCCATGTTTCATTCTATTTTCTAGAATCTGCTGGGGGCCAAAAAATGTACCAAGGGACACATTTGGCCCAAGGGCCACAGCTTGGACACCCCTGGCCTAGGGCTTCTATACATCATAGACTTATGCCACAATTCCTTTGTCCAGACAGATTTTCATGACCCACTGAAAACAACTCAGCGACCCACTTTTGGGTCCTGACCCACCAGTTGAGAACCACTGAGTTAAGATACATATATTTTTTCTTACACCATTCAAATTTGTTTTTGTTCATTTTAATATGTTGATTTAGAGAGAATTTAATATCGCCTTTTAACTGAGAATGAGAATACTTTTAGTAGACACTGCATAGTCACTACTAGGGGACAAAAGATATACAACTCTATCACTGTAACCTATTACATCTCAGAAGTGTCCCGTAATAAAGTATGGACTGATCATATCAGATGGGGGGGTGATTAGGACCGTGTGTGTGCGTGCCGAGGCTGCATGAGTTGCACTTTGTTGTCCTGCAGAAGTGGTACAGCCCACGCGGATCGGTCGCTATGGAGAACAGCTCTCCAGGAGCGCGAGCCAGCCAGCCACAGAGAGAGCAGGGACGAGCGAGGAGGAGGACGGATTCTAGAGTGCCACAGCGCACAAAACAGTCAGGAATCATGGAGAAAAGAGCCCCGCTCAGGACGACTTTGCCACCAAACGGACTGCGACTTTTAACGACACTTCTCACCTTGTACGGACTTACCTGTGAGTTAACGGTTCCTTTGTCATATGGGGCTCGTGCTACTTTTGGGGGCTACTGAAATAAGTTGCGGTGGAGCAGCTCGCGGTCTCTGCCGTTAAGTCACTGATTTAAAACGGAAAACCCGGCTAGTCCTCGTTTTGTTGAAGTGGATTGTGTTTAGTTTAAGATTGCTAGCTTTATTTAAGCTAACGGTTCTTGTGGGACCGTTAATCTCACATTACGTCGGCTGGAAAGTAGCTGCTTGCGTCAGTTAACCGTTAGCTAAACCCCATTGAATACAACTTCTATAACGTCACTAACAGTTTTTGTCAACTTAAACCTCTGAGAGCTGTTTCTGTTTCCAACAAGCTAACAAAATTAGAATTTTTCAGCCGCCAAGACTCAACTCGTGACAAGAGGTAACTTTTCACGCAGCACTGATTTGGTGGCACATTTTCTAGCTAACCTTTCTTTCAATTTGTCACATCATGACTTAGCTTTCATTACTCAGGGAGTGGAGGGGAATTGCCGACTGGTTTCTTCCACTCTCAGATGGCTGGAAACTCATTGTGGAGCAGCAGCGATCCTCGGTGTACAAAAATAGAAACGAAATTGAGTATTCTGGGTGTCACTTGTGCTGAGCGAAGAGGAGCTCCTTTGTGAAAAGTTTGCCGAGCTGTTGGATGCAGATGGGGAGATAAACGTTATGTGATACAGGAGAGGAGAGGCAGCACAGACTGCTCCCGCTTTGGGCGTGAGAGGTGGCAGGGGAAATGAAGACATATTTCAAGAGAGGCACTGCAGTCGCACAGTCTCTGGAAGTATTGACCTGCAGTTGGGCTGCATGCCAGAACAGCCAGAGAGAGAGAGAGAGAGAGAGAGAGGGAGGGAGAGCACCTTCCAGTCACTGTACTGTCCCCAGAAGTGCAGCTGGAGGTCTCTGCTGGGATTACTACATATGACAGGCCTGCTAAGACAAAATAAGAGACAAATACTGATGGACACTAAAGTTAATACTTCACAGGAGCGCACCATTTGTTTCTTTTTCCAAGGGCAACAAAAGCTTAGCTCAGATATGCAGTGGTAGCAGTTTCTCAAAGAGCACCATAAACCTTTGTCTGCATGAATACCTGTAGTAAGTGACATGCTCCTTAGTATGGACGTTGCAAAACTGCATCTTAAAACCAGACACTAGCCAAGACCTTCAGTATGGGTCTGCAATTAATTAACCATTTTGTATCCTGTTTTGTCAGACTAACAGTAGAACTGTAGGGCAGTCTGCAAATATTCACATTTTAGATTTCACATCAGTTGTTGTTGCCAATATCAGATATGCCTGTGTTTACTAATTGATTTTAGCCAATACCACTATGGATACTGATACAAAGATGTTGTTCATACCAAAAACTTAAGTCCTCTAAAGCAGTATTTCTCAACTGGCCGGTCGGGATCCAAAAATGGGTCGCAAAGCCCTTTTCAGTGGGTTATGGATGTGAAAAAAAGTTGTGCCAAATCTTTTATGAGACTCTTTAAAAACATGCATGTTTTGTCCTTTCCTTGTTTCGTTACATCTTTGGTACTGTCTTAGGCCCAAGCTCTACTATTTTTAATGAAATGCATCTGATTGACCAAAAAATCTTTAAGGATGAATAAAGACATAAATTTAAGTCCTTTAAGCATTATTTAAACTTGAAGAACTAAGGATGCAAGCTGGTGTATGCCTGTTGGTCCTGTCTTAAACTTCATGAAATGATTCCTGCATAAGTCCAATATTTACAGGGGATCTAGGTTGATATCTGCAGCTGATATATCTGTGGTAAATACTGGCTTTTCTGTCTTTACTGATTTTGTCTTATACACAGGTAAGCAGTGTTAAAAAACTCACAATGTAATTCAACAGCCCAAATTATCACTCTTTTCCAAGAAAAAATGTAAATTGAGGCTAATTTTAACTCACTTTGTCTGCCACCTGCCATGTGGCAGCTGTTCTAGGCATTAAAACTGTTGCACTGAAATCGTAAGTCTTTTTTAATTATGGTCTTTACAGCTTTTGATGGTCAAATAGAGAAACAAGTCTAAGATGGAACCGAGAAAAACTCAGAAAAGCTTTTATTAAGCAACTAATACTAACACAATTTAAGCTAGTAGTTGAATTTTCACTGCCTTCTTTAGGTTATTTCCGATCTAAACATACAAACAGACTTGATAATATGTGTGCTAATACTCATGTTTTTCAAACATGTAACGTAACCAACTTTCTTTGACAAGCATTACTAAAACAGTTTTTTTTTTTTTTTAAGTTGTCAAAGACAAAGCAAAGATAAAAATTGGAAATACATGCATTAATGGAGAAACTTTGGATTGAATTAGTGTATTTTTTTTTTTTTTAAAGCATAAACATTTCAACACATTTGCACACATTGTCTCAAAGTAGTATTTGCTAGATGATAACAGTGGCAGATATATCAGTCAGGCAGATTCATCTGTCAAAATTCACTCTGCAGCATCCCCAAACACTTGCAACACATATTTTTACAGAGTCCTCTTCATACCATTCCTTTTCTGTGTCTACCCACTAAACACAGGTTCATAAATCAATAGGGATCTGATAAACAAAGCACTGTTACAAACTAAGCTGATTAGACCAGAAACATGTGCTGTTTGGTGCCCTGTGTATGCAGGTATTTCAGTCGAACTGGTTGCCTTGACAGCCAAATTAGCAGACGATTAACCCAGAGGACAAACTAGCCCGTGAAAGGTTAGGTTTGGTGTCAGGTTTTGAAGAGAGAAGCATGCAGGTCTCGGACTCTCCATAACATATGGTTAGAGCCCATGTGGCCAAACCTACTGTTGTGTGTTTTAGCAGATCACAAGTGTGCAGGGGGGAGGACTTTGTGTCAAAAACAGGGCTGGTGCCAGCTTCCTTTACTGTGTCATTTTCAGATTCCCTGTAGCGTAGACAGGACTGTGAGGAGGGGATTCATTCAGGGCGTGGCTACAGGCACTAAGGTCTGTAATTGAAGACCATAGTTTTGCGGTTTCTTCTCTTGGGGCTGCATGATTCATAATCTAAATAAATAATGTAATGGAGCCACCTAAATTACAGACCCAAAACAGAAATAGATTGGAAGGAGTGCACTGACGGAGCAAATTTGGATTTTATTGAGGTTAATGCACTTCAGTTGTTATTAATTGACAGTAAGATGTAGTTAAGAAAGTACATTTGCCATGGTAATCTTTAGTCAAAAGCTGCTCAGTCACCAGTGGAATAGGGCAGATAAGGTCAAAATAGTTTTTAACCCTTTAATGTACTGGACATCTTATGCTATGATAGTCTGAAAAGAATTTATATTGGTGCACTTGGTACTTAATTAGTAAGCCTTTTCCAAAATGCTGATTTTATTAATTTGAAGTATGACTAGGTGAAGTCCTTGACTAAATATGCCCCTAGAAGTAAACACTTGCCAGTGTCTGGTGTAATTATCTACATTAGTTATATGTTATTAGAATTATACACAAGAGAGGGTTTTTAAAGTAGCTTTTGGATGCACATCTGTGGGTCTCAGCTGTAGCATTCATCTGATCCTCTCATTTAATCTGAAATCTCAGTTGTGAAGCAGCAGGCGGAAAACTCCTAATCACATTAAATGCATGCAGTGTTTTCTTTTTGAAGGAAGGCCATCAGCAGATGAGTTGGCTGCTTTATTGTGGGACACGGAGGCTGTGTGTGTGGGGTTCAGGGAGCAGCCTGTGGTCACCAGCTTCTGTTGACTCCACCCTTTGCTTCCTCTCCCCCGACAGATGTGACTGACTGTCAGATGCATTGTGTGGCAAGCTGTTCCCTTGTGGTCCATTAGTAAATTCAGAGCTGCAACCCCCAGTTTTAGCTCATCTTGGACTTGATTACCCTCAGCCCACTGCTTTCACAAACACATGTAGGACTGATAGCAATAACCTGTTCAACCCACAACTACCCTTACTAAAACAATGCCCATATCACACTAAAAAATACAAGCATATATTATTTTTTTATTTTTATAATTTGATGCATTTTGATACCAAATGTTTTCAAATGACCCAATATCTGTTACTTTAATCAGGGATGTGGACAGTTAGCTGGCTAAACAATGAAATGTGCCATCCCTTGGTAGTTGGCACCAAAAGTACTGGTCAGTTAATCTAATTCTTAACATTTTTAAACAGTTCTGGCCCACAATCCTGGTCAAACACTCTGTCCACACCGTAAGGAAGCCAACTGCCACTAGTAGTCACTTTGGCTCCTGTTAATGGCTACTGCCATGCTGTATTAACTCAAGTAAACAATGTTCAACTGATAGCATCGATAGTATCTTGCATTGGGAAAATTGTGATAAAGTTTTGTGTAAATTTTGTCAGGTTATACTAATAAATAAGCAAAGCACTGAGTGGTGACATTCCATACAGGAATGTGGACATTAACCTGCAAGGAGGATGGAAGGCCAGCAGTGCTAGCACAGCTAACATTAGCCATATTCCACCAGCCAAATTTACATGGTTTACCTGCCGCTGTAATGACCCCATCTTAAATAAGTAGTGCTAAATTTGGACTGTTTCCTGGGTATGTTCTTAACTTTAGACTTGTTCTCTTAACAGTTGTAATATGTATTCAACTGAATTTGAAATGATTCTCCCACAAACATCTCCATTTTTTAGGAGTGCACAATTTTGGATTTTGCCAGTATCGGAAATGCCAGCACTTAGAGAACAAAGAATAAGACTTCAGCTGATGTAGGTCTGCTGGTCTGGCCTAATACCCCACCAACTTATTTATACATAATGCCAGTTTTTACAACTGACAGATGTAAATATTGGCAAACATTATCATATCTGCTGATACCAATAATTAGCTTAAGCTAATATCAGCCAATGCTGATGTCATGCCTTTAATATCATGCATCCCTACTCATTTTAATTATCAGCTCTTACTGGAGGATTCTGAGGCGTTCCCAGGCCAGATTAGATATTTAAGCCCTCCATCTTGTTCTGGGTCTACCTTTGGGTCTCTTTCCAGTTGGATGTGCGTTAAAGACCTCCACAGGGAGGCAACCAGGAGGCATCCTGAGCAGATGCCTGAACCACCTCAACTGGTTCCTTTCAAGGCGAAAAAGCACCACTCTACTTTGAGATTCCTCCGGATGTCTGAGCTCCTCACACTTACCTTAAGGCTGAGCCCATCCACCCTCCTGAGGAGTCTTATTTTAACTGCTTGAACCCGTGATCTTATTCTTTTGGTCATTACCCGGAGTTCATGACCATAGGTGAGGATTGGGATAAAGATCAGCCGGAAAATTGTCCATTCTACCCGCACTCGTGAATAAGACCCAGAGATACTTAAACTCCTTCACTTGGGCCAAAGACACTCTCCCACCTGAGCAATCCACCGTTTCAAAAATACAAATAAGCATTTTCAAAATATCCAAATTGCACAAATACATTGTCAATATTGTGGTAACTCTTCCAATTTTTGATCCTTAAAAACAGGATTAAAATGACTATGACCATCATGACTAATTTTCTTGAGAGTATTTTACCTTCATAAGGGATAATATCCTTTATTGTCTCTACTGTACAGTTGTGATAAGTAACCGTTATCTTTCATTGGTTGTGGGGACATGCACCAACATCATCATTACTGTTGCCACCAGGTTATTTTAAGTCATACAACTCAGACAATAATGAAATCATAAATAACATGTAGCTCACCAACAGAAGCACTGCACGTTTACTTATCTATGAGTAATGTTTGTCAAGAAAACTACAATAACCAACTGTGAGGAAATGTCTCACCATTTTCAGTGTAGCTTAGTATAACTTTTAAAGATTTGCATCTTTTGTTGAAGTAAATGGCTTGTGGATTAGTTCCAATTACAGGATAAGGAGGTTAGTATTAAAAAGGCAGACTAACTCGTTGACAAAATTGGAGTTTCCATTTGATTTAACGATAAAGATACAAAAATAGAGTCCCGCCAGCATCAGACTTTAACCAGACTGTCTGGTTGTCAAGGCCAGTCAGTGCTTTGGTCACATTCATAATTTTGTACTTCCTACCAAGGCCTATACTGGGAGTTACCAGTCATTAGAGACCACAGTTCACTGGAAATAAGCCATTTTAAACTGTAAGTAGAAGAGGGAACATGCAAAAAATGCATTGAAAATAATAATATTTGGATAACTTTTAATGCTTATAAGCTTGCATGTCTTGTCAACTGATTAAATCTTGGATAGACAGGAATTGACCGTTTAATCACTGAGTCAAAGGAAACTGACTGTAAAAATGGCTTCCAGATATTTCCATGCTTAATTACCTACTGTGAATGAACAGAGGGAGACCTTTAAAACCTTTTTTTGCCTGCTGTTTTCAGGAGTCAGGGTTTTCCCCTGAAACAACACATCACAGTTTGTGATGGAGGCTGGGGTCATTTGGATACACTGTGCTTCACAGCTCACTCTAAAGAGGTATACATGCAGGATGTGCACAGTCAGCAGCTGAATCCCCCAGGAAAGGAGTGCCGGGGTTATGGGAAACAGGTGTGGCTGCTGTTCACCACTAACTCTTGATTCATTCAGCTGTCAGGTGGCTATGATGTTTGGGATGAGCACACAGTCAGTTGTATACACTGACACACCCCCTGCCACCCAAGTGGGAGATTATTAACACACACCAGTCAAATACTGGGTAGTGCTGGCTGTAGCAAGGAAGCTGTCGGTGGTGTTTCCCTGTTTGCTTGTACACAAGGAAATGTTAAACACAGTATACTGTAACTAAAAGGAAGGAATGTCTTTGGTTTCTGCCAATGTTTTCACCACACCTGCAGACTGGATCCCTCTGATACACTGAAGTAAAGCTTGTGTTTCTCTTGTGTTCAGCCTTCAGTAGACATTGAAAAGGAACAGAGAAATGATTCAAAATAGACAATATAGGAGCAGTCAGTCCACTATAATTCAGGCTTTCACTGAAGATGTCTGTCCTCACTATCTTTATCCTTCGTTTCTTATCAAAATCATTGTTAACCTGTAACATCAAGCTGAATTCAACATAAAGTAGACACGGAGATGGAAATGAACTAATTACATTTACTCATGCTACTGTGGTTGAGTAGCTTTTTGTGTAGTTGTACTTTCTGAGCAGTTTTTGACAAGTTAACTTGGGGGAAGTGTTGTACTTCACTACATTTTCAAAAGCATCCATTAATGAGAAAAAATTAAACTAGAAGTCAAAATGTAAGAAGGCATATTTGGCCACTCTAAAAATACATAAAGATAATCTAATATGAGGAAAAAGGGGACATCTGGGGGAAAATGCTTGTCATTTTTTCTATTATTAAGTTGTAAATGTATGAGAAACCAAATTTTGGAATTTTTCAATGTAAAAAGTCTTGCATTTATAGAAATTACTTGACATTTTAGAGTTTAAAAAGTCACAAACGTGCCTTAATGACGTCATCAATGCCAAGTGTTTGAAGTCATGAATGAAGTCATGAGTCACAAGAAACTAAACCGTCAAACAGTGATTGGGTAGTCCGAGTTTACTGAAGTGTCTCCCCAAAGTCCAGATGATCATGATCTTGTGATGAGTCTGCGCTCAAATCAAAAGTATTTTCTTGTTGCTCAGTCCAAGTATAATCAGACTCTTAACTGCAGTGCTTGTGCTAGGAAAACAACTTCATCTGGTATGATTTTAAAAAGCAATTGGCCATTTTCTATTTTATAATCTAAAAAAGTTGACCATTTTGGTTTTCTTTTGAAACCTGAATTTTTTTTTTTTTCTCAAAATGTACAACTTTTTCAACCCTGAAGTTTTGGTATATTTTTTCTCGAAATAGATTCATGACTCTTTTTAAAGATATATCACTGGCCTCTTTATGCCTTTATTCAGAGAGAGGGAAGGTGGATAGTCAGGAACAAGAATGGGAAAGTAGGGCAGTGACATGTGGGGAAATGAGCCTCAGGCACGACCTATTTATGACTTTTTAAATCTGAAAATTTTGTTTTTTTTCTCAAAATTACCAGATATTTGGGTTTTTAAAATCTTTTAGAGTGGCCTGTATAAGCCGTTGTGAAACAGACGGTCCAAGCTTTCTGTCAGCAAAATGAAACAGGCCAGTAGTTTGGCTTTGACTGTGCAGGATGGTCAGATAGTGAGCAGATGATTCACCATCACATCCAGAAACAGATGTTGCATTTCACTTTATTCTAAAGTTGTGACTCTACCTGAACAACCTGGTTGAAGATTGATATTCTCTTGTCACTGCATATGAAGGAAAGATCATATTTTACTGTACAACCCCCTCAGGCATCAGAAGTAGCTACTTAGCACTTTGAGTAAACTTGAAATGAATTACTTTTGTAATTTCACTCAAATAGATTTTTAGACTAGCACCTCTACCTGAGAAAATTTGAACTAAAGTTAACTTTACTCTCACTTAAATATAAGCATAGGTCTGAAATCACATATTTGAAATAGGTAGTGTTCTGTATTTGGAGAAGATTTTTAAACTACTTTGGATATCATCTATCAGCTGTAAGTTGTAACACCTACCCTCTGCCCTCATTGTATGTGAGAAAATATTAGCCATGCAAACTGAGAGAAAGAAAGAGTTGTCCCCCACCTTGGAGGTTCTTTATTTGGCTCACTGAGCAGCTCAGGTCCTTGATGCAGATATGTTGCAGTAATAGGTTGCAGCGGATTTTGTACAAATATATCCCTGCTGGTGTTCAGCCAAATTGTTTTGTATTCCCCTGGCATGCCCACATTTCCCTTTAGTACATAAGCTTCTTGATTTTGTTTTAGTTGCTGCTTCCTTTTCAGGACTTCAACAAAAGCTGAATACATCCCACCTACTAAATGCAGGACCAAACAGAAGAGAACCAGACTGGAGGTTTTTTTTTTTTTTGTTTACAAGTTGTGATTACCATTTTTCAGTTGCTAAGCTGCTCGATCACACTGGGGACAAATCATAGATTACTGCTTACTCCTGACAAACATGATAGTTAGATGTAGTTGCTATTTTAGCCTCTGCTCAGATTGCGAAAAGGATCATAACAAAACAAGTGGCCACTTCTATTTCAGGCTTAAA
The DNA here is from genome assembly GCF_018320785.1 of Cheilinus undulatus. Lineage (NCBI taxonomy): Eukaryota > Metazoa > Chordata > Actinopteri > Labriformes > Labridae > Cheilinus > Cheilinus undulatus. The sequence goes on from NC_054866.1 coordinate 39,177,728, forward strand.
AAACAATGTTACATATCAGCTATCACATGGTTAGCATTACATTTAAAGGGGAGGGTATCGCACTCTAAATATTTGTTTACTCTTCAACCCTAGAGCTTTACATGGAAAATAAATGGGGTGCCTCTGCCTTATGCACTGAAAATATTTGCCTTTTACATTCAAGTAGGCTTCATATTGTGGGAACAGTATGTCAAACCCGTCATGTAACCTGAGCCCCTGAAAAAATATTCTTGGATGTTGTCTTACAGGTTTTTTTAAGCTAACTGGATCTCTACGGACTAGTAGAAGGGGGAGGGTGTTGTACACTGCAAGGTGGGGTGTTGTCAATATTCAATTTCAAATTTAGTCTAGACTTAGCTGTACATGATGTAGGTCAGTATTATGTCATACTAAAGAGAGTAGAATGCTGTTTTCTTTTGCATGCTTCTGATATAGATGTGATTTAGTCAGCTGTGATTTTTTTTTTTCACACGGTGTCCCAAATGACCTAGGCACCTAAATCTCCTTGTTCTCACCATTCAAAGTGGGTGGTGGAGTAAATCAAGAGTATGTCAGCACTTTAATCTGTTGCAGAAACATTGGGAGAGTATAATGCGCTGGGAAATGTGGTTGTTGTGCCGGGAAAATGAACTCCATTTGACCAGGATAATGCTGCTGAAAGGCCACAGTGACCAAACTACTTACTGTTTTATTGACCACTGGATAGAAGCTGAACAGAGGCAGCATTTCATTGGATTGTTTTACCTCTTTTTGTTTGGTGGTGATTGCTGACATTTGCAGAGACTGGGTTTGCTTGAGAATATCCAAGGATGCCTCATGTGTTAATAGAATAGTGAATTTAACATCCAAAAAATCAGAGAGATTTTAGAAAAATATTTCTAAGTAAAAATGTACCAACATTAAAATTTCATATAATTATTATCGTGAACATTAATATTACTTTTATCAGTAGTATCATGGTATTTTTATAGTTTGTTGAAATGTTAAAACCAGTGAAATATGAAAAAAATTCATCAAGTTTTATATGAGTAACCCTCAGTACAATTCAAATTAAGAACACGTGGCTATATTCACTAGTTGTTTGTGTAAACATTACAATATTAACCTGTTAAAAGTAATCAGGACAACTTTATCAAATGTGCACTAGCAAAGATACTTTAGAATAAGGTTGTCAAAATACTTTAATGTTACTTTGATACCACATACTTTAAACAACACAATATCTGCTTTTTTTTACACTTGACAGGACAGAGACATATCAAAGTCCCTCATAGAATGCTGCCTGGACATAAGCTACTGTGATATTAAAATGTGGTTATTGCTTAAATCTGTAACCATGGGAAAATTGTTATAGAGGTTGTCATTAAAATCAGTAACTGCATCCCTAGTAAGTAAATGTAAAAAAAGAGTATGTTCAACCTTTTCTTTTTTTTCCTGTTCAAGACAGCCAAATAAAGCAATGTACCTGCAAATCTCCCAAATAATCCCTGTTAACTACCAGGCCCCATCAGAGGGCATAAATAAGCCGAGATGCTTATAGGGCAGATCCAGCACTGAAAACAAAGCCTGACCATTTAAACTAACAACACTGATATGTGGTTTTGCTCAAATAGCAAATTTTTACTTCAAGTAATTTGCTTTAGTCAGTCACTAATGCATTACCATGGTGTATTAAATTAGAATCCTGAACTCTATCTCTGTTAGACCAAAACAGATGACAGACCTCTGCACATTCCCACATAATAACAGTCCAGTGTGTGTTGTCTGCATGTGACAGTCACCGATCTTATGTAGATAGATCTCTTGTAGGAAAAGTCTCTATGTTGTTGTTGGGTATTGGCAGGACCAGGCCTCATACAAAAGGTCTAAAACTGTACAATGATGGGAATCATTTTAAAGAAAACAGTCTGACTCCTCTGGGGTCTCTGGCATGTGGGAAACTATGTTTCCATTATGTTAGATGGGTCTAATGAAAGTACAGTAGCCCATTTACAGGCAGTCGAGGGCAGTGGAGTCTGTGATTAGTACTACGCATTCTCTCTCCTCTGCAAAGCTCCACCCAACACCAAAAACAAGGGTCTTTCTCTGTCCTCATGAATGGAAAATTAGCAGATTTCACAATATTTGTAATCAGGAAATTGCAGTGATTTTTAAGGTACACTGACTTATGAACGTAGTGAAACTTGTCAAACGATATCTAAATTTCTTGAAAGGTTGCCTCTTTAATGTGCCAGTGCATGCATATAAGGATGGTTTAACAGATCTAAGCAGTTTTTTTTTTTCTTGTCTCCATGTTTTTTCGGAGCAGTGAAACATGAGACATACTGGTAGTGTCTTTGTTGTAAGAAGTGGTGTTGGAGCACGCAGTTAAAAGTGGAAATTGAACAGATGCCAATTTTTAATAATCATACAAAAATATTTCTCTTCACAGAGGCTAATGCTGAGGGTTGGACCTCTAATTCTCTCACAGTGGAGTGTTAATCATGTCTCTGTCTGGCTTGATTTTAGGTTTCAGTGGATGCTCTACATATTTTACTGAAATCCATTGAACAGAAGCCAGCCAAACCATAAAACACCACTTATTCTGAAAGTATACACACTTCAGTTGTCTTCATATGATTCTTGGCTCATTATTCTATGGAAAACATCATCATAGCTGTCAAATTCATGGAGAAGATAAAGGTTTTTAGAACAATCAGTTGTCTTGTAACAGCATAGGAGCAGAACGGATTCACTTGATGAGCTTGCAGATGCTGACATGAACAACATTTCTGCCTCGGTGCAATTTTCAGCACTACTGTGGAGTGATGTTGAGTGTAGTGCAGTCTCTATTAGCATCAACATGTCAGGGATGTTGTTCACTTAAGCTCTAATTGAAAAAGACTCCCTCTGTAACCTTTCTAATTAAAATGAAACCTCCATAATTAAGTTTCTTATTTGCACCGGAGATTGAAATATACCCTGCCTTTCCTCTTTCCTCTTCAATTATCTTTGAAAAATGTGAATTTTGATATAGATTAACTACCTGCATGGAAAAAAACACAGTGCTGCCCACGTCTGGATCCACACTATTGTGTTCAAACTCTGAAATACCACAAACCCCCACAACAAACTAACAAATCCCACACAGTGATCCAGGATGCTGTAGGAGTGTTTGTGTTGCCTTGATACACACTGGCAGACATTGTCCTTCACAAGTTCCACAGTATGGCTGTAGTTGACTCGGATGAGAGGTTGTAACCTATCCCGACACTTTGTATGTCAACACTATTGATCTTTTTCTTTAAAGCATGGATCTTTAATCAAATTTGTCCTGGATGAGAAGGGCGTGAAAGTCCACATTGCTAAGTGGGAACAGTGAGAGAAAGGTTTTCAAGAGGACAGTGACATGTGAAAGAGGCCCAAATGTTCCGTTTTTTAAGGCCTGTCAGCCTGTGTTTGTCTCCACCATGAATTAGCCCACTGAAAAAGCCTCACGCCCTCACAGGATACAATGCTAGGATGGAAGGGGGGTAGATTAGCTGGTGTAGAGACTAATGTTTTCTTCTCACTGCACAAATATTTCTTACGATTAAGGCAAGCTATAAAACAAGCAATGCACCTCTTGGCCTATCCTGTTTCAGACTGATTGAGACTGAGTTATAGCCTTCACTAAAATAAAGCAAGGGTTTGGGTGTTTGTGTCAGGCGTACAGGCATTGTCTCCCCCTTTTTTCCCGTGGTCACCTCTTTAGAGAAGAACAATGCCAAACAAATGGCTTCACACTGCCTATTGACTTCTTTGAGCGTGCAGTGGTTAGAGGCATGGACTTTCAGACAATGCACACCCCACTTGAAGATTTTTTGAACAATTCCTTTCTGCTGGTTACAATTTTTGTTCATTTGGCACAAATCTCTATCATTGCTTTTCCACACAAGGGATAAGGATTCCTTTGTCCATTGAGCCACAATTTAAGTTTGTTTTTTTGGCAAAATTTGATTGTCATACACTAATCCATGGTCTTATATTTAATTGGTTAATGGGTTTTGTGAGACTGGTAAGATGCCAAAGCAGTTTTCAAATGCATGTTTAAGAACATTTTCAAAATCTGACCTTGAGAGGAATATTGAAGTTTGATAGTCAGCTAATGTTGCTATTGGCCAATACTAGACTAAGAGGCTTTAGTGCTTGGAAGGAGTCTGAATTACAACGCTCATTAAACAGTAATGAAACACTGCCCTTCAGCCCGTGTCCACCACCTCCTACACACACTTGAAAACTACTGAAGCAGGGAAGAGGGTTAAGACCAGTCTAAACCTGGTGCAGTGCAGGTTGCTTACGAACAGCTTACGGAGAATAAGGGGGGCCAAACTCTCCCTTTATCATTTGAAAAACAAATCAGTTTTAAGGACCATAAAAGTTTTGTATGAAACTTTCTTCAGATACTAGACATGATATTACAGCTTCACAACATGAGAAAGCATCCTTGGTTTTGTTATAATGGCAAATTGAGTTGTTAAATGATAGCTTACATTTATACTTTAAATGTACAGTTACAAAAATGATACATAAACTACATTACTTTAAAGTGGACAACAGTCATTTATTCTGGTTCAGTACCAATTTGATCTTATTTTTGCAGGTCTGCCATAGAGATACCCCAGGGCAACTAATTTCAAATCCTGTTAAACACAAATATTGATTGTGTGTACTTGACAAGTCTAAAGTAATGATTTTCCAAGGAGGATAATTTCACATCCAATCAAACACAAACTAGAATTACATGTCAACTAATGCCAAGAATAGATCTGGGAAAAAGGTAAAAATTGCAAACCAGTTAAGATGGGATCACCAGGATAGTTGGAAATATTTTACAGAATGTGGCCATTATTAACTGTGCCAGCACCGCCAGCTTTGATCCACTTTTCAGGTTAACACCCTCATTCTTATGCTAAATATCAACACTTTAATTACATGTAAGTATAAACGGGCAGAGCCTATAAACAGCTCTGTCCCCATATTCTAAACGTAGCACAAAAAGGAAGGAAATTTGTGTTTGGTAGATTATTTCTTTGTTGTAACAATGCCTCTTTGCAATGAATGTTATACCACTGGAAAGCTTTAAATGATGCTACATTTGTAAGGATTATGCATTTATGGGAAGAGCAACAGAGCTCAGTACGTGGATTGCGCCTGTGAAAAAATTGCCAAATCTTCTCTACCAGGTTACAGGTTATTTCGCTGTTGCTATTGTTTTGAGCTTCTGGTACTCCCAACTGCTGCCTATTAGTCACCTGATTGGCACCTGTTATGTCCAGGGATGAGTCCTGCTGCAGTTGAATTATTTGACCAGCCTGGTGACCTGCATAAGTAGGAGGTGCCAGTCTGCTGTGGCTGTGTATAGTTCTTCGACACGCTACTTGAGGCTCTTGTTTGTTAAATGAATAAATTGTGGAATTTCCAATGTGTCTTGTTTCAATCATTCAAACATGACACCATTTTAAAGGGAAAAGTTGCCAAGAAGCATTGTTGCAACGGAGAAATAGTCTGCCAGACACACATTTCCTTACTTTTTGTGCTAATTTTGCATCAAAATAGTGTTAGACTGGACTGTCCCTACAAGATGCTATCACTTATATTAGTTCACTGTTGTTTACATCAGACTGAAGATGATTGTAGCTGCAAGGAGGTAGCAATTAGGCATAGCTACTGGGGCAACTAGTGGCAGTTGGCTGCATTACACTTTAGAGCAGTTGACTGGGATCATGGGCCTTAAATACTTTTACAGAATAGTGATTTCAGCCAACTACTGAGGGATTCGATTTTAACTGTTAAGCTGATAAATTACATGTTAATCTAGAGTTTAAAAGCACTCTGGAACAGTAAAAAATTATCAATGTTTGTTCAACAGATCACAGCATCAGCTGAAAACAATGTAAAAATCTGTTCTATCAAAGGGGAATTTGTCAGCAGTACTAACACAACCGACCTTCAGTTGTTTGTGCAAGTTCACACCCACATGCCAGGGCTTAATGTGGTTACACATTGCTTCAGTTAAGTGGTTGTAACATGCATAACCTGACACAGTGTTCATACAACTACATCTCCATTTTCCAGACAAAATACTGCCAACCACAGTGCTCCTATCAATAATGTCTATTCACCATGCCTGTCTACATTAACCTGACACGCCAGATGGATTTGTTTCATACACCCATCTGGTAAACCTTCCATAGACGGCGTTTGAGAAAGGGCAGAGCCTTTGAAAAAAACTCTGAGGGTGATTGGATGAATGTTCTGTCTGTCAAATCTTTACGGGCCAATCAGACCAACAAAACATGATATCGTAGCCCCAACCCGAGGTGCACCCCTATTGACAAGTAAACATGGCAACTGTAGACATGTCAGTACACAACTTTTGTCTAATTTGAAAAGAAAACAACTCAATGCAGTTCTTTATTCTTTTAACGAAGAAATGTCATCAAATCTTGATAAAACTGGAGCTTTAGCAGCATCCATGCTAATGTCTTCTGCCATAACGGCACCGGCCTCTTGTCACTGATTGCATACGTCATGACTTCGCCGCACCCGAAAGTACTGCCCCTCATCGCTGATCGGTCCTGTCACTTTCTAATCAGGCCCAAACGGTTCAGACGGGAACTTTGCAAGATGGATTTGCCAGTGAGAAACACGGAAAAGGGCAATCCATCTGCTTTGCAAAGTTATGTCTACATGCGAGTAGTGGAGCATTATGGCAGCATGGCAGTAGCTATTAACCAGTGGTTACTAGTAGCTGACAGCTGTGTTGCAGTTTACGCTTCAGTGGTCCTAATTTAATTCAAAAAGATCAAAACAATTTGTTTAACTGATTAGTAATTCTGGTGCCGACTACCAAAGGTGCTTGTTCAAGTCATATAGACCACCAGCACACATCCCAAGTGGTTTATGATTGTTTTTTTGCATCATAATGTTATAGCATTGCTAGCAGCTAGTTAAACAGATTTGCAGTCCTATGACAATAATCTTCCTGTTAGTTTGTTGTCCAGTTTTCTTATTGTTAATGCCAGTGAAGGGAAGGATTATGACTAATATTTGAAGCTAACTGACTTTTTAAGTGTTCAAATAAAATTGAAGAAAATGTCATATTTGTGGTAGTTAAAACCTGCTTGAGAATTGGGCTCCATTTTTCAGTCCAGGTGAACAAAAATGTTGAAATGTTAGTAGATAAAAGAGTAAAACAAAAAGTGAAGTGTTGCTATTACTAATAATAGACAAATGTGCAAGAAAGAACCTTCCAAATATGTTGTTCTGATTAAATGTAACATTAGGTCATGAATGACCCCTTGACCCTTTTACTGCAGCTGGAGTGAACAGACAGCTAGCAGGGATCTCATGTTATCACTGCAGACATAACTTCCTGTATCTTGTCTATTCGGTACATGTGTTTGTAATTGTAGTTTCTTACTTGGTAAGGCTGAAAACTTTGGTCACATCCAGCCAGTCTTTCATTGCCTGTCATGTACTTAAGAGTTTGTAAAAGTGATAGAGCCAGCCTGTTTTCTTATTTAAGTCCTTTCAAAGTTCCCACAGTAGTTCAACTCTTTTCTTCTGTCCATCTCATTCCTCTACTCCCTCTCAACTACTGCCCTGTATCTGTCTTTGTGTCCTTATTCTCTTTCCGTACTGTATTCATTTCCGAATGCTGAGCACTCAGAGTTTCCTCTTGCTTTTGTCCCAAACCACACTCCCTTTCTGCACAGATCTCATGTCTGCATTCTTCTCCTGTGAGGTCTTCAGATCAGTCCCTCATGAGTGCTATTTGACATGATAATCTATGCATGGAGTTTGTCTACATGAACATGACATATTGTCTATTTTGCTGCTGTTCATGAATGTTTCTGGCCTTGGATACCTCCTGTCTCACACGCTCTTGACATGAACTGCAGGCTTCACTGCGAGGATCTCAGCCAGGAGACAGCTTCTTCTGCAGAGGTCGGGGCTGAAGCTAGGTCAGGTCTGAGTAGGTGGAGATTTTGGCTCGTCAAGTGGCCGACGTGGAGTGTTTGAGCCGGTTGCCAGGCAAAGAGGAAGGTTTTGATTTAGCATTGCGTCTCAAGCAGCTTGTCGCAATTAGTGATGTCAGGAGGGAAAGAAACAAATATGAAGCATTTCTTCAAAGGGCAAGCATATCCTTCCCATGAGTTCATTCTTTCCACGGGTTTCTCATGGAAAAGGGGGCAAAAGTGCAGCTGACTTCTCTTCGGTCAATTTAGGTTTTGCAGGCCAAGGTTCTTCCTGTTCTTTGGTACAATGTGTCACACTGAGCAGGGTCAAAAAGTACCAATACAGTGTCACAGCAGAAAGATGGTCCACAAAAAAATGCTTATTAAGTCAAAGCTTTGAAATCCTGCACCTTGTTTGTTTACTGAGTGAGATGGATAGCTGGTGATGAAACGTGTGACAGACCTAAGCAGTGCCTCAGCTCTGCAGCACCATTTGTTTGATGAAAATCCATGACAGCTTTGTTTAACGCACTGCTTACATTTTATTTGCCTGCAGTATTTTAGATAATATTTCGTTGTGCTCTAGTTTGCAAGCCCTGGCCCTGTTCTTAACGGCCCCAGCTAGTAGTGCCAAGTTTTCCCACTCTCCTCCTGGCTGTAGGTATCCCATGCAGAGGCCATCTGTCTCTCCTCCCCTAATGGTAAGGGTGGAGTCCTCTTCAGGCACTTCCCCCCTTTCTCTTCCTCCTTTCCTACTTACTCCCAAATGCTCACTGTAAAACAAACAGAACATAGCATGGATGGAGTCTTGTTTCTCTGTATGCTTTGACAGGCCTGAAAGCTGACACATTGAGATGGACAAACTATGTACGGTAGCAGTTGGGGTGTCGTGTCAGGTAGCTGTAGTATGTAGAGCATGTCGGGGAGAAGGGTGCTCTTAGACACGTGTTTGCATCCATCAGCGCAATGTCACGCATGCCAAGCATGTTGGTGTACTACTAAGACAACAGGTTGAGCAGGAGGATTTTGATCCTCTGTAATGTTCCAGTTATTTCTGCAAACATTATCTTACAGTCACATCAGCTGTCATGCAAAACAACACATTTTTACATTTAAGGTGGCATCAAACAGCTGTTGTGTCAGCTCAGATGACCATGTAGTGGAGAATGCAGACCTCACATGTCTCTGACCCTGATTCTCCCCCACACCAGTGCACCCAGAGGACTGTGGCAAGCGCAATGCAAACAACACATGCACTGCAAAGCACATTAAGGCAGGACTGTGGCTTCTTTTTTTTAAGACCAGCCATGATTCAGAGGTGGGCAAGAGATGTAAATGGATCCCGTAATGATCATGGAGAAACAGAATAATCATCCAAAATGACTTTCCCAAGTGGCTTTTTCATATAAATGGCAGAAAGGCAGGCTCGGTTAAATACTGTAGGTTGTAAGGTTAAATACCTAAATGTACTGAAGAACTTTACTGGATTAGTTTCACAGTAAAGCAGGAAACACAGGGATAATATTTTGAAAATGTGTGTCTGCAAAGAAAAAAACAAACAAGAAAGCCCAGGCATTAGAGAGCTGCATGATTTTTCACAACACGATGCAGTGTACATTTAGGACTCAGCAGCCATTCAAACAAAATGCCTGACTCTTACGCACATGGTCAGACTCTTACTCCTTATTTTGGAAGAGAGAAACTCTGTGTGTGTATAATCACTGAAATTACAGGGGACGTAATGGAGCACAGGGAGCCTCAGCCTCCTTTGGCTTTATTCCTCACAAACCAAGATAGCATTGCTGTGGTTTACCACTCACATTCATGCCAGAGACTCAAAATACCAGCCAGTGGACCACTTTTATAAGCTTTACTCCATACACATCCGAGACTACGTACAAAGTGGAAATTTATGGCTCCCAAATTTAACCTACTTTGACGGCAAAAAAAGACTCAAACTGTTTCAATGTTTTGAATGATATCAACTTTTTACATTTATCTCTAAAACCAACATTTTAACACAGTGTCATATGGAGACTATTCCATAATTCACTTTTTAAATTATACAGTTGTTTAATAATGTGAAAGAAAACATGCCTCCATCAATGAGTCATTTGTGTGATTTTGCTCACAAGAAAACAAAGCCTAGGATGTATTACTTTCCACTCAGAGCAGTAGCCATAACCTGTAATTTAGGAATTATTTCAGGTTAGATTTTCAAGATTCTGCATTCATTCATTGAGTTGGTTGTTTTTGTTTTTCTTCTCCAGTTGTGTGACTATCAACTGTGAAGGGGAGAACTCTTTCTATGCAGCCTGCACATAACAAACACCTTAACTAAGTCTTCAGCAACAATAGAATTAGTTAAGAAGCTCTTAAGGTTTGGGATTTAGTTTTTGGTTTGACACTTTTTCATCATGTCGTGCTTTTATACCATAACAAAGCAGCGTTCAAATGCCAATTTTTGCATATGTTAAGGATGGACGTTATATGTACCATGTAGAGGTGTCATGCAATTCAAAGACAGCAGCAGAATAAAGAAAAATATGCCTGCACATGTACTCAATTCCACAGAAGTTTATTAAATCACTTAGGCTAATCACTTTATACATGCCAACATGGACAGATGCTCTGCAAACCTTGTCCTCCTTGCTGCCAGAATCTTTGTAGAATATATTTCCAAATAATATATTTGTATGAAATCCTGCTTTCTTCAGTCCTCCAGCACTAGTTTTATGACAACTGAATATGCAGCATTTACTCATTTAATTTCTGTTAAAGCAGTCAAATAACTGCATTTCCAATGTTTATTTTTTTCTTCTTCTTTTGAATTTGCACTGTTTTAACTTTGCACCCCACTTAGCACTTGTGTTTGCCTTTGACTGCTGTAGGGTTATTTCAATGCCAGATTTTTAAACTTTTATATCATAATGGTAAACTTCAAGTGGTACCAATACTGTTCAATGCAACAGCAACAAAAGTCCTAGGTACCTGAATAGTAGGATTGTTTGTGTTCAGTCATCAAAACTGCAAGCAAACTCCAGCACACCATCTAAATTGCAGCAGAACATTTTGATACCAATGTTGCCAATGTCTTTGTGCAATTTAGTAGGGATGGGATTTTACTGTATTTTCAGTACTCGTCTGGCCAAAGGAAGAGTACTCAAGTACTTCCAAGTCATAATTAACATTACAAACACATCACACATGGGGCTGCAGGTGGCTCTTTTATCCTCTTCTGCTCATCAGCACTTCAGATCCCAGCTCTGAATAAAGTTACAAGAGATAATAATGTTACAGAAGGCTATTAGCTGTATTAATATATATATAAAAAAAAACACAGTCAGTCATTGCTGTCAACTCTTTCACAGACCAAAACATTGTTCACTGAGAGAAAATGGCTAACAATAGGATCCGACTCCAGTGAAAGATCTAATGTACCTGTCACTTTAACAACATGCAGCTCTTTCCTCATACATCTGTTCCACTCTTTTAGCTTTTATTAGCCGTGATGGTGGCTTTCTCTCCGTTTCCACAAACGCCATCGGCTTACTGAAGTCTTCTCCATCTACTTAATTTAATGTGAGCATATCTCTAGTCACCACTTTTGTTATTAGTGGGCCAATCTTCTCTGCTCTAGTGTAATTACAGATAGCATGTGCTAATGGGTAATGTTTTGCTATTGTCTTTTGACTCGTTTGTCGCTTGAGAGTTACCATAGCCGATGAAAACAGTTGTAATCCGGCTTGCTGTGCCCATAATGCCAGAGCTGTGGTTGGGAAGGGTTTACCTCTGTTTGCCGACAGACCCACAGAGTTCTAGCACACATGTAATTCCACTTAAAATATTGCCGCTTAAAATAGCGTGTGCACAGTGTGCGAGTAATGAAACATTACTTAGTAATGATGGCCAATGCAAGTAGTCATACCTATCCCTACAATTTAGACAGTTCGTCATCTTTTTCTCTCAGCAGCTTTGGGAACTTGGCTTGAGACTTTAAATAAAATCAAATGTAATAACAAAATCTGCTATTTAATGTTTTTATTGAGTTTTTTGTAGAATAATGTGACAATGTAAAAGAAGAATTTATACAAAGGGAAAAAATAAATAGAAAATAAAGTACAGAAAACAAACAGAAAGAAAGAAAAGCTCTACTGTGTGCTGCACTTGAGTATAACACTTCCATGAGAATATATTGCATATTCTCATATGGACTATTTGTCTTATTTGTCATAATATGAATAAATATGACAAGATTAAGTCCTTTCAAGCAACACCAAGGACAAAAAGAAGAGTGAGAAAGAGGGGGTAGGGTAGGGATGTGGAGGGTTACTGATTTAGGGTCTTGGCATCAAATTTATTTGAGTAGTATTCAAGAAAAGGGAGCCAAGATTTCTTAAATTTCTGCACTTGGCCCTGAACTGTGCATCTGTTTTTTGAGGAATGACATGACCTCACATATCCAACGTGAGTGAGATGGAGGGATCTATGATTTCCAGTGAAGTAGAATGAGCCTGCGGGCTAATAATGTTGAGGATGCTTTCAAATCTGATTGGTGTCTGGTTAACCCAGTATTTGCAACCCCAAAAATTGCAGTGGCTGGGTCTATATCAACCTTTCTCTCACATAGTGTGAGAGGGTGTTGAAATGTAATAACATAATCTAATGTGTCATTAAGCATCCTCACAATTCTGAGAGAAAATAGACATTCATTATTATGAGAAAATCTTGTTCAAAAAAGGTTATTTTTTTAGTTTATGGACCAATTCTAGGACTCTTTGGATGTTTCAACAGATATGCAACCAGTATCTTTAAGAGTTACTTGAAACATTTTGTCAATCAACCTCTCATAAACAGACATACATCCTTGGTCTCTCCTCTTAATACACACTGGCATGTCTCACCCTTCTCTCCTTCTTGTATATGCCAACACATTCAGTGCTTAAAAAAGTTTAGATTTTGTTGTGACGTATTCCATATTTTTCTGGTGGAACCTAACGACAGACTGATGCAGTAGCTGCTCATCAAGAGCAATAGAGTTGATTAGTGGCTTTGTGTTGTGAACATTAATTGGGATTTAAATTACTACACCCCTCAGATGACCTCCCGTTTTCTGCTGTGACTCATGGAAAATTCAAGGAAAGATAGGGAAACAAGGAAAGTTTTGTGGCTTTGGGTTACCAGGGACTTTAGGCTTTGGTACTTTTGATAAAACATGAGAATTAAGGAAATGGTGGTTTCAATATGTAGAGAATGAAAATTTTGACAACCTTCAGCTGCCGTGCATTAGTGTTCCAACCAGAATACATGCTGCAGCCGTGTGAAGTATCTCACATGAGCTTTAGGTCAAATTAAGAGCCTCATAAAAAAGGGAATAAAACCATCAAATTGCTCATTTTGTTTCATCTCCTTCCAAATTTTTTTTTTTATTTCCTGCTTTAAAGCTGCTCTGATGATTAGCATGAGGGACAGTCTGAGTGTCCTGTGGTGAAAGTGTGTTGCTTATTAGCAGGCAAAGCAAAGCACTCAGAATATCTCACATGATGGCTGGCTTTTTTTTTTTTTTTTTTTAACCCCAGGAAGAGCTGTAAACGAGACCATGGGAAGGCTAGTAAAGTTGACGATGTGAGAGCGGAATGAATGCATCATACAGTAAACCACAGCTTTTAGAAGGTCTGGAACGTTAAGGTTTAGCCTAACTTAACTGCTCAAAAGGTTTGAGTTGAAAATGAGGGAAAACTGTAGTAGTTTATAGTTGTAGTAGTTTAGTTAACATGGAATGTGTTTATTCCAATGCATGTAAGTGTGCACAAAACATTTAACATTTCCACCACATATCCAAACAGTTGCAACTAATAATTTCCATGAGACTTCATCTGCTTGTGTTTACATTCAAAGCTAGGCAGCTACAGCAGCCATGTATATGAATGTGAATGCTAACAGATATTTCCTCTTCATAAGCTATTTGGAGTAGCATAGCTAGAGTACTATACTTTAAATGCATATCTGGCAATAGCATATCTTCTTCTGTGATGTTAAGCTGTCAAAGTCAATGAAGAGAATTTCACTGTGTGGCTATTTTCAGGAACTTTTCCTTCTAAAGAAATGTTATCTCTGAATACAGTACAGTAATTATATCATAAGCAGTGTAATTTTTACAATTTAATTAAACCTGCAGCCATAATGTGCAACTTTTCTTGATTTAATTCCGATCACTGTCTCTTTCTGTCAGCAGGTGTATCCAGTAACCAGGTGGTTGTTCCTGAGAACGTGAATGCTGTGCTGGGGAAGAACATCACACTGAGCTGCAGAATAGAGGTGGGCTCCAACCTCAGCCTCACACAGAGCTCCTGGGAACGTCGTCTTCCTTCAGGCACCATTACCCTGGCAGTGTTCAACCCTGAGTTTGGAATCTCCATTGCTCCAGAGTATGCCAAACGTGTCTCGTTTGTTTCCCCGTCTGTACGAGATGCCACAATCACCATTGAAGGAGCTGGCTTTTCAGACATCGGGTCCTACATCTGCAAAGTGGCAACATTTCCTCTGGGCAATACACAAGCATCAACCTTTGTTAATGTATTAGGTAAAGTAGAGCTCTGTCACTTCCCTTCTTCTTGTTTTAAGTGCTTCTAATGGCGTCCTTAAATCCTCACTTTTTAAAGCAGGACATTGTTGGTTGTGATTAAGGAAAGCTTAGGTGACCGCTAAGTGTTGCCCTGGAGGAATAAACTGCTCCCTGAGGCTACATAGCTTTTTAAATTACCTTCTGGACAGAGGCCATGTAAACTCAAATCCTATTAGGAATCTGCAGCTGTGGTGTGGTCCTATTACCTTGTGCTACTCACTGAGAGAAACTGCTATGTCAACTTAAAATTTGTTTCATTCTCAGAAGGGTCTTCCATGAGGCTTCATGGATACTCTAACCAGAACACATATTTAGCATTTTTCTGAAATATGCAGGCTCTCTTCTCTCGCAGAAACCATGTAAACACAGTGCAAAAACAATCCCCAAAATTGCTACTAGATAATTTCTGGGTGTGATGCAGAGTGACTCCCATTACATTCAGTTGCATGTAACCGTTGACATGAAATAGTCTCAAATATAGTGCTGGTCTCAAAACTGCAACATGCAGCTATTTTCCTCAAGGCAATGAGGCTTGCTTTTAGTTTTCCCTTTTTAGCCTTTGTTACTAATTATGAAATTATACCCCCCTGCTAAGTAATTAGTGTTTGTGAAAATCTCACACAGGAAAAGTAGATTACAAATTTAGCAATCTGCAGTGAATGAAATGTATTTCAGAATTTAAGATGCTTTATTTCTGGGTATTTGTGTAAAAGTATCTCTGTCTGAGTGTGTGACTAGGTTCACATCATTTTCTTCCACATACTTGCATTTTTAAAATGTGTCTCCATTTTAATATAACGACAACTCCAACATCATCAGCAGAACTTTACCAGCATACTTTGAGCTTCTATGAGTTGGGGCTGCACAAGTAATTGAATTTTGATCTCAATCATATTAGGAGCACTTAATGAAATACATTTTAGATGAGGATGATTACTGACCACTGACCCCCTTTTTTGGATAACTTCTTACATCACACGCTTTATATGCTTTTTTTTGCTCAACTATGGGTATCGTGGAATGATGGAACTGCAGGTGTATTTAGCAAGATGCTACCAGTTGTTGGGGGCAGATATGAAATGCCAGGCCAGATTTTTGTCCTAGTCAAGCCCTGGCAACAGATAAGTAGCAGGATATACAAGTCTTTTAAATATACTGTAAACAATACAAAAAAAGTCCTCAAAACTGATGAATAATCACGATTGATAACCCTAATCTCATGTGCAGCCCTGCAATGAGGCTTTCCTTGGAACTGCATACATGCAGAACGCTCAAATGTACAAAAACTGTGTGGAATTACAGCTCTTCCTCTTTGTAATTTTCTTGATAATGTAGGGAAACACAGCAGGACATAGTCAGGAAAAATAATAAAGTTTATACCCTACTACCAGCATGTGACTGGTGCAGCCTCTGTGCATGTAATGAAACTGCATCATCATGGTCTTTAGCCGCCATTATGCTCTTTTCCACTGTATCTTCGGCATGGTGAACATGTCAAACTATACATAGCATTGATATGAAGGCAAAAGTTGTCACTCTGCCCTCCTGTCCCACTGGGATAGTTAACTCCGCCAAGGAGGTTTTGTGATCGGGTGGGTTTGTTCGTTCGTTTGTTCATTTGTTAGCAACATAACTCGAAAAGTTATGGACAGATTTTCATGAAATTTTCAGGAAATGTCAGAAATAGCACAAGGAAGAACTGATTAGATTTGGGACTGATCTGGATCACCGTCTGGATCCAGGAATTTTTTAAAGGATTCTCTACTACTGGGAGATGGGGCTAATGGCAGAGGTCTGCGCTATTACCACTTTACACCAGGAGATGGCGGACATGAGTAACTTATTCAACGTTTTGGAGTTTGTAGAGTTTGAAAGACGCACGCCTGGTCGAGGAGATGAGTCGGAGCGTAATAGAGAGAAAGACAGCGAATTCTAGCGAGAATACTCACAATGCTGGGAGGAATAGAGGAATATTCGCCCTCTGCCATGACTTCCACATGTAGCAGGACCAATGCTTTGCCTCACTGTGTCTCCACCCCACCGGGGAGGGAGTAATCGGCGAATTAGATTTTGGGAGTGATCTGAATCACCGTCTGGATCCAGGAATGTTTTTGAAGGATTCTTCACTATTGGGAGATATGGCTTATGGTGGAGGTCTGCGCTCTCTTAGTGCTTTTCTAGTTTCTTCTGTGAAGGGCATATGTGAACAAATTAAGTCTAGTTCAGACCACATATTTGCAATGAGACTACTTGAAACTCAAAACAGCAAGTGACTGCAACATTCTAAAGCCTGTGAGTTCACACTGCTGCGATTATAGGAGACAATGCATCGTTTCGATGTAAATGACTCTTACAGTCACTCAGTTTAAATGATTTATTGTCCTAAATTACTGCTCTAAAAATCTGTCTGTACAGGAAGAACAGTAACTGCCTTTTCCCAAATAGTTATTCTGAGGCTTTTCTGCCTTTATTGTAGAGATGGGACTGTGTATCAAGTTGAAACAGGGATGAGAGTGTGGGGAATGACACCCATTGGCATACAGTGGGTGTGACCTAAGCACGAGGCTATTTGCGCCCCACATTAACTGCTTTTTACCTATATCTTTATCATCGTGATTATACATAACATCAGGCTGTATGATTCCAAAGCACATTTAAACACAAACATGCTTTAGCTTACCCTTCTTTTAACTGCTGAGAATAATATTCTCCACAAATTTAGCTCCTACAGCCTTAAATTTCTCATATATTAGTATGTATAGTGCCACTTGTCCTGCTTTTGTGCACAGCTAATAGAGTAGACTGGAAAGTTGATCAATTTCTATTTCCTATTTCACACTGCTTGCAATGTATAAAAACAAGCTGTTTGTGATTTGTTCTTAAATGGACTTATTATGTCCCGTATCCTGGAACTGGGCTTTACTCTGTAAAATTTCAGGAACAGCCTGCCTGGAATTTTCTTGTAGTTTTCAGGAGTGCATGAGCAAAAACAGCTTAAGAAGCATGGATGTTGAACTTTCCCTGAGGTCAGCGTATGTTTTAAATTCTAAATGGCTGGATAGGTTGCATTCAGGCGGAGCTGAGAGAGACAGAGAATGCACTGTAGGCACTCAGGAGAGTGAAGAAGACTGATGACTAATGAGTGCTACATTAAATGCTGCTGTGACAGCCACAGTGTCTGGGACCTCACAGAGTTCAGATACACTTTGCTTCCTTCTCAGGGCAGCTTCTCAGGCGATGCACACCCATTCACAAAGCAGGCTTTGGCCCACTTTACAATTTAGATGTAATTAGGGTGTAATTATGGAGGAAGTATGTGTTCTTCGCAACTTGATACATGTCATTAGAATTAAATTTTCCTATAGGGTATTTGTCTAAGACACAGCACATCACAATTACTCAACTTAAAATCGGTAAATTTAAATTTGCAAAGAAGGAGTGTAGAATGGCTCTTTATCTTTGTATGGTTTTGGTCGACTTGTACTGTTTCAGAAGACTTGAGAGAGAACATTGTGGCTGAAGCATAACAACTGTGTCATATGTAAATGGTAGTAATGTTAAACCTGGGTTTATTAACATGTCTTTCTAATGTACAGAATATGGTTTGTTTCAGTGAAAACCTGTATAACTAAAGTCATTGTTCACAGTTTGATTCATGTGTGTACTTATGAAAGAGCACTTGACTTCATTTCATTCCTTTCCAGTGAACTAAAGTACAGAGATGAAAAGGATCAAATCTTTGAATAATAGACCTAAGTCACGACACACATCCTAATGATAAACAGGTGCAGCGGACATTCACCTAATTTCCAAAGTGATATTCCTGAAACAAACCTTGTTTGGAGTTTAATCAGTATCATGAGACACTCCACACACAATATTTGTTTTGGCCCGGAGCTTTTTCCTTTTCCTTTTCATCCCTGTGTTTGCAACTTGTCATAGAGAAGGCTTTTAAGGAACAGTTCAGCAGGAACCCAAATACAGAACCTGAGCCAAAGTCCCCAGCTGTAATCAAAAGAAGGAACCAGAACAGGAAAATCTGACACATAAAGTGGATGAATTAGAATGATCCTTTGTTTGAAAGTGCTGATGGGTAGACAGGAAATCTACTGAACAACTATTGACTCTCTCAGAACAAAACATGCATACTTATTTTAGTGGCAATGCAGATGTTACTGATAAGCAGATGAATGTGCAGATTATTGTGTGTGTGTGCTCTATACCCAAACATGAGCTGCTTTCTGTTTACTTAAAAGTTGTCTGTTTGTGCTGGATAATGCAGATCTTTTTTGCTGACTCATGAAATTGAAAAATCAGCCCCCACAGAGAGATGGTGAAAGTTGCTTACTCACTGAAGCCAAAGAGTAGGGAATGTCAGAGTTTTCACTCAGTGAAAAATGTTTCATTTCTGCTTTATTTCTGTTCAGATAATACTGATATCTTCCTGATGCTTTGTAGGAAGGTTAAAACTGTATCTTATCTTTTATTAACCTTTTATTCACCCTCCTCTCATTATTTCCTGATCATATGTAGCTTCATCCATACAATGGAGATGTTTTTTTTTTAAATCAAATCTTAAGATAAAGAAGCTTCCAGTTTTGCATTGCAGGAGTAAAACAAAAGTAGCTTTTACATCATATCTGCCATAGATCATAATGCTGGTGAGAGACAACTCAATTCAGTGCTAAATCTTCCAAGGTTTTAGGTTTGTAATGCTAAATCTTGCTGTGAAACTGTCCAAACATGTTCTATGACCATTGACCATTGAGTCATCTGAATCTTGTCTCTTTCGGGGTTCCCACTCTTACGTCAGTGCTCGATGTGCATATATGCATGAGTGTGTCTGTGGGCGGGAGTGGGCCAATGCAGCCGGTTTGCTGAAGGGAAATCGTTACCCTTCCTCCTGAAGCATTTCCACTCACGCAAAGTGTTCTCCTCCCTTCCTGACAGCGGCTCCAAATTAACACGTCTCTCTGATTTAGTTATTCTGAAGCTCCAGCCAGCTCTCCTCCTAACATAGAGCAGCTACTGTTTATAGTCAGAGGCCTGCGGGTGGGGGGCATAGATGAGTGAGTGAAGAATGTGAGGTGGGCAACAACTTCCCTGCCCCAGCACCGGGTACAGGAGACGCCAGATTATTTTTGGAAAAATGGGGTGCCAGGAGTTATTTGAATTTGTTGTTGCACCCCCCTCCTGGACTCCTATAGAGGAGTGGGGTTTGTGGGTCTTTAAGAGGATGGCCTTTCTTGTGCATTAAGCTGGTGTGTGCACCACGTGCTGCCTTTAAAACTGTCACCATTACAGTAAGTGAAACAGCGGTTTAGTGTTCTTTTAAGAGAGACAGAGAATCAGAAGAGGAGGTACATTCTTTTACAAAGAAGACAGCATGATTATGAAGGGTCACTCAGGAAACAGCACATAAAAGTGTAACTTTTGTAGCCAGTTTATTTCACTAGGCCTCCACTGTGTCCTTCCCCTGCCTAATGACGGTACTTTTCCCTCTTTTGTTTTCAGAGGTTTAATTTTAATGTCTATTTTTGATTCACTGTATTTTACTGCTTTTTACTCAGTTCTTGTCCCTTTTGCATGAATGTGTTGCTGCTCTTTGCTGAGAAAATCCTTGTCACATTTAGACCTCCAGTTATTCCCAGAAGGCCAGTATAGCATTACCTCAGCTCTAAAGCGCGGACAAGTGTACAGTAACTTGGCTCCTCATTTTCCAGTGCAACACAGTCAAATACAAACACACCACAGTGTTGACTGTCAGGATCGTCTGAATGTGCAATATTTAGTGTTTTCCTTCAAAGTCAAAGGCATACAAAAGCTGCATTTCTACAAGCACAAAGGAGGTCTAATAAATTTACATTCTGTATGTTTGACACACAACAATAGAGACAGCTAATTCTCCACTTTAATGCCTTCAGATGATTGAATAGCATGACTGATTAATTATTAATGCATATATGGGAAATGGAAGGAATCAATCTGCTCTCTCTGGCAGTTAAGCATACAAAGGCCACTTCCTCTTGTCTATATACTATATGATGGACATTATTAATGTATAAACACACACTAAAAGATCAATATTCATTTTGTAATCATTTCTCAATTTGTCATTTCCTCTCCTCCCTTTCTCTATCCATCTCTTCTACACAGTGGAGCCAAAAGTCTACGTGTCTGCTGGCCCCACAGCTCTGCTGGACGGTGGGAATGAGTCGCTGGTGGCCACCTGCATAGCAGAACGTGGCCGTCCTGCTGCTGAGGTATTCTGGGAGACGGAGCTATATGGACGAAGTGAGAAGCAAAGTCAAGACGAGGCCAATGGCACCAGTACCACACATGTTCGCTACATGTGGCAACCTCAGAGCTATGCCCAGGGGAAGACGCTCACCTGTGTAGTTCGCCACCCGGCCCTGATTACAGAGTTTCGCATACCCTATGTGCTAAATGTTCAGTGTAAGTGGTGAAGAAATATAACTCCTTAATATCTGTGCTGTCTTTTTCTGACAACTGACTGGATATTTCTGGTGATGTTCCATATATTTCTCAAGAAAAATAGCAAAATAGCAATGCTTTAATCCAAGCAGGCCTCTGTATTTGAAGCCTGATATTGATTCCTGCACATTTTCAAATAATACCAACTTTCAACATGGACAGTTATTCTTGAAAACAAATTCATTTCAATCCTAAACTGGCTGTGAATACAAAGAAGTTACTTTCAAAAACTTGTATTTGAAATTAACAAAATACATTTAGGGAGAACATATCAATGGTGCAAGTCACTGGGAGGAAAAAGTCTGTTTTTTTACTCATGACTTGGACACAAAAGATGCTTATATAACTTATTGCATGTAAGAAGACATACTTTATTAACCCCTGAGGGAAAATTCAGTTTTTCACTCTGTTATTGGACATGCTACTTATACAAAGGCCAAATACACAATGCATGCAGAGGGGCTGTATATGAAGGAGTGCCAGACTAGCTGCAGGTTCAGTGCCTTGCTCAAGGGAACCTCAGTGGTGTTGAGGCCAATTTCCATACTTTGAAATGAAGTGGGACTTGAAGCATCAACCTTCTGTTTCCCAACCTAAAGTCCATACCTCCTGGACCATTGCCAGCCAAAAATGAAGCTAATATGTTGATAGAGCTATGCAACTCAATAGCATCAGCAGCCTTGGGTTTTACCTTTAACTAACCTTTGAAATATAATAATGAAGCCCAAGTGTTTTGAATTACTGGCACACCAAATGTCTTTTGAGCTACAGCATGCCACTTTAGATTGGATTAAGTAAGGGTTAAACAAGTTAAAACACTCCGACAAACTGATTTCCTTGCTAAAATTACATTGATAGATTATAATGGTCATTATATGTTAATATCTGTGATCCATGAAAATTTAATTGTATAATATTAGCAGGTTCACTGTATAGCAGAAGTAGCCCATGTTCATAGCCTGATCCCTACCTCTCTCCCCTGACATAAAGAGCCTTTTAAAGATCCATTTTATTGTTATGATCATTGATGCATACTTCCTTGGCGGGCAGTACTAAGGGTTGGTCTGTGTTTGGACTGTGGGAGTGCAGGCTAATGAAGGTATTTTATGAAATATTGATTAGACCTCAGTAGCAACACAAGTAGCAGGAGGTTGTTGGGGTGGAAGTGGGGGTTGGGGTGACGTAGGCGTAGAAAGACCAAGGTTAATACAGGAAAAAAGAGGCTTTCCAGTTCAATAAATCATGTCAAATGCAGAGTCAAGGGATTTTAAGTGCAAAAGAAGCACATTCTCAACATTGAGCCGTGTGAAAAGGGTCAGTGGACACGACAAGCCGTGGCATTTTCCTGTGAGCTGTAATGAGTTCCTCATTTGTCCTCCTGAGAAATCAAAATGAAGAATTGGATATCTAAGTCAGTGTTTGCTGTGTTTTATTACTCTGGCATGTGCTGGGCTTCATTTATGCGTCCTCCTGCCTTCCTTTGTGTTTTTCTTTGTCATGGTGAAGCAGTAGAGTTTATTATTAGCTGCACTGCGTCTACTGTCTGACTCTGTCATTTTCTAACTTTCCACCAACCCAGGGTCATTTGTTTGTTCTCTTGGCTCTGGTTCACCGGCAGATGCTGTACCCTGCTACAGTCCTGCACAGCCTTTGTTTTTGTCATCCCTCGCTACTGTGCTTATAATGCATGCTTTGTACTTTCTGGAAAAGCTCATCTTTCATCATGCTGCTGGAATCACAGTGACTGATTATTGAGTCCTTGTCTTATACCCTTTGAATTGAAAATAAAACCACATCATAGTGAGCACTGCCAACATTAGAAACATACATTGACCATAAACTTGTGTTTCATTTTGTTTTCCAGTTGCACCGATGGTTACAGTCTCAGGAATTGACAAAAATTGGTTTGTGGGTCAAGATAATGTGAAGTTCACCTGTGGGGCCAAAGCCAACCCACCGACCCGTCGCTTCACATGGAACAGGTCAGTATCCCTTTAAAGCTGCTTTTCTGCAGTAGAACTACAAGAGCGAGAGCTTCGGTCAGGCTCAAAAGTTTCAGTCTGACCCTACCTGAGCTTGTGCATGCTCTCTTAGGGTGCGTTCACACCAGAGCTGTTTGGTCCGCTTTAACCGAACTCTGGTCCGTTTCCCTCGGATAGTCTGTCTAGTTTCGAGTGGTGTGAACGCTCACACGAACTCTGGTGCGGACCAAACCCTGGTCCGCCTGAAACAGGTGGTCTTGGTCCGCTCCCTAATGAACCCTGGTGCGGTTCGTTGGAGGTGTGAACGCAAAGCAGACCAACTTGTGAACCAAAGGCAGGATGAGGCATAAACCGTAATGATATACGGATTTGTATTTGATTTCATATGCTCAAATACATGTCGGTACCTCCCTTGGCGTCTGGGTACCCATATCAACACGTTGTCATCCGTGCTGATTTATTCGTCTCGTGTAAAGGATGACATGCCGGACAGCTCACCACCTTGCCGGCTGCTCATAATGCCGAAATGCAAGAGCAGAAACCACAAGACAACGTAAATTCTTTGTTTTTTTAAAATTGTTTATGTGGAAGAAAAGACAGGCGGAAAGAGTTTCGTCTTCCTCTACGCCTTCTTTTCTTCTTGGTCGCCATTTGTTTGTGGCGACAGCGCCCCTAGCGGGCAGAGGTTGTAGGTGTTCAGACGGTTTGGTCCGCTTGACCAAGAGAGCAATGTGAATGCGAACCAAACCAAAGGAAAGTGCAACAATGTTGCCATTTCTGTTCCAAAACGGACCGAGACTCCGGACTATCAGGTTTGAACACGGCCTTAGCCTAGCCTGGCTTGTCCCTTTAACTGTGTTTGTGAGCCTGGGCTCAATTTAAGACCCCATCCACATGGAGATGAAAACGATATATTGCCGTTTTTCTGTAAAGACAGGAAATGCACCAAAATAGAGAAGAAGGTCACAGAAAACTGACACAAACTTTCTTCTAGTTGCCCTTCTGGTTGTTCTCCTTGTTGGATTTAAGAACATCTGGTGTGTGCGTTTCGCGGTGATGGTAAAAGAGTGTCAGATTTTGCTGTTAAAGCCATAACAAGCTCAGTAGCTTATGCAGCACAAACACAACCCTCTAATCCGCCATTGTTGCTGTGGCCGGACCCGTGCAGTCGTCTTAAGAGAGCTACACTATGTGTGACGTAATCGTTTCAAGAAAGATACGGTTGGCCGTCCACATGGAGACAAAACGGTAGTCGTTTGTGGATTAGTGCACTCTTGGACCCGCTTTCAGAAAGTATCGTTTGCAGTCACTCAAAACGCTGTCTCCGTTTGGATGAAACGCTGATACGACAAAAAACTTTTGGGTATACTCCTGCATTCGTCTCCATGTGGACGGGGCCTCAACCAGCATCTTTTAAGAAGATGGCTATTGAGAATTTTAATCAGTTTTATAGACAGGAATGTTCACATAACATTTTACTGGGCCCAGCATAAAAGCACGTATTTTATGACTGCGCAATAACTAGTCTGAATATTCAGACATGTAAATACTTAGTGCAGGTTTAGCTCATGGGTAGAGCAGATGCTCATATACAGAGACTGTAGTCCTCACTGATCAATAACCTGTCGCGTCACTGTTTGGAGCAGGTCTTCACCCATTATCTCTCCCCATATTTCCTGTCTTATCTTTAGCAACCCTAGCCAAATAAAAGTAAAATACCCCAAAATTAATCTCTCAGAAAAGAAAGAAAGAATTGTAAGAACATTAATTATCAGCAGTAACTCATGCTGTTTTAGAACAGTTTACAATTCAATGGGAAAAAACACACACTCAAAGTACACACAGATATGGTCTCTATGAAAGCTTTATAGTTTTTGATCAACAGTGAGAATAAAGATCAGATGTGCGTAAATCAGTGCATGCTAAACACATTGAGCATTTTTGAATATCACCAGTGTGTTAAAAGGGACTACAGTCTGTACTGTTGTTAACATCCTCCACTGGTAAACTGACAGTACAACAGGTGATCAGTGGAAGTTTTTGTTTGTGATCCCTCTACCTGTGCACAATTGCCCGCTTCCTCTGTCTTTCTCTCTGTTGCTCATCCCCCACTGCACTTTATCACTGTTTGCCTTTGAGATGGACCAGGCTGGCAGTTCCACTTTTCTCCCTCATTACCTCAAAAATATAAACTCAAAGAAAACATCAGTGTAATGCTTGGTAAATAAAACACATGGAGTTTGTTGTAAAAACTTCTTCATTCATGATGGGTGATTAGCAGGGCTAGGTGGTGTTTCATAGTCAAATTATGCAGTGGGCCTGCTACTTTAGAAGTTGTTTTAAAATCTTTAGATGAAAAAATAGCTAAATCTAGTTATGCTGACAGCATGATCAGACGACTTTGATTCCCCCCTTGACCAGGGATGAGTATCACATCAAATATTGGAGAAGATCTTCACAGGTTCTCTCCAAAAGGCATTAAAAGTGTAAAACCTGCTTGTGTACACTTAAAGGGAAAACATTTTGAAATGAGATAAAGTCAGTTTGACTCACCAAACAATCACAGGATGTGGTGGCTGTAAATATTGATTGTAATGTTAGGGGAGGAAGGAAACATCAGCTTTCTATAACAAGTAGGGTTGTTAAAATCTTTATTACAACAGTATTTTTCAATATCATATGTGTTTTAACGTGAAACAGTGCTTTCATAAATACATTATCAAAAGAAACAGGAGTCACTGAAGCTTTAAAGATTAACTTCACATTGGCATTCATATCAGTCAAATTTCACAAATATGTTGATCATGTCCGCTTAGAATTTCTACAGACAGAAATCCCACACTTACCTACCAGGAGTTGTACTGTTATTCCTCCATGCCTGGTATAGCCAGAAGCATTGT
Organism: Cheilinus undulatus; assembly: GCF_018320785.1. NCBI lineage: Eukaryota > Metazoa > Chordata > Actinopteri > Labriformes > Labridae > Cheilinus > Cheilinus undulatus. Next base: position 39,203,712 of record NC_054866.1, read on the forward strand.
GTTTTCAGATTGTCTGTATCTGTACAGCCATGAATCAGTTTGTAAAGTTTTTGTGCCATTCTTGTGAACACAATATCTGTAGAATGCTTTAAGGTATTTTGCTCAGATGTTCAATCTTAATCAAGGATGAACTGATTGCATTTTCAAAGTCAGGGTCATGGGGCTAATGTGCATCACTTTCTTAAGAATGCAATATCTCAAGAACGCTTTGGGAGACTTTCTTCCACAAGAAGAAACAAAGGCATGTAATAGCCATGCAGTAGTTCTAGTTGTTGCCATGGTATTGAAACAGGTATCAGTATTATTAGATTTTATTTAGACAAACAAAATGGAAAATAGATGTGTTTGGGGTTTACACACCTAACTATACATAGGTTTAATTCTTCTGCTCTAGCAAGATGGCCACTTAATGTGGTTCTTTGCTTCAGTCTTGTTCGTTGTCTGTATGCTTTGCTAGTAATGGTTAAAAAAGATTTAGAAAAGTAGAAGCAGAAACATACATTTGGGGCATCAGGAGAAAGCAATGCATCCTTATTCAGAAGCTACATTCTTCACAGGCTCTTGGCTTCTGTTTAATATTGCCGTATTCCCCTGAAAGTTAGTCCACATTTCAAGACAGAGAGCGTCAAAACAGGCGGAAATATTCTGTCAACGTCTCTTACAAATATGTATGTCTATATTCTCTGTTCCAAGATGATATGATACCACTATTAAATCCTTCACAGCCCCATGAGTTTTGGAATGCATTCAACTATTCAAAGGTGTTTTCAGACAGTCTATCTTAACTCATAAACTTTGAGAGAACTTCTGCCACCCAGCTATCATCAGTTATGCTGATGTTGAATTATACAACACAGTTATAACCATTGAAAAATCATTATAAAAAGTAAATGGTGGAAAAAAAAAAGAGTTTGTACCTGTAAACCTGTACAAATGAATAATTCATCATGTATCAAAGCAAAATTTTAACACTTAGTAACAACACATTTTTAAAAATGAGTCGCTTTTCATATTTGTTTACGTGTATTATTTGTCAAAAATAATGCAGGGGAAACATGTTTGATTAATATCTATTCTGTTTAGCTGTTTAGCTACCGCCGGTTCAGCTTCATGGATCTAAAATGAGCTTAAAACAAACTTAAATTAAGCACTGAGGTGAAGAAGCTTCAGTCTATAAATTATCTCCAGCATAACTTGGGAGCCAGGACACTGGAGCTGTCGAATGCACTGCTGCACCCATTGGAAAGACTCCCTGCTATAAATAAAAAAGCTCCAAATGGCTCATTCATCAGAACAACACCGGCCTATTGGCAGCTCTTTGTCATCATCCTGCTTTAAAAACTAGAAATATGGTCTCAGTGAGCTGACAGTACCAGTAAGGTTAAGACAGCTAAGCCTCTTTATTTTCATATTTCCCTGGTGTTGAAACCTTCTATTCTATTAGAGAGATTTTTCTCTGTGACTGATGGAAGTGCACTCGGCTCATATTATCACAGTCGTGTAATCATACAACAACCAGCAACACACCGGCGTGAAGAGTTGGTATCACTTTTGTAACTGTTCAAGAAGAACTGTGCATTTAGAGATTTGTTTATATTTTCTTTTTCCATCCAGGTTGGATGGATTGATGCCTGAGGGTGTTGAAATCTCAAACAACACTTTTGCTTTCACTCGCCCATTGGAGCGCAACGACTCTGGAGTGTACCGCTGTGAGGTGCTCAACGACATCGGTCTCAGCAGTAAAGATGTAAACCTCTGGGTACAAGGTATGTTTTGACTTTTTTGAGTGCCATTAGATCTTTTTTAACCGCCTGTTTACTCAAAAAATACCTTTTAACCCCTGGGGTCAAAAGTGAAATCTGCACCTCTTGACAGTCATGGAGCCTTTCTGATGTAAGATTAGCCTCTCAGTACGATCAGCCCTCAGTTCAACACTCCTAGCAGAGCTTAGCCTCCACATAAATGTCCCTGCCCGGATCCACTTTCACACATTCCTGGCAACAGAGGAGCACGGAGAAGCAGATAAAGAGTATCAGTGCCAAATGTTTCCACTGTTGTGGTTTTGGCAACATTTGATTTCTCAGATAAGGAAGCGGGTGTTTACCCCTGCTGGTTCAGCAAAGTGTGCACCCTTGTAGCCTTTTTCTTTGTTTTGTTTAAGGTCAAGTTTCACAGAGGAGCAGAGTGAATTATGTTCACAGATTTGCAGTACACAGAAGTATGTGTGTAATCCATCAAATATGCTATTGAACAGTAAATTGTGCTCATGCGGCTGCTTGAAATATGACCAGCTTATTTAGTTTAGTTCAACTTAACGCCCTCATAGACACTAAACCAGACCAGAGACTTCCTTGGCTTATCAAAGGGGGATTCCCTCATTTGGAATTGTTCAGTGTTGTTGAGTCATTGACATAAACCCTTGTCAGGAAAACTAACAAGAGAAAAAACAATTCCTGTCTGCTTCCTCTGTCTGTCCACAGTTTGTTCTTAGAGTTCATTATCATGAAGTTGGGGCGTGGATCCTGAGAACTCTGCATCTCTTTTTATTTTCATTCCTCCTCGCTCCTTTTAATCCCTTTCCAAACAAAGCAACTGCTGCTTTTGGACCCGTACACACACGGTTCTTTTCGTTTCTCACTGTCAGTAGGAAGAAAGCTGGAGAAGCCCCAAAAAAAGGCTGTCAGGCTCCATCTGTGTGTCGGCCCTGGATTGGAGTCCTGCTCTGAACGAAAGCACAGCTGACATCCTGTCCAAGACAGACCTACACTGGGCAATTATGTTGCCTCTCTTGTCAGATATTACGACTCGGGCATGCGGCCTCTCACTTCCCTCCCCCGTGGAGATAGCCAGGTTGAGCTCAGCCATATTCCCTCCCCCACTTCATGGCTGCTTGGTGTAGCTGTTTCACATTCCCAGTTGTGAGTTTTGGGTGCTTGTCTATTGGAGGACCATCTTTATGTTTGTAAATGTTCATAACCTACTAAAGGTTAACATGTTGTGCTGCAGGCTGAGATTGATCAATGACAACAGAGACGATTGTGAGTGTATCAGTTACCCGACCTTGATCCATCTTCATTATCCTCCCTCATGCTTTTACTTTAGCCCTGATCCTTCAGGCTCATGGTCTACAAATGTGGGCAATTGGATTCTTACTCAGTTACACAAATTGTGGAAATCATTACAGCTCTACAGGGAATCTAGTTTTGATAACTACCGCCTTAAACCCTCCTGGAGATGAAGACCTCTATTAGTGTGAGTCATATAACTTGAAGTCAGGCCTTTGATGTGCCTGTGCTGAGATCGACCAGTGGCATCAGGCTGCTCTTAGCCCCAGAGGCTGGAGGTCAAGATGGAGACACTTATCCTGACCTTGGAGTCCTCATAGCCTGTTTTTTTTTCTCTCAGTCTCTGGCTGCTATCTCAAACGCCAGCCACTGGAGGACAAATCAGATGCAGGAACCTCATCGATCACAGAGTGTTTCATCTTCTCACATGACTTCCCCTCTGTAGGGTTCAGAAAGAACGGGAGGAAAGCCAATCACGCTCACTCAGATGCTCATGAGTGCATGTCCTCTGTCCTCCTACTCCTCTCTGTCCATCTCTCCTCTTTGCACACAACGACATTTAGCACTTAACCTCCCTCTGGTCCTCTCACTTCCTCCTTTTTTGCTCGACAGCACAGCTTTCAACAGATTCTTTAGTCTCAGGAGAGCCTTGTCTCCGCTCCAATGCTGCACAGTTTTGTTATAAATTAATCGAAAAACCATTCAGTCTTCCTTTGCCAATCGTTACAGAACATAAAGTGTGGGCCCTCTCCTCTTTATTTTTATTACTCCACTCTCACTCCATCTGCCATCCTTCCTCTCTGTTTAAATCTTTTCATCACATTTGCTCCACAGATCCTCCCCCTACCACGGCCTCCCCCAGCACCACTGCATCCGTCCTCCACGACACCTCTGGAGCCGGCACCGCTGTCGACCAGCAGAGAGCCTTGTTCACCTCCCCGACCCTGGCCTCCCTACCTGACAGCAGCCTGGGCACCATAGTCGGCGGGGCCGTAGGTGGAGTTTTATTTCTGATTCTCCTGCTGATCCTGGGTGGAGCCTGCTTCATGCGACAGCGCAGGACCTTTAGAGGAGACTACTACACCAAACAGTACTTGGGACCCTCTGACATGCAGAAGGAGTCTCAGCTGGATGTGCTGCAGCCACACGAGCTGCAGGAGGTCTACGGGGACAAGACGAGTAAAGGCAGCCAGGAGCTGAAACCCAAACTGGGTGGAGACATCATTTACCCAGACTACACCCCAGAGCGCAAGGATAGGGATGACTGGGCTGACAGGGGGGACAACCACAGGGGCCTCAAGGAGGGAAACTACTACCCTGATCACTACAACAACCAAAACATGCACCCATGTGGGCCTCCTGTGCACAGCACCATAGTAAACAACGGCTCGCCCTACCTCCCGGAGGACTGCTATGACAATGGTACAGACAGCGACTATGTGTCCCACATGGATGGGTCTGTGATCTCACGCAGGGAGTGGTATGTTTGAGAAGAAACTGGCAGTGACTGACTGAGAATAATTTAACAAGTGACAGATATAAGTATCATTACAGGCCATGCCATTTCAGTCAGAGGATGAAAACATTTTCCCCGCTCAGTTTCACAGTGAGCTCTTTGAACAAAACTGCTCTGCCTTGATTGTAACCACTTAACCTTAAGGACGCGGATGTGGATCGTATCACACTTCTGTAGCCTATCAATGGAGCCACAAATGAGCTGGAACACTCCCTGTATGGGCTGAAGGAGCTATGACAGACAGTGAACTTTCAACTGATGTGAATGAGGTTTTGTATTCTGCTTTTTTTTTGCACCTGTCTTTAACACAGGTCACAGGTCAGGTGTTCAGACCCTTGTTAGTGAAGTATTTATACCCCTGGCTGACTGAGCTCTACTCCCATAAAACCTCACAACTTCTGTGGCATTTTGAAAACAAGTTTCTCGAATGCTTACAGTGTTTTTACCACGCAGGTGAAATGTTCATCATGACTGCAGTCAGTATTAAAGGCAAGTTATAATGCATGATTTTTTTAAAACAACGAAACGTATCATCAAGTTAAAGGGAAAGTTTGGTTCATGGTTTAAAGGGAGTATTACACAGGCATTTGACTGAGGAAAAAAAGAGTAATGCTAGTTACAGGATGACATTTCTTGGGTTCAGTTTTTCAGTCGCTTTTTCAAACTTTTAAGCGTTTACTGTAAATAATTCATGGAATGGCAGGCCTATAATCTAACAGAGAAGATGGCACAGAGCGTTAGAGGTCACTCCCAATGAAAAAGCTCTTAATTTCAGCTTCTCTTTAGCTCAAAGATATCTCTATCCCTGAAGTTTCTTTCTCAAGTCTTCAGTCCTGGTTTATTTGGCAAGACCCATACTTATAGAGTAACAGCAGGTGTGATTTAATACTCCAGAAAACACTCTTTAAGCAGCTGCTTCATTATCAATGAGGATGAACAGCTGGTGTATCTGTTTACAATGCAGCCAAACAAACTTGCCTTGTTTTAATGAAGACAGCAGTCAATAATAGTTAAAACTACAATCACATTTTGTGCTGCAGCTCATCAGAGCTTCATGAAGCAGCTCACTATAGCTGCTGCTTTGTCTTCCGAGACTCACTCATAACATAAAATCAGCCACTGAAAAAACTGCAGAGAAAGATGTTTTTTCATAGGCATATTTTTAATGAATTAGCGCAGCACTGATGGCTGAGAATATTTTGTTTCTAGTGGAGCTTTTCTCTCAATGCTACCCACATTTCACCAGTCAAGTGCAAGCCTTGTAGTGAGCATTAAGGATAAACCAGCTCAGCTTGAATGCAGTGTTAAAGACCGCACACCATAAACAGAGAGACTGATAGCAACAAGATGAAATTGTACAAGATAATATGTATGAACTTGTTGACTCTCTACTCCTCAATCCTTTGAATGGAAATCTGGATCAACAGCTGACTCCAAAACAACCAATAAAATTTACTGAGAGGCTACTGCAGTAAATGTCGACCATAAAAAGTACTGAAAGAGGCCTCAAATTTCATGAGGTTCAACAATAATGTCATCAGATATATTATTATTAATAAAATGTGTCACTTTCTTTCAGTTAAAAAGCACAACTCTGTTATTAAAGTTGTCTGTAAACATCAAAAGAAGCCAACCAGGCCTCATCTCTCTGCACTTAGCCTTGATAACAGGCTGCACAGCTGTCTTTTCCATTTCCCTTCCTCTGAATCCTCTGATTTCTGTCTGCACTACCAACACCAATTGGTCATTATAGTTTTTATTTTAAACGTAGAATCAAAGAAATGATATGTGATTATCACAGCTGTCATCATGTGGAGTTATGTGGCTCCATAAACCACCAACCGTTTCACTGCTGCTGCTTGACACCCCACAGTCCCGATTCACGACGATAAATAAGCAGAAAACATGTAGAACAGAGGTTCAGGGAAAGGAGCAATAATAAACTGATCCTTTGCTTCAGTTTGTGCGCGTTTGAAGTATGATTGTGTGGATACCTCACTGCAGGGCTGGAAGCAGTGTGAGCAGCTGACATCACTTCTGATCACAGAGCCGGCTGTAATGTTGGGGTTTGGCTCCTCTGCAGCGTCTCTGAGGATACTCAGCGATCATGGAAAACTAGAAATTCAATCCACGAGTGAAAAGAACCAGCTACGTTAAAGCTGTCTGTGTAATAGCTCCCCGGGGGATATGTATATTTTTCTTCTTTTCCCTACAAACAACAAACCCAGCAGCTTTAATTGAAACAAAGAGGTGACATCATGAGTGATCTCATCTCTCAGAGCTTGATTTGACCTTACACTTTCCACTTAGTGCTCCCTTTTTTTATTCCTCAGGAATGATACATGGATCAAAGTGGCCTCTGCAAAGCCGCACATGAAAGGGAAAACAGACCCTTTTTGGAAAGATCCCTGCTTAGTCAATCAGGCTGTTTGTTGCTAGAAGAAGGAGCCATATATGTGTGTTACAGTCAGAGAAGGGGTTGGGTATATTTTTGAGGTCTACGTCTTTCTTATTGGGGTTTTTATAAATTGTGGGTGAACATTCATTTTCCCCTCCTTTTTTTAACCCTTCCCCGCCCTTCTTTTCCCAAGCCAGAGCTTTGATTGGAAGGTTTAGATGTCTGAGAATAAACTACTTTAATCCTGCTCTCACCCGGCTGCTGCACATCTGCCACTGAAGCCCACATTCAAGGAGCAGCCCTCACCTCAAGCCTTCAGCTTTTAATTAACTTCTCATTTTTTCTCTCATTGCGCTTGGCAACAGAATCACTCTGATATATGGCTCGTCAGTGTTTGCATGCACACATTTTTTTCTAATCAGCTGATTCATGGCTGTCAGCTTGTTTCTAATTTGGTTAAGTTGCTCCATGCAAACTGAAGTCTTTTTTTTTCTCTTTAATCTCTTTGACAAATGAGCTGAAGTGATGAATGTTTTGTAAAGTTCAGCTTTGGTCACTCACCCACTGTTATGCATGTAAATTAAGTTATTCGCCACGTATGTTTGTTATCTCTCATCACTAATGTTTATAGACATGTACATAATGCTGATAGGTTATCATAGGATTAGCTTTTTGATTTCTATGTTGGTGTACAGATGTTCTGGTCTCCCCTACTGAATAGTTGGTGCCTTAGATGGGCTGAGCAATGCACAGAAACTTTGAAAATACAGCAAATACTGAAAGCATTAATATAAAGAATACTGATATCATTGCAGAGGAGGACTTACTGGTCCGTTTTTAAGTCTTCCATCTTATTTAAGATTTGCTGGTATCAAAACATCAAAATTGACAAAAGGTTGATTGTCATGCCTTATATACTTTGAAAGGACACATGTAACAAGTTAGTTACAGAGAACAATCGTACTAAGTTCACTGGGAATTTAGGCAAGCCAGATTCATAGAAAATATTATTGTCCTGTAAATATGCTGGCTGTTTTTTATTATTATTGAAAAAAAATCTTATTTTTTGTATGAGGTCTGTAATTTTCACAGAGTATGAGTTTTTTGTTGCGAGCGGCTTTTGTCTCATAAAACCATAAAAGGATGATGCTGTTCCCACTGCATTTTTATATTTGTTCTTGGGAGTTTCTGACCAATTATTTTCTATGTTGTTCTTTGAATGATTGATGTCTCGCAGGAATCAGACATGGAAGTGTGTTAGATTGTATTTTGTTGTTTTTGTTTGCAATAAATAACTGTCATTATTGCACTCAAACGTGCCCCAGTATTCTGTTCTGAGAGAAGAGATTATTTTTCCATTATTAGAGTTCTTCATTTCCCATCAGCTGTTTTAGATGAAACTCTAATTTAATTATTTAAGATACTGTTTTCCGGACAAACTTATAAGCAAGATGGGAAGAGTTCTGGTTTCATTTTGTAGTTCAAGCTGTGCTGACCAATTAACATAAAACCTGGTGTATAAGGCTGCAGTCTGTTTTTCAGAGTCTGCCTAAAGGGTTCAAGGGTTTAAACTGCCTCCTCTGTGACCATTTCCATGTTCAGTAAAGTCTACAGTGTAGGATTTTTGACTGTGTCACTCTTAAATTCAGGCCTGCCCACAGAATTGGCTGCGCCCCTGAAAACCCAGAGAATGGGCCCGCCCCGGCTGTGATTTCTTGATGATATCACTGCATTTTTCTTGGACCAGTAGCCTTACGTCATGGCTAACAGTTACTTTATTTTGAAGTTGAAAAGTATGTTAAGCTGCTATTGGGCTCTGATAGAATTATTCATGCAACTCGTAAACCCATTTTTATCATCGTTTCTGCCCATTCTTGTCACATTTCTTTCACTTGTAACCAATTTGGCATCTTTTGATCTATTTTTGCCTCTTTCATGCAGCGTTGCACCTTTTTCTGCCCATTTTTCCCCTTTCTTGCATTTCTAAACCCATTTATGCAGCTTGTCTGCAATGTCTGCCACTTTCTGACCATTTTCACCACTTTTTGTAATTTTTAAGCCATTTTTTCAGATTTACACCTTTTTGTCTTTTTTCAGTTATTTCATTACTTTTCCCTTGAGGTTATTTCAGTGTCCTCTGCTTTGTTTGCTGACATTACTCTCTGAATGGTTAAGTCAAGGTTGTTAAAATTACCTTAAAAAAGGAATTCTGTTTTTAGAAACTGTTTAAATTTTGAAAAGGCTATGTTGTACTACAGCATAAATAAAGAGTAAAGTCATACTTTATTAATCCCTGAAGGGAAATTTACAGTTTACACTCGATTGTTTTACATGCTACACACACATAGACAGAGTGATGGCCTTGCTGCTCTCGCTGCCATGAGCTGTTGGGGTTCAGTGCCTTGCTCAAAGCACTTTGACAGCGCTCAGGAAGTGACCCGGCACCTCTCCAGCTACCAGGCCAAAGTCCAGATATGGTCCGACCAGGATTCCAGCGATCTTCCGGTTCCCAGCCCAGTTCCTTCCAGCCCAATTCCTTCCAGCTGCTGCCGCCCCCATGATTGTGTGGTTAATATAAAATAACGTTATCACAGATTTACTTTACAATGGACCATAATTTTGCTGACCTCCATCAGCTGCCCATTTGTCTGGAACCCAGGAATCTCTCCCATTTATGCCTCCTTTAGGGTGGTCTAGCTTTAAGCACCATGTCTATCACATATGGAATTTGTGTATCTACTAGCTATAGTATGTTAATGAGTCTCTCAGCCTGCTGTGATTGTACTGAGACAGACTTGGAACTCTGTTCCCTCCTCTGCATACTTGTTGTCCTGAGGAGTATTTTCAGCCCAACCAGCACTCCACATAGTTTATTTATTTAATGCTACAAGCCCCATATTCTTTTAATGCAGTACTATTAACTAATGGGTGAGAAAAGCAGTTAAAAAGTGGCACCAACCCCTGCCGGTCCGGTTTGTGTTATGTATTTCAGCATGCCCTGAGCAGTGATGTGGACGCTTGTAAAACATGATGAATGGGGTGGATTTGGGGTTGTTTGAACGGGCATCATAATAACTGAAGGCTCATCCGGGACCAATAGTGGAGCCAGAATGAAGCCCCAGTGTAACTTATTATTTACTGCTGAACTGGGACCCACAAGAAACAGATATACAGGTGCTACTGCAGTGGTTGTTAATGACTGATGGCTGTTAAACGCTAACATGTAGCTACACCTAAGGTATAGAGAAATTGTCAACTGGGGAGGGGAATGTAATCCTCACTAGTGATTGCAAACAGGTTCTGAGTTTGAACCTGATGTGTTGATAGAAAAATACATAATCTTAACTCTTTGTAGATTCCTCATGGTACACTGTATTTGATCTACTTTACAATAATTTTCCACATTACATATTACAAATATTGTAATTTTCCTAAATATTTAATGGTACATTCAACACTGAAAGTTTGCTCTCGATGTTGGACACAGTGAAAGCCACAACTGTCTCTGAATGTGGTGTTTTCTATGTCACTATGGATGTGGAATTCCTTATTATTATTATTTTAAGCTTATCTGGTTATAACTAAAAATGTATTCCCTTAGACATTTATTATAATGTGCAGAATACATGCAATACATTAGTGTTGAGAGGCGCAGCTCTGCTAACATTTGACACTGTGTGTAACATTTAAAACAAACTCTACTCCATTTAATCTACTTCTCCATGAAAGTCTATAAAAACAGCTTTTAGGGTTCTGTTGAAAAGCCAAACTTAAATCTTCTGGATGCAGTTTATGCTCTCCTCTCTCCCCACTTGTCTGTCATTTTGCTTTGAGCCAAATGCATGACGGTATGAAGAGCTTTTAGTGACCATCAGCCGTAAACCACATTTCACAGTCCATTGTGGTTAGCTTTCTCTTCACTACACAGAGCATAACATGTCCCACTCTGCATTTAGACAGTGATATAACGCTATACAGAACACTCTGTGAGTACTGATTGATTTAGCACATAGCTGATCAGAAACTATTGAAAATATCCACTAAATAGACCTTGATAGGGAAGCCTTTCATTGTCTGCTTTTTCCAGGATCAGGATTCAACTTTCAGTCAACACTTTCACGCAGCCTGATGGATGAGGAGTCTGAAAACGGTAATCAGCTCAGATAGAATGGAACAATTGTTCAATTTGTTTCTTTTTGTAGCTTTTGTCCCATCATGTTTTTATTCATTTAGTTTATGAGCTCATTTGACAGGAGCCATCACAAACCAACTGCACCAGGGACCACAGATGTAAAGCTAATTTACATCTGTGGTCCCTGGACAGGAAGATAGAAAACAAATACAAAACAAATGATTAAAAACATCATACAAACAATTTCAAAGGAAGTCCACCTTTTAGAATTTAACTTTTTAAAAATATGTATTTTGGCTGATTTGAAGAGGTTATATATGAACACCCCCCTGTAGGGGCTTCATTTGATTGACTCCAGGCTTTTTTGTGGGTCTAGTCAAGATGTATGTTCATAATCCTTGGTTCAACCTGCTGCCGTGGTTGATTATTGAAATATTCTTGAGGGTGCCATTGAGTCATTAGGCCACGCCCACTCATCAAAATCACTGGCCAGGCACTGCATGGCCATTTCTGAGACATACACATGAAACCATCCAATTAAATAATTTTTCGCCACGGCTGATATGTCTGCAAAGCTTGAGCATGTTAAGGCCTTCCAATTAGCTTTTGTTTCGACAGAAAAATAAAAATAAGAGAACCTTCAGATACATAAGAATCCTCACTCTGAAGTTGGTGCTCAGGCCCTAATTAATTTAATGGACTGGTAATTCTGGTGCCAACCACAGAGGGATCCAACTTAAACCAGTTCCAGAGTTCCTCACTGGGGATCAATAAAGAACGATTTTGTCCCGTCTTATTATTTTCTTTAGCCAGCTAATTGTTATAACCCTTTATGGACAAAGTGAGAATATTTTCACCAAATGGTACCTCATCAGTCTTCTATTTGTTTTTTTTCTTTTTATTTCTCTCACTTTTCATAGTTTCTCCCCTTGTCTTCTCCCCCTCTTGAGTTTTCAGTATGTTTGATTTAATTAAATTTCATGCCTTCCAGTGCAGGGTTTGCTGACAGTCTGTTAGGAAACAAAGTAATCATCTAAATCATATAAGGGCCCTTTAAATGCAAAGCACTGTATTACAGATGATGTCAGATATCCTACACTAGTGGTTCTCAACCTTTTCAGCCAGCAACCCCAAAAACAAAAGGTGCCAGAGACCAGGGACCCCCACTGACCCTGGAGGTGGTTGACAACAGCGATGCACAATTAAGAATAGTCATGTGCAGACCAGCCTTTTATTTTTCTTAAAATTTAAACAGCTTTTCTTAAAAACAGAAATAAAATGGATTAAAATGGCAAAAAATGGTGGGAAATGTGGTTTTATGCAATTTTGAAAGTAATAGAAATGGTTTAGAAGCGGCAACAATTAAATGAAAGTGGCAAAAAAATATGCAAAAAGTTGCAAATCTGGATAAAAGAGGCAAAAACAGGCATTAAAAGTGGTAAAAGGGGATTTAAAAGTGGCAAAAATGGGTGGAAAATTTGGTGAAATGGAATGAAAAAGTGGTTTAAACTGGCAAAAATGGATTAACTGAGGCATGAAAAAAAACAGAAATTGGCATGAATAAGTTAAACTGACAAAGATGGGCATAACAAATAATGATAAAAAATGGGCTAAAATTGTTGTAAAAGTGGTCTAAAATGGTTAATACAGGCAATAATGGGTCGACAGAGACAACACGAGAAAGAAAGTGACAGGAATCGGTTTAGAAATGGTAAAAACAGCCAGAAAAAAGTGGTGGAGAGGTTTTAAAATGGACAAAATTGGTTCTAGGTGGTAAAAATGTGTTAAAATTGGCAAAATTGGTGGGAAAAGTGATGAAAGCAAGTTCAAATTTGGCAGAATTGGTTTAAAGTGGCAAATGTGTAATTAGAAAAACATTCTTCAGACCACCTCGCAGTGTCTGATGACCGCAAAGGGGTCCCGACCCCAATGTTGAGAACCACTGTCCTATACTCTCAATATGATCTGCTCCCATCAGATCAACATTAACAGGTCCCACCAAAAATGCAATATATAGACAAAAGTATTCAGCTGCCTGATCATTACACCAACAGGGACTGAAATGACACTGTAGTCAAAAACGTGTGCATTAAAGGGATATTTCAGTATTTCTGAAGTTGTCTGTATAAGGTACCTGGCAGTAGAAATGGAATTAGCCTCCAGCGATTTCGGTGAGCATTTCTCCTTAAAGAAGGAAAGGAAGCTGTAGGCTAAACAGTGTAACAGATGGGTACAGTTTTAGTTTTATTTTGTCACTGTTTTGAAATGCAGGCTTTGGCCTCTGGTAACACGTTCTTGCATTGCAAAAGTGACAAAAACAAAGAGGTTTTCTGGGTAAAAAAATAAAATGCTTCAAAAGTTTTTAGTAGTATGTGTGTTTGAGCCAACATTGTTTTTTGGCCCATTTTTACCAAAACTCGCTAAATTGCATTTCATCCCTTTATTGCAGCTATAACAGCCTCCACTCTTTTTGGAAGGCTTTCCACAACATCTTGGAGTGTTTTTGTGGGAATTTGTGCCCATTCATTCTGTAGAGCATTTATGAGGTTGGGCACTGATGTTGGACAAGAAGGCCTGGCTCGCTATCTCCATTCCAGTGCAATACTAAAACTGGTCTGGAGCCCATAGGTGGATTTGTAGTGATGATATTGTGTATAATGGTGGTGTTTGAATGGTTTAGCAGTGTGATCATCAGTCTCTGTCACCTTCAGCCTCATCCACTCTCCACACCTGTAATAGTGACTAACTGACCCATTTCACACAACTCTTCATCCTGTCTAACTCAGCACCCTCTTCATCACAGAGACAAGCTGACGACTTTTGTCTCACCTGCATGGACCAAACGTTTACTGACCACCCACGCCTCCATCCTGTCAGCCCTCAGAGAGCGAGATGTTGAACTTCTAACACTCAAATCGTGCCCTGAAAACATTGACAGAGGAATTTACAACAGCATCCCCAATCCAGACCCTCCCTCTCTAAGTGCCTGTGTTTAATCCGCGGCGTTAACCTGGCTTTGGAGGTGGCACAAACACTATCAACGTGTGTTGTTAGCAAAGTGACAGTCACCCCCTCTGGTCCAGATTAAAAGGAGAAACCAGATACCTAATCCTCTGTGGCATGTCGGGCAGAAATCTCCCTTCACTTTCATCACTTCAGTGTCCACGTCGCCTCGGCCCAAAAAGCACTCACTCTGTTGTCGTGGAGTTGCCTGACTGGGATAACCTCGGCCTAATCCATCACTGCGACCATCTGCATGTTTGTGCAGGCAGTGTGGGTAAATAACGCCGGGTAGGTGGGCTTGGGTTACCTCTCTTTTTTCCTTTTCTCTAGTTTTTGGCAGATGGCTGTGAGGGGCATTTTTCACACTTAATGAATCAGTCAGCAAATGTGTTTAGTTTGTTACCTCGTAAAACAGCAGCAGGTCGTTTTTTTTAAAACATTCCTGAGGACCCCACCCAAAGAATGTAAAGTCAAGAGTATCAGACTGAAATCTTTAGGGGAGATTCTTCTAAAAATGCTTGTCTCCTTCTAAAAGTGTTGTTCCTTTTAGTAACCCCATGATTTATTAATTCAGAGTGAAGTAAAGAGAAATGACCTCCTCCTCCTCCTCCTCCTCCTGCTCTCCAAAAACACTGATTGTTAGCTAATGAACACGACGGCAGCACCGGAGGAGCACACATCAAAGAGCGCAGCTGACTGAGCTGAACAGACAAATTGTTTGAGCTCATGGGTTTGGAAATAATGAAACGCTGCAGAGGGTGGGAGAGTGCCGAGCAGTTACAACAAAAATGTTGTCACATGGCCCGCGCTCTTGCTTGGCCCTCGTCTCGGTGTGAAGCGTGTGAGGCTTCAGGGCAGCAGCCACCTGCTGCTGAGTCAGTACCAGGAATGAAATGGTTTGTGTATCAGTCATAAAGAGCCGGGGTGGTCCCTTTGAATGAGAGATTAGGTAGAAGTCTGATTTTTGGTTGATTGTGTGTCAAGAGTTTGAAAGTTTGTTTTCATGTCAGTATAGATATAATGATCTCTATACCATGTTTGCTTAGCAGCTGTTCTTCAGCTTTTTGTGTCATAGCGGACAACATACAGAGCATTTAGAAAGTATTCAGACTCCTTACTCAGTACTTTGTTGAAGAACCTTTGGCAGCAAGGTTGACAGCCTTCTTTTAGAATATAATGCTAAGCTTTACTCTGGGATTTTCTGTGTTCTTCTTTGCAAATCCTCTCAAACTCAGTCAGGTTAACCTGACATGCCAGATGGATGTGTTTCACACATCCATCTGGGAAAGCTTCAATAGGAAACGTTTGAGAAAAAGCAGAGGCTTTGAAAAAAACTCAGAGTGTGATTGGATGAACGTTCTGTCACATCTCTACGTGCCAATAAGAGCAACAAAACATGTGACGTAGCAGCTATCGAGCTGCGCATGCCCAGCTACTGAGGAATAACGCGAAACATGGCGACTACAGACATGTAAGTACTCGACTTTTGTCATTTTTGAAAAGAAAACAACTCACTGCTGTTCTTTTTTCTTCATGTAACGAAGAATTGTTGTCAAGTTCTGATAAAACTTACGCTTTAGCAGCATCCACGCTGAGCTCTTACGCCATAATTGCACCGGCCTTATGCTGCTGCTTGTTTACATCACGACTCTTCCGTGCTTGAAAGTACCGCCCCTTGTCGCTGATTGGTCCTGTCATTTTCTAACTGGGCCCAAATGGTTCAGATGGGAGCTTAACAAGATGGATTCGCCAGTGGAAAACAAGGTAATGGGCGTATCCATCTGCTTTGCAAGGTTACGAAATAGGCTGAAAGTTGCAAAAATGGGTTGAAGTGGCAAAAGCAGGGAGAAAAAGTGGTCAAAGGGATTACAAGTGGCAGGAAAAATTAGTTTATAGTGGCAGAAATTGCATGTGGTTAAAAGTGGCAAAATGTGATAAAAAATTTTAGAAAAAATGGGTTAAAAGAAGCAAAAAATAAGGAGAACATGACCAAAACAAGCAGAAAAGGTGGTGAAAAAGGATTATAAGGGACAAAAAAGGAGTTTATACTGGCAAAAATGGGCAGAACAAATATTTAAATTTGGTGAAAGTGACAACGGGCAGAAAAATTGTGTGGAAAGGGATTTAAAAGTGGCTAAAAGGCTTTAAAAGTTGGCAGTAAAAGCACAAATGCATTTATACTGGAAAAAAATGTAACAGAGGCAAAGATTAGGGGTTAAAAATGGCAAAATGGCTTTGAAAGTTGCAAAAAAATGTGGAGAGAAGGTGGTAAAATATGATTAAAATTGGTAAAAAAAAAAAAAAGAATAGTTAAAGTGCTTAAAAACGGTCAGAAAATGATTAAAAAGTGGTTAAAAAAAGAGTTAAAGAGGAAAAAATGTGTCTAGAGTGGAAAAAGTAGTGGTAAAAGAGTGGCAAAAATGGGTTAACAGGAGAAAATGTAGTGAAATGCAATTTTAGGGGCAAAAGTGTGCAAAATTGATGAAAAGATAAAAGTGGCAAAAATTTGCAGCAGTAAGTGCTTAAAGGGGTTAAAAAGTGGCACAAATAAATGCAGCATCAGAACCTGATAATAGCAAAAATAGGCTGATTGATGCCAACAGTCAACAAGATTCCTTGATCAAGGTAAAAATGAGAACTATTTCAGTGTTAGGTTTTTACAGCAAGTTTCTACTGCCTTAAAGCAAAATAAAACCCATCAGTTTAAGGCTTTAGGTCTTACAAACGTCCAGAAGGAAATTAGATCAGGCTCATTTCACGATGATGAACAGAAATTTAAATATTTGAGAAACGTGCTGGCGCTGAGCAAATCTTACTCAACATTTTTGTCCTTCTTTGTTCATCAATCTCTCGACACAAACAAGGATCACCCTGAACAAATAAGCCAGCAGAGAGGGGAATGACAACGCTATTTCAAAACTAGAAGTCATCTGTTTCAAATGAGCAGAGTCAAAATCCAGGAAACAAAAACAAATAGGCAAATTAACCCTCCTTCTTTAAATGATGGTTGAAAATATTGACTGAGGCAGGAAAAAGCCCACAGAGGACACTTTGTCTGTTTGCAGGCTGCTACTGTTTCCCTGACTAACAAGCCACAAATGAAGGTTTTCATTGTGAAGTACAATGATGCATTTAAATGCTGCAGTAAATCACTGTCTTGACTGTCTTATGCAAGCTGTTTGTCTTCTGTTGTTTCTGGTCACTTGCACACTTCCTGTGTGTTGTAAAGAAATATAAAAGACAAAAAGAACACAGAACATGGACAAACCTTCACATGCATCACTTTAAGCTGAACATTTTGACCTGTTTGCAGTTAGATGTGTATCTGACCAACATGAGAGGTAGGGCAGCGCTACAAAACCCCTTTTGTGAGGTGATTCCTCTGAGACCGAGAGCAAAGACAATGACGGTTTTCATCGATGAGCCTCATTGTTACTCTATCTCTCACTGAGGGCCTTTCACAGATCAGATCCTGTGTGCTCTGCTCTCAGCACGCTCTCTTCTGCCACCGTGGAAAAACTTGCTGCATCTCTCTCTGCTGAGTCAGAACGTTTTCTTCCATAGATGGTTTAAAGAAAAGTACTGAGAGAAGCATATCTTATTGCACAATATAAAATGAAACTGTATGATTGAGTGGTTTTCTCTGGGGCCTAATAAATAAGCTACAAACATACAGTAAGAAGATATTCATAGGATCGGCCTTTCTTTTGGCAGAGCGACCATCTTTGACGCCCACGGCTGGAACAGTCACCTTTAAAGACAAAAACATGCTGGAGTGCAGGGAGCAGTCAGCTACACAGTGGAACATATGAGTTTCTCTAATGGATCAGTGTCTAATTGGGCTCATGGCACGCCACCGGCTCTGATCAGAATGGGTGGGCACAAGTCTTACGGGGGCCACGACAGGGAGACCCCCACATCCCCCCTGCATTGTTCTGCAGTGCTGGAGCAGATATAATCTTCAGTGAATTTTAATCCCTGCAAAACAATACAATGCTCTCTGGGAAATGTCCACAGGGTATGTAAAAGGAAACAACAACAACACAGTTGAATTCAGCTTGGACTGAGCTGGACCTTTGACTTCACATATGCTTGAAAAAGGGAAGTGACCAATGATAATTCATTCTGTTATAACAGAAATACACAAACAAATCCGTAGTTTGGCCTTAATTAACAGTGTCAGTGCTGATCAGCTTTCATGTGTACCCTGCTAACTTGCTAAACTAACACATGCCTATTAGCACCTATTAACACAGAAAACTGTTGAGGATGTATCATTTACTTTGCAGATAGAAATCTCCATTCAACACAATAATCAAACTGGATCCATTGGAGCTCTAAGCAAACACAAGTGTTTTGCAGACGATGTTACATCACAAAAAAGATCTCCAGATGGGGGCAGGAGGGGATTTCTGCATGGAGAAGCGCTATTAAAAAAAGCAAACATTTTTTTCTGTTTACAGCTGTGTTGATCATGAGAATTGAGAAAAAAAGATCTTGAGCTACTTTTAAGTCATGAAAGCTCACAGAGAAACAGTCAAAGACATCTATTTAATGTCTCCATAAAAGTCTGGAGGAGAGAAGTCAGTCAAGCAGTCCGGTTTGGTTCAGTACAGTTTGTCATGATTTGGCACCTGTCTGAGGCACTTGTCAATAGTTGTGGCATTAGCTGCTAGTGATTTTAGTAAGCGTTGCCCCTTCAACATGACACGCTTGGGAAAGCTAGGTTATATAAGGCCACATATGGGTGTAGTTGTATGTGTAATTTAGTAGCAGTTTAAATAAAAATGGGCCAAAAAACAATACTGGTGCAGTTGTACACTTTGTGAAGCTTTCTTGAAGCATTTTATTTTCCAAACCCAGAAAGCCTCTGTCTTTGGGACTATTTTGCAATGCGAGCTTTGGCTACTAGTTATGTGCTCTTTTGCCTAAGCCTATCTGATCAGCTGTTTGGCTCTGTGCTTTGTCCGAGGAATCAATTAAATAAGCTAGTATTACTTATTTCAGTTCAGGTTTCCACACTTTTTACATGTGGTAAACATCAGTGATTTTCAAACATTTTTTGCCCAAGGCACACCTGACATCAAGCCAAATTCTCAAGGCACACCATCTCCATATCCATGCAAAATCACCTCTTTAATTACCTCCGCCATGGAGGTTATGTGATCGGCTGGGCTTGTTAGTTTGTTAGCAACATAACTCAAAAAGTTGTGGACAGATTTTGATGAAATTTTCAGGAAATGTAAGAAATGGCAAAAGGAAGAACTGATTAGATTTTGGGACTGATCCGGATCACCGTCTGGATTCAGAAATTTTTTAAATGATTCTGTACTATTGGGAGATAGGGCTAATGGTGGAGGTCTGCGCTGTTACCACTTAACACTGGGAGAAGGCAGACATGAGTAACTTCAATCCCAGCACTGGTTTTTGGCTGTGTTTCTATTGGAAGTTTTGGAGTTTATAGAGTTTGAACAATGCACACCTGGTTGAGGAGACAAGTTGGAGCGTAACAGAGAGAAAGACAGTGAATTGTAGCAAGAATACTCACAATGCTGGGAGGAATAGAGAAATATTCACCCTCTGCCATGACTTCCAGTCGTCCGGTGAGACCATGGGTGCATCTGTTGGCACCCGTTGTGAAGCCAATGCTTTGCCTCACAGTGTTTCCACCCCACCGGGGAGGGAGTAATCGTGAATGCTGTGGTGGGGGGCACATGGGGACGGATCCAGGAATTTTTTAAAGGATTCTTCACTAGATAGGGCTAATGGCAGAGGTCTGCGCTCTCTGAGTTCTTTTCTAGTCTTCTTACTGTATCTTTAGGTGATGCATAGTTTTCACAAGAAAGCATGGCTGTTCAAATTCACAGTGCTACACCATTGGGAAACAACTGAATTACACAAATACATGCCAAAATGTGTATTTTTGCAGCATACTTTTCAGCCATATCAGCCTTATTTACAGTTCTTGATTAAAGCAATCTACTGTAGCAAATAAAAAACTTTTTGTATCTGTTACAAGCCATTTTTTTACATCAAATTATTTTTAAAAAGTGCATATGAAATAAAGGTTCAGTAAGAAAGTATTAGAAATACTACAAAAATGCTAGTTTTCTAAGAGGGTGTCCGATTTTTTGACACTTGGGTAATCATTGTAACCATGCATGATTGTACAAATTCCCAAGGCACACCTAGACTTGCCTCAAGGCACACCATTTAAGAACCACTAGTGAACATAACAAGCCAGCTGTAGCTTGTTATCAGCCATTGGAAGAATAAAGCAACAGCAATAAACTCAACTGGATGACAACTTTCCTTTTAGAACTTCTGATCAAGTCGGTTTTTCCAATTTATCTTCAGAAAGTTAAAAATTGGTCCATAAAACACCGGTGTTCAGAACGACAGGGAACTCTGGATGGGAAGTGATGCAGGCTGCAAGAATCTGTGAGCCACTATCCTTGATCAGAAGAAGTATTGTGAAATTCCACTAATGACAACAGTAGCTCGTGTTTAAATATCTACAACCCTTAATATGGGATCTCTCCTGCTAATCCACTAAAGTTTCTCTCCTAAAGTTCCTCTGTGTACTCCGATTCATACAAGTATCCCCTTGTATCCACAGTAAATGCCAGCTTAGCAATTTTACAGACCAAACTGTTGATCAGATACGCTGAGGTGGAAGAGCACATGGCCAGTAGCAAAAACTGACATTGGACAATAGTGCCAAAAACAGAGGTGTTCTGAATGAAAAATAAAACTCTTCCAAGATTATAAATATAGTGCACAACTTTGCTTTTTCTGCCCATTTTTGCCTAAACTCACTAAAATACGCAGAGAAACTGTACCCATCTATTATGCTGTATAGCCTAGCTTCTCCAACACTTCCTGTTTGAAGGGTCAACACTCAGAAATCACTGGAGGCTGATGCCACTACTGTTGCCAAGTGCCTTACATAACTCAACATCAAAAGTACAGAAATATCCCTTTAAGCATTCTTGATAACAGCTGCAATTTGCCAGCCTGTTAGTCAGATCAGCCATGCCTCTATTATAACAAGCTGTCAGCCTTAATGCATCAAATTCATTATTGATTGATAGATCTTATATATAAAAAAGTTTAACCCCTGTTCAATGTGTATCAAAAATAAATGATCCATTCAGTTCAAAATCATTTAATGAAACAGTAAACAGTACACGTATATTTCTGCGATAGAAGTGGACATGTAGAATGGGTGTGTATGGGACTTCTGGAGCTTTTAGAGCCAGCCTCTAGTGGACAGTGGAGGTACTGCAGGGTCTTTGTATTTCTGCATTGCCTGTATTTTTTACATCAAAGGTTGTGTTTCTTTGCTACATCCATCTGTAGTCAAACTCATGATTTTCTACCAAATGAAAAGTCAGGAGATTAAATAACTCATTGGGGTTCATCCTCTGGGGACTAATGTCTCTTCTAAGGTAATCAATCCAGTAGCTGCTGATATTTCAGCCTGGACTAAAGTGGAGGAATGACTGACATTGCGATCTCCAGTACCAAAAGAAGGCTTAAAACTGACATAAGAATTTTACATCTTTCATTTTCAGGGACGTCTGTATGTCTGCTGTTCTCTGTGTCTGCTGCTGTTATTTTTAGTGTTAAACTTCTGTTTCTTTCACCTGCCTGCGCCTGTCAGTCTGCCGCTACAACAAGGCCGAGGAAGCAGCAGATCTAATCTGACCCAGCAGACGAACAGCGGCTCCCTCTGCATGCTGCCTGTGAACAGCTGGACCTGGTCGTGTGGATGAAGTCTGACTGGCCGTCCTCTCTCCGCTCTGCTACCACCGACTGTGCACACGTGACGGCGCTCGTCATGTGACTGCTGCCTGTCTGCTTCAGTGTCAGAGCTCAGCAGCCTGCAGACCACCACGGGAGGCTGCTGTTGTTAGTTCCAAGTCCTTGGAGCAGATGAGGGGCTGTAAAACCTCACCTCACGTTAAGCCCCTTCAGTCAGGTAGTTAGTGTTTTACTATGTTATATCATCTGTTTAACTCTGATGAGTCTGCAGCCTTCCTATTCAGTCTTTTATCTCACCTCTCTTGACGGGGACAGATGAGCCTGTCACTATCAGCTGTTCGGCAAAATGATGTATCACCAGGACTCGGGCTTACAGTCAGGACATGTGCTTTTGTTACAACAACATCAGCAGCCTTTACATATCTGATTTATAGCTGTGATTTACTGCAGGGGCAGGCGGAGCATTCACAGATCTAAAGCAGAGAGAAGCTACCATTGTCAGGACTACAACCTTGTTAATAACATGACTTATGCTGTCATATATTGAATTAATAATTTACTTATGAATATTTCTAATGAATCCCTTCTTTAGAAACCATTTTTTCCTTGTCTTCTTTTCAAACACTGCATCTTCCTTACACTTTTGTGGATTCTTTTTTTACTTGTTGTTACTCTAATACGAACAAAAGTATGCGTCCGTCTGACCATTACACCAACAGGGACTGTAATGACATTGTATTCAAATCTATGTAACATGGATTTGGTCCCCCCCTTTGCAGCTATAACAGCCTCCACTCTTCTTGGAAGGCTTTGCACAAGATTTTTTTGAGTGTTTCTGTGGGAATTTGCGCCCATTTATTCTGTGGATCATTTTAGGTCAGACACTGGTGTTGGACAAAAAGGCCTGGCTTGCAATCTCTGTTCCACCTTCGCCCAGTGTTGCTCAGTGGGGTCGAGGTCAAGGCTCTGTACAGGCCAGTCAAGAATATCCACACCTTACTCATCAAACTATGTTTTTACAGTGCTTTCGTTGTGCACTGTGCAGTCATGCTGGAATAGAAAAGAGCATTCCCCAAACTGTTGCCACAAAGTTAGAAGCATAGCATTGTCCAGAATGTCTTGGTATGCTGAAGCAGTACGATTGGCCTTCACTGAAGATAAAGAGTCTACCCCAAACCCTGAAAAACAGCTGCATACCATTATCCCTCCTCCATCAAAATTCACAGTTGGAACAATGAAGTCAGACAGGTAATGTTCTCTTGGCGTCCATCAAACTCAGTCTCACCCATCTGACTGCCAAACAGAGAATCTTTGTTTGTTCCTCCACAGAACACGTCTCCACTGCTCCACAGTCCAGTGTCGGTGTGCTTTACACCACTCTGCTTTATCCAATGCTTGGTATTGGACTTGACTGCATCTGCTCGGCCATGGAACAGTGGAAGTTCAGAACTCCTCAGCTATGGAATCAGCAGAGTGTTGGTGACTTTTACGCACCATGCACCTTAGTAGTCGTTGACCCGCTCTGTGATTTCAGTTACAGTTGACGGTGGAATATCCACTAGGGATGACAGTTTGTGAACTGTTATATTGCAAATGGGACATTCATCACAGAACCATGCTTGAAGTCACAGAATTACCCATTTTGTATCATAAATGTTTGCAAATGGAGTCTGCATTGCTTGGTTCTTAATTTTTATACACCTGTGGCAACAGGTCTGATTGAAACACCTGAATCCAATAATTAACAGGTGCGCCCTTTTGTCCATATAGGGGAGAGTGGGGTGATTTGTGCCAATGAGGAAGTAGTGCTACCCCTTGTTTATAGAAAACCATAGAAGAAATTGGTCATGTGACCACATATTTTTGAAGAGCTGTCCATTTTACTCATCCTGCATAAAAGGGAGACACATGCCATGAGAGGTAAGCACATTTTAGCTCAAAAAAATGTTTTTTGCCTTTCAAAGTAAAATTTCTATGATCAAGGTTTTTTTGATTCTTGTGTTTGAACAATTATAGACAAGTTTGAAAACATTTCACTCATGTTTTAGTGCTTTAGTAGGCTACACAATGAGTCTATACAGTTAGCATGATGTTAGCTCTAAACTGCTGGATATTGATAGTTTTTCAAAATAGTGGGGCTGGGGTGGTTTGTGCCAAAGGGCCTGGGTTAAGTTGTGCCAGTGGCACACCCACAAACCCAGACCCACAGACACACCCAAACCCTGAAACCCACACAACCAGACCTAAATACCCACAAATCTAGACCCACATGTGTAGACCCACATACCCAGAGACACAAATCTCAGACCAACAGACCTAGACCCTAACCCATACACCCTCTCACCCAGACCCACACACCCAGACACACACCAACACACCCACCCTAACAAATCCACACAACCACACACCGAGACCTACACACCTAGAACCCAGTAAAGAAGGCCCAAGAACAGCTGGAGGAGTGAGGAGATGGGCATGCCTCATCAGTGTTTGATTTACCTGCCATTTGTTTAATTTAGCTAACACTGATTTCAGTTTTTAATTTTGCACTGTTATTAAAGGGCAGTTTTATTCAGTTTTTAAGTGACCTAAGTCATAATGAGATGTTCAGAAATTGGCCTTAATCACTTTATTCATATATGTTACATAAATGACAGTGTTCTATGTATATCAACAGGCATCTATTGCCCAAGCCTTGTTGCCTGAAATGATTCACAAATATCATATATTGTGTATTTAAGTTTTTTGTGTTTTCCCAAAAACTAGAAAATATGACTTTTGCCATTAGTTTAATAGGGTGACGATATCTAAATAAACCTTAAATGAGTAATTTTGTATTGAATTGGTCTTTTTTTTATATAGCATTTCAGTTCTAAGATTAAAATGTTCTGTTTTACTTCATTAAATTACTGGCACAATTTACCCCAACATATTCTCCCCAAAGGAACAACTTATCCTGCACCGGGGGCAAGTTGTGCCATTGGACCACTTTTTTCCCAAAAGCTATATTTCTTAAACAGTTTATTTCAGATCCAAAGTTATTGTTCCCAGGGATGCACCACATCCTGAAATATATATACATACTTAAGTTGGAGGCATTTCTGTCATGGCCTCACTCTTAAGTCACTGAGTAAAAACTGGCTCAACTCACCCCACTCTCCCCTACTGTATATAAGAGACTCCAAAGATTATCTTCACACATCCATTATGGTACATGAAAAGAAAATTTGCAACTTAAATCCTTTCCTGAGGTAATATCAAAACCCAAGAGATGCAAACCTTTTTGTAAACCTGGTGAGTGACCTGGGTGCTGTGACTGAGAAGAGCTTATCTACAGTGGATTCAGAAAGTATTCAGACCCATGTCACTTTTTCAGTTTTGTTATGTTGTAGCCTGATGCTACAGTCATTCACTAATCTACACTCAGTACCCCAAAATCACTGCAGTCCTCTACTTTTCTGGGCTTTATGGCAGAGTGGTTGGATGGAAGCCTCTCCTCAGTGCAAAACACATGAAAACCTGCTTGCAAGAAAAAAAAAAAAAGAAAAACCCAATCGATTTCATGGGTTTTGCACATAAGAGAAGCTTCTGTCTAGCCCAAGGTAATCAAAAACTCTTAATTTCATTCCATATTTTCTTCATTTTAATTCGTGAAGCGTTTTTTCCCCTCTTAGATTTTTACATTAACATTTTTCTCTTTTTTGAAATGTTTTTTAAAATTTGTTTTCTGATGACTTAAACAATAAATGTCAAAATGATTTGGTCTCATAGTAAAAGTGCTTTAAAAACCTTGAAGCATTACTTTAGCCATAATCCTTGTCATGCATATCCTATTTATTCCTCATCACATAAACATAAACGTATTACTGTCTAAAGGGGGGAAAGAGAATGGGAAAATTGGTGGGACCCACAGCTTATTTTTGCTCAGAGGCCCCATGGAGAGTTAATCCAGAGCTAAGCCTATTGATACACAGGCTTAGGGATTTTTAAACATGTTGACCTGACAATACATTCAAATTAATCTGTTGTTTGAGGGTCATTTTGTTTCCTTTTAGTGATTTAAATAATCCAACTACCATAACAAACTGGAATGAGTAAATGTGAAATGGTCTGAGGACGCAGAATCATTCAGAAAGCTCAGAAAGGAAGGAAGAAAGTCTGGTGTTGATCTCCCGTTCCTCATCTTTGTCTTGGACTTTTTCCTCTTCCACAATGCTTTCCTGACTGACCACTTGACTTCCTAATGATCATTCCCTCATCTAAAACAGAGGCACTTTAGACTTCATTAAACACAGCCATGATCATACACAGAATCAGAGATGACAAAAGCAGATGGAGACAAAAGACTGCGAGGAACTCCATTGTTCCGACCTAACACAGGCGTGTGTTGTGTGAGAGGCGAGGATGAGGTGAAGCACAACTCACGTCAAATCGAATAAATTACTTTCAACTAGCAGAGTTGGGGGGCTGCGGGGGGCCCATTTAGGAGCTTTTAAAGTCGACCAGCGTGAAGTCTTAATTACTGAGACTTAACACTGGCCAGCACTGCGCTCACGCTGCGACGGTCAGGAGTTGGAGGCTGCTGCCCCCGCAGCTACAGAGGAAGGAGAGAAGACCAAAAACTAAAGACAAAACAGAATGCTGTAACCGTCTCTGACAGCAGGAGGGAAATAAAAAAATCACACTGTTAGATAAAAGCAGTTTAGGCCTCATCCTGTTCTCTGCTCGGTGTGCTGTGATGAGATGAATTTCCAACAAATTTAACTTTTTTCCTCTTTGATTCATCCCTGCTGTCTGACGAGCCTTCATGCACACTCAGGTTTATTGGCAGTAATGATCCAGGGTTGCTCCCTGCTGACCAATCACATGTTGATGCTTGCTGTTCAGATGAAATGAGGAGGGGGAGGTCCAATACTTGGAAAAGGAGCAGAGGTGGTGTGAAGCTCTGGTCCTATTAGTGAGAGGGTGTGATGGTGTGAACGAGAATAAGGATATATACACTGACCTCTGACCTTTATTTAACGGGGAGTCAAACTTAACATGCGCCTTTGCTTCTTCTGCTTCTGTTATGGAGCTAGGTGGAAAGTTTAGGTGGAAACACATTATAAAATATTAAACAAAGTAACTTTGTGCTATCTTACAGGCTAAATGCAAAGTGCTTATGATTACAAATACAAATACACCTTGTACCTCAAGACTCCATCATAGTACCTCTTCTGCTTTCTATTCTTCTGCAAAACACTGGAAGTTCCAAAGAGGATTATTCTATATGCAGATGACTCACTTTTCTATACTTTGAACCTGTTTCCAAGCAAAACTATTTGGGACTTTTAACAAATTCGGTAGTTGTGTCAAATGAGAAAAGATGGGTAACATCTCTCTTTGAACACTATGAAACTAAACAGAAATCTTCTCCCTGAACAAAAGTGTAGTGTTTTAGCATCATACAAAAGGTCCTTGCACACAGACGCCATTTTGATTAAAATAATTTGCATGAAATATTGACTTCTCAAAGGCGTAGCAAATCAATGCAAGCTTCCACAGCAACATAAGACAGTCTGTCCTATTTTTTAATGAAATAAAAAATGCATATTTGATCTGTTTTAGATTTGCATCTATTTCAGTGAGTCCAGACATTTTCAATCAGAATCATTTGGAAACAAAGTAACATTATACCATCTTTCAGACAGAAAGTGAAGTGCTTATAATTACAAATACATCTGGTGTACCACAAGGCTCCATCATAGTACCACTTTTGCTTTCTTTTTTCTGTAAAACACTGGAAGTTTCAAAGAAGATTCATCTATATGCTGATGACTGTTTTCTATACTTTGAACTGGTTTCCAAGCAGAAGTTTTAATGTTTTTTACATATTCAGTAATCTTAACAAAAATACAAAGCCAGTGTAACATCTCTCTTTGAACACTATGAAACTAAATCAGAGACAATCTCCCTGAAAAATGCCAGAAGTGTAGTGTTTTAGCATCATACAGAAGGTCCTTGCACACAAAAATTATTTGCGTGCAAATAATTTGTACAAAATTTGTATTTTTCAAATGTGTAACAAGTCAATGAAGCTTCCACAGCAACATAATTTCGCCTTGTAGATTATGGCAGATATTTTTTTTAAAAACTTGGTCCATTTTTTCAAAGTTTTGCTCCAGATGAGCACACATCTGGACAATCACAACATTCATTGTTAACAAGTTTTAAGGCAGACAGAGGAACAAAAATGTCCTCTCCAGCACCACATATTTGTCCTCTTCTCATATTTGTCTGTAGCCAGTGCTTGTTGTTTTCGCCTGGTGAGAGAGAGAAACAGGCAGCCCAACATGCCCATGTGAATGTTAAAGCGCTATCTGCACAGCTGGAGTTGTTTCCAAGCTAATGGGACTTTAATACATTGAAATATTTAACAACACATTCTCCTCTGACCTCAGACACACGGCACAATCAGTGCGCTGTGACCTTAATATCATTATTAATAATATCGAAAATAGAATGAATGAAAATTTGGTCCCTCCTCTTAGCAAATTTGACTGGAGTGCAGTGGTGTGTGTGGGGGGGCAATCGCCCCTCTTATGGCCCGATTGTTGAAAGACGCATGTTAAAGTGCCCTCTTGGGAGCCAAAACATGTGCCAAAGTGCCCTCGAGAGCCAAAATGCGTGCTAAAGTGCTCTCTTTGGAGCCAAAACACATGCCCAAAGTGCCCTCTTGGGAGCCAAAACGTGTACTTAAATGCCCTCCTGGTTGGCAAAACCCACAAAACTGCCCTCTTGGGTGGAAAAAACACATTAAACTGCCCCCTTGGCCGGTTAAAACATTATACACTGCCCACTTGGGTGGCAAAAAGGCGTGTTTAAGTACCTTCCTCATTGGCAAAACACACTAAACTGCCCCCTTGGGTGAAAAAAACCCCACTTAATTGCCCTCTTGGCTGGTTAAAACATGATAAACTGCCCTCTTGGGTGGTAAAATTGCATGCTTAAGTGCCCTCCCGGTTGGCAAAACACAACTGCTCTCTTGGGTGAAGAAAACACACCTAACTCCAGAAGACCATTAGGACCCAGAAATACTACGAAACATTACTGTTGCAATGACTTTTGTGTTGGGCCCTTTTTTGATTTTTACTGAGCCAGAACTGTATCTCACAGAACCAGTTTGGATTATCTGGTGCTAACATGGTGTTAAAATGCACTAGAATACAGGAAATGGCATCTACTGAATTGCAAATGTTCTGGGGGATGACCCCCAGACCGCCTAGGGATTTATTTATTTATTTCTGTGTGTTCTTTACAGTCCAACATTGAATCTACACAGTTCTTGTGGATGCTGATCCTAAATACAAACTAACTTGAATAGTCTGTCTAGTTAGTCTGTTTTAAGGCTATACAATGTGCCATTTGTATAACATATAAACATGTCTAAAGTGCCCTCAAAAACACGCGAAACTTAGGGCCCTCTTCAGTGGTGAGAATGCGCCATATGTGCCCTTTTTTTCTTTTCACCCCTGCCCTTGAAAATGTCTGTGCACGCCACTGCTGGGGTGGTGAATGAAACAGTGAAACTAAATGGCAGTGACCTCCTGGCTGTGCGTAAAGGAGCCGTTACGCATGAACCAGGGGGAAGAGAGGGAGAAAACCCCTTTTATCTTTCGCTCCAATATATATCATTATTTATCGGAGGAAAACACACCATAGACTTTCGCAGCACAAATGGTTTTAGAATGGGCGTTATTTATTTGCAAAATCATTTTGCTCCTGATGTGCACAGAAAGGCGTGACAAAATTTACCTCCAAATTACTTTGATTTTCGTGCCATTTATTTGTGTCGCCATTAATGTGTAAAGGCCTTAAAACATTCTTTCCTATTTTTTTCATGACATTAAAAAATGCACACTTAATTTGTTCTATATTTTCATCTTTTTCATTGAGTCCAGACATTTTCAAACAGATGCATTTGAACAACAGTCACATTGTACTGTCTTTCAGACAAAATGCAAAGATCTGATGAATACGAATACATCTGGTGCTCTTTAACTACTGGAAGTTTGAGGGAGCATTAATCTGTATGCTGATGACTCACTTTTCTATTCATTAAACTGCTTTCCCAACAAAACTATTTATGGCTCTGAACACACTGATATTTTAAAGAAAAATTATAAAAGCAGAGTTACATTTTTCTTTAAAAATCTCCTTGAAAAAAAGACCTCAGAAGTTAAATGTTTAATTTTCATTCTAAGACATGCTTTTATATTTTGATTTTTAAAAAAGCACATTTTAATGTGTTTTAGATTTCCACCTATGTCACTGAGTCCAGACATTTTCAATCAGAAGCATTTGAAAAACATTTGTGCACACTTAGCCAAAAATGAGCACACAATGTGCTAATAGATGTTGCAGCAAAGTCTGGCACCCATGAAAAATAACATCACGACTGAGGTGTTGCTTACAACATTCACCACTCATCTGCTAAAATGGGATCACTCTCTCTCTGGGTCTGCAGCACAACAGCGGCCAAGTGTGTAGGTGAACACATGAACACTTCTCACGATACAAGAACATTTACATTTTTTCAAATTAAGAAAGAAACATCCCAGAGGGGCTTTTTTTTCACTCTTTTTCTTAAGATGACATGCATATAAACCAGGAATAAACAAACATGCAGGAACAGGATCCTGTAGATCTGCATTATGGAAAGATATCAGAATGGGGAGGCTGCACAGGAACAAGTCCCCCAAACAGCTGGGGTTTCAATGTCTTAAGTGGCTCGGCAGAGCACAGACAGTTGTCTGGCATCTGCTCAGCAACAAGGGCCAATTTTCATATTTAAGTTTGTTGCCAGATTTGGACTATCGACCTTCTGGTTTTCAACCCAAGTCTCTACAAACTTTCCCTGCCCAAAAGTAAAGTAAAGTAAAAATGTTGAGTCATACCATAGTAAACTTCAGCATGATATACAAACTGTATTTGAAATTTCTCCCCCACATTAGAAAATGTTGCATTTATAATTCGCTCATGCACTTTTAGTTACATTCAATGGCATAGGCTCTAAATAGTATGTATTATTATTTTTCCATATATGCTGTTTAAGTCTATATTTCCAGATCTTATAAGGAACTTAAAATCATGTTGTTTTTACCCCCCCCCCCCCCCAAATATCTACAGTGCCTAAAAAATGTTCACCCCCTTGGATGTTGTACCCTATAACTGATTTAATAAATCAGTCATGGCCAACATAATATCACTTTTTGGACCAAAAAATGTACAAAAAAAACTATTTTACATTAAGGTGAAAAGAGATTTCTACAAACTAATGTCAACCGGATAAAAATATGTAATGTAAAATAAATGGCTGCATAAACATTCAACCCCCTAACAAGCCTTCCAGGGCCTGCTGCCAAGAAGCGTCCCCACAGCATGATGCTGCCACCTCCGTGCTTCACAGTGGGGATGGTGTGTTTGCAGTGATGTGCGGTGTTTGTCGTCCACCAAACATAGCGTCTCGGCCAAAAAGGACAATTTTGGTCTGATCAGACCATAGAACTAGTTGGAGTAGTCATATGTGTCTTGATGGCCTCTCTCACTAGTCTGCTTCTTGCACGGTTGCTAAGTTTGTGAGGACGGTCTGATCTAGGCAGGTTTACACATGTGCCATTTTCCCTCCATTTTTTGGTGATGGATTTTACTGAGCTCTAGGGGTTGTTGAGTGCCTTTGAATTGTTTTTTTTTTTTTATCCATCCCCTGATTTATACTTATCAACAACATTTCTACAAGTTGCTTGGAGTGTTCTTTTGTCCTCATGGTGTAATGGTAGCCAGGATTACTGATTAACCAGGACTTTCCAGACGCAAGTGTATTTATACTACAATCTTCATAATGTTCAAATATATTTGAGATATTGTGCTTAAAAGTAGATGACAAACATGAGGCCTTATGATCTTGTCTTTTGACAACAACATGGTGTGTTTTTGTTTTTTTATGAAGTCATGGTTCTACAACACCTCACTGTTAAATTCCATGCCTCTCTGTTTAATGCCTCTTAGGTCTCATTTTCTTTTTCTTTATATGAGAGGTGTAAATTAATTGTGTTTTCTTCTCTCCGCTGCTGTTTTTGGCATGTCCCTCTTGTAAAGTAGAGTAGATGTCTCCAGAGACATCTTGATTACATAAATGTTTCTTAATAACAACTTAAAATCCCAGGGTTTAGTTTTATTCTGGCCATTTGTGTATTTGTAATTAGAACTATTTTGTAACAAAAGTTTTACTGAGCCTGAATTCTCACCTGAATTGAACTTCACATCATTCTGCACAGTCAGGTCTTTAGTTCTCCCCTAATTAGCTGAGTATCCTGATGTCTCCTGCGGTGATATCTGATCAAATGTCATGAGGCATTCTTATTTTGGCAGAAGTTCTTGTTTGTGCTTGTATAAAAAAACCTCCCCAGGCTGTGTTACCTTTAGAGGTCATGCTTTGGCCCTGCAGCAGCCGGGAGGATCACGGGTCTGGTAGCCATGACGGTACACTTTCATTTCAGCCAGCTAGTAATCCCACCATGCAATAAAACTGTCTGGGCCCTGAGTCTGGCTCCAGTCAGACCAACTTTACTCACAAAAATGTCCAAACCCCCCTCGACGTTATTAAGAGGAATGTAAATCTAAGCATAGAAATTTAGAGCTCTTTTCTCCCTTTTGTTTCTAAATTTGAGTTTTCATTAAGTGGCTGGTTACCAGGAGAGACTCAGCAGTGATAAAGCAGAAAAACAGCCGTCTTGTAATGGAGAGGAGTGCATCACAACCAAACCAGGATACCAGTATGGACAGAGGTCACAGCGGGCTGGTCACGCTGTGTTTACATTGGAGAAGGAGTTGCAGCTGTGAGCAGAAAGAGTGTCTCCTGGTTTAGACATTATCTCACTGTTGGTTTTGGTCAACTTAAAAAAAGAGTTACTACTGCATTGACCTCTACTGTCTTTCAGTTTTTTAGAGACAAAATAGTATTGCTTCTTGAGGTTTTGAGGGTAAAAATCATTGATTTGTGGCCACTTGGAGGCAGCAAAAATCGCTCCATAAACACAGCATACACTTTTTTTAGTGTATTCTTTAAACTTGAGGGAAAACAGGTGCATCATTATTTACATATTAAGCATTTCTGGAGCAATTTTCAGGTTCATTTAGAACCATTTATCTCTCCAGCTGATAAATGTAAACACATTATCCACTTGCTTTTTTTGCTTTGTTTTCGGTCTCCACCAACTCCTTTGTCAAGTAAGTTTCATTTTAGTGTTAAGTCTTTTGTTTATGACTTATTTATAATTTTTTAAGAAAAGAATTTCAACACATAAAGACAAAATGGTCACATGGTACAGAAATCATTTACACAATGTCTGATTTGAAAACATATTGTACTGCATCACACCTTATATAGACAATGGCTAAGCAGTAAGAGTGCTAAGAGGGCATTACTATGCAACCAAACCTAAAACAAATGGACCCCCCCCCCCCCGAAAAAAAAAAATCAGTTTCTACTCATTCACTAGTCATCACTCATTCATATCTATCCCTTCTTTCATTCTTTCTCTCTTCCTGCTCAGCCAACCAGCTGATAATGGGCGTTCACTCTCTTAAGTACTAAGCTACTCAGTTTCTGCCACAACCTTGTCTGACCAATCATCATGCACCTGTCATATTTTAAATCAGTTATTCTCTCTTTTAAGTCAGCCTGTCGTTTCACTGTGGACGTCATAACCCTCCTCCACCCCAGCCACCTCCGTTGTAATTGATCGGCATTTTAGTCCAGATCCTCACAGGTCTTCTGCTCATCTCATCCTGCATATCTCTGTCTCCCCCTCCAAGCTGACTCATCAATATCACCAGTGTCTATACTCCATAGGTGGGTGCCCCATACCTGCAATTTGCCTCACTAAGTACATGAAGTCATCACCATAGAGTCTACCTGCCAGATATAGTGCTCATTTCTCTTTCATAAAAATTTGTAAAATAGATTATTAGATTATAGATTACTCCTTTTAAGTCCATCTGGATTAAATTGATTAAATCTCCCTTAGAATGAGTAGGAAACTTGCATCATTATTGCTGTTACTGTTTTATTTATTCGAACTATGAATATACATTTGTATCCACATGCCTATCTATAGTCATTTTAAATTTTTCTTTCAGCAGTTTTTGGTGGCGTGTATTGTCTGAACTCATTGTCTATCAGTAATATTTATGCTGACATATGTGACCAATAAAAAGAAAAAAAAAAAAAGTCATACATTTGCTTAAATTTAACAAATCCCACAAATAGACTGAAACCAAAAACCCTAAATATACATTTATTCCTCTGTGTCATAGATTCCCACTGTTGACATAAGTCTATTAAAGACACATCAGTTAGCCACACTGTTACTTTGGGTGTTTCTTATGATTAACACAGACTCTGGAGTTTATTTTGAGCCGAACCCACAGTCACCATCCTGCCACTGCCACCAGAGAACTATATGAAGTAAGGCCTTCCAAAATAAGTCTAAAAACACTCTTTTAATGTATGAGTAACATTTGCTTATAAAAGTCTTCATTCATGCTACCAGATCTGTGAGACTGAGCAGCATGTTAGTATATGAAAAGAATGCTTTGACGGTGTATAAATATGGTTAGTGGGTCCCATTCCCTTTCTGTTGTACAAAAGAGAAGCCAAAACACCCCCCTACCACCAACATATTGCACTGGTGGCATAAATATGAGTCAAGATGAGCTGGCTGATGCAAGGACTAATATCGCACCCCTTTCACTACCTAAAGTCAAACTCAATTAGAGCCTGTGTCCACAGCTGCTTTTTTCTTGTGCTCTCAGCTGAAAAAAGTTACATGATCATAACAATGCCATGCTCATCATTGCCTCTTCTTCCAACACCGGCCAATAGAAATCAAGAAGAGGCCTGACTTATGATACCAGCTTTGTCAGCCATGATGGTGGAGGAAAAACTGATTTGACTTCTGTTTTCCAGTTCTGCAGCTGCTATTTATGCCAGGAAAGGATTCCTTTGTTTTGTTTTGTTTTGTTTTGTTTTGTTTTTTTTTGCAGTTTACCCTTGAATGAAGGAAAATATGAGAAATACTCTGAATTGAGGTTATAGATGCTGCCAGCAGCGATGGAAACAGGCCCTAAAATGTCAGATTCCTCACTGGAGAGAAAATTCTTGGGTCAGTTTGAAGCACACACTCATGGTTATGTGATAACTGTGTAGTAATAACTCTATTCTTTTTCACTCACCGTTCCTCCTCTTCTCTGCTGATCCAGATGAGACACATTTGTCAACAGAGCTGTAGGTCACAATGATACGTACGGTCCTTTTGTCTCAAACAATAAATTCAAACATGACTACCAAGAAAAATAAAGACTTAGACACGAATCATCGTATAAACAAATAAAAATAAAGACAGATTTCAGGTTTGACATGGAAAAAAAAAACATAAAAATAAAAAAATTGACAGGTAATTCTCAAAAAATGGAGAAAGCAAAGTTTTTGACCTATACTGCAACCAGTCAGCAGGGGGAGCTCTGGCTATTTTGGCTTCACTCCCAGGTGGCTGTTGCTCTGCCCATCTTAATATACAGTCTAGGAAGCATCCCAAGAGGCTCCCAGTTTGATGCCAGCATGCTGCTGTTTATCATATTAGCATGCCAACAATTTCTCAGTGCTATTAATTATGAAGTACTGCTGAGGCTGTATGCCTTTTATGATAACCAAAGATTGGACAAACTTTGCTTTAATCAATCACTCCTGTTAAAACGGTTTTGCATCACCTAGGTTTGTTTCAATTTATCCATATAGTGCCTTCATTTTGTACACTAACATTGCAATAACTGCTAGAAATCCTATGAAAAACAAAACCTATCATGACATTCAGCACTACCATTCACTTGTACACTGAGGGATTTTCAATATCTTACCATGGTTTGTTATAATGTTATCATGTGTGGGACTGAAGAGGTGTGAAAATGCATTTTGAGCTCTGGAGGAAACAGGAGGTTTGAGAAGCTCTGGGCTGCTGCTGATTGGTCGGATGGTGTAATGTCACTTCATCTGACATTAACTGACTGAGAAAAATCATTGTAGATCAGGGGAGGCCATGTGGGAAGTCCACTAAAGTGACCATATATGGTTCCTTACCCACAAAGGACATGAATGTCAACCCCATTTCATTAAAAGAAAAACTGGTCAGTGGAATATGGCAGGATTTATCATCTGGTTAACAATTAATTACTACAAAAATGTTATGATAATAAATCCTGCACTCTTTAAGGAGTTTCAGTCTGAAGTCTTGGACCAGTTGGAGCCATTGTTGCTGAAGTCAGGCCTCTATCATGGCTTTTTTCCTCATTCTAAAGGAAAAATACATGAATGCTTCAGCATTTTATCTCTGACTCAACCTGAATTCCTATTTAAGTCTGTGCAGAACAATGTTTCAAAAATATTCAACACATTCAGCACATGCAGAAAATGTGAAACCTATTGATAATTTAATACAGATCCGTTTCATTCACTGTGGCCTGTTTCACTGAAACCTAACCTTCACATATAACCTTATTTCCTGTATCAATATTCAGGCTTCAGTATTTTTAACTTCATCCTGATAAGAACCAAATGTTAAAATAAGCAAGAACAGAGGGTGATGTGAGGTCAGCTGAAGGTGAAATGTGTTGGACCATGCCTGTAACTTAACTTCTACTGGTTTCTTATGCCAAGTGATATGTGTTTACACATGATTTCTTGAATAATACTTTTATTATTAATGCACACCTTCATCTACAAAACTGTGTTAAAAGATGCCACAAACATCCTCTGATTTAAAGGTGAAATCGAGAGCAAAACTGCAAAACTAAACCTAGATCAAGATTAGAAATAACTTGAAAAACACCCTAACAATCATTAACTTTGCTCATTAAAGGAGCCAATTACCTTCACTGACTCTGGATAGATTTAAGATTTATGGCCTCAGGCTTTTCATGCTTTTAAAGTGTGCTTAAGAGGATATCGGTCTGATCCTTGACAAATGCCTCTCACACCCAGTGGGCGTCACCAGCAGCATAATCACTTACCATTAAGTAGCAAATGCTGAGTCAGTGTAGGTAAGAGGAAGGTCAGGGTGTGTTTCTGGCAGAGGCAGAGCGAGCGGTCACACAGGGACACTGAACACGCCTCCTGGCTGCTAAGTCACATCTAAAACATTATTGATAACTACATAGAAGATTTCTTCTGGGAGAGACTGTGTGAGAATGGTGTTATTTCAGATTGTGCTGTCATTGTGTTGTCACTGACGTGCAGTACAGTGTGCAGCAGGAATGCACTGGCCTGGCGCTCGTTGCATACACAGGAGGCGCCATGGGGATTTCTGAGAGCCCTCTGTGTGTGTGTGTGTGTGGGGGTGTGTGGGTGTGTGTGTGGTGTGTGTGTGAGTGAGAAAATGCATGCTATAGGCTGCATACAATGGAAGAGGATTTTTTTTTTTTTTACCTTGTGATTGAAATAGCTTTCTCAGGAAGACACCACAAGGAAAAAAAGAGCTCAGCTTAGGCCATAACATTAATCTGTAACAAACAGAACTCTGTCTGTTTTCAGCATGCTCTGCAGAATTTTTCAGGTCTGTTGAGCAAAGTTCACAATGTCTGTTTGTATTATGATAAGAAATCAATCCAAGAGATGTTTAATATGCAAAATGCATGCTTGGTTGATTAAGAGTTAATTGGATTTGATCTGGTCAATAAAGCTTCCAAAACAGTGTCAAAAGAAAAGGATAGCAGAGATGATGACGGAGTGCTAAATCACCAGGCAGTGCTGAGACTGTAAAAAAAGCAGAGATAAAGGGTTTTCAACCCTGACACATGGTCACGGCCTTGTGGCGAAATCTCAAGCTGTTGATCATTTTTGATCTCCAACTTGTGTAAAATGAGCAAAAAAAAAAAAAAAAAAAAAAGAAAAAATCTGGACCCAATCCAATAAAATCCCTCAGAAGAGAATGAAAAAAATGTGCAACCTTTCCATTGGCCAAAACAACAAAATTTGACCAAAGATTGACCAAAATCTGTTTATACTGTTTTTCCTGTCAATTTTAAAGGATGGTCCCAATAGGCGTTTTTTGTCTAGTCATGATACATATTAGTGATATAAAGAAAAACCAGTCTCTATTGGTTAACTGATCTCTTCATCATAGATCTGAATGCATCAGATCATGGAGTTCTGGATCAGTAAAGCATAATGCAAATCTGTTTTAACGTTAGAGATCAGTTCACTGAGACTCTGCTACTTGTTATCATAGCTTGTTCCACTGGCTCAGCATCTTCAATCTTGTGTTTTTCTTGTTGACCTTTTACATTTAATGACAGTTATATTAGTGGTGGGTGCTTGCTAGGAAGCAGGTGTATTAAGGGAGTATCGCAGAAATGTCTTATAGTTTCTCTTCTCTCCCTAATATCACGGAAGGACAAGTTTTGAATGATCCACTCATCTGTACGATTTGGTAAAAAGTAATTCAGTACAATGGTAGCTTGTAGGTCTCACCTGTTGAGACACCAGAGCTAAACAACAGCTATGATGCTAGCACTAGCAAGCAGCACAAAAACACTCCTGAAAACAAACACATTTTTTTGTAAACTCTGACAAATCTTTGGTTATCACGTTATCCACAGCCACTTCATTCCAGGGTTTGCAAACAGAACGCCTTGTTCAGACTGTTGATTTGGTGACATAACAAATACACTCAAGCCTGCTGACGTGATTTTAAACAGAGTATTTCAGCAAGCTGGATGTAATGAAAAAAAAAACAGTCAGAAACAGAACAAGAGGAGAAAATGATGTCTGAGTGACATGAGGACTAAATATTCACATTAAAAAGAATTTGAAAATTTAATGTATAGCAGGTTGTATTCTCCTGTAACCAGCAGACACTCAAAGCTCTGTTACTGTGTTTATCCAAATGAAGCTCAGTGTTAGTTCACGCAGGACACTGTAGTCACATGCACACCCAGCGTTATCCAAAATATCACCTCCCAGCTCCCACAGCCAATCACAGGTCTTTCTCTCAACACAGCAGCAGATTTTAATATGACGTACTTCTCACTAATCGCTGCTTGAATTAATGCTGATGCACAACGCTGCTGCTGCTGGGAAAGCATAACCTCCTCCACCCCAGCCTCCTCCTTTATAGCATATAGCATGTTGCACCCTCTTATTGTAACTCATGCTACTATGGATAGATTGCTTCTGATCTGATTTTATAGTATTGCATAAATGTATCGATCCATATGGGGGATTCCAGCAATAGGTTCCCTGGGGAGTCAAAGCAGAGAGTTACAAGTACAGATGTGCAAAGATTTTCACACCAGCCAAAACTGTTTTCATATTTTCCCCTCCAAATAATTGTCAAAGTGAGACACCTGGGCAGGTGTGTTAGATGAAGACTTTACTTCATAAACATTATGTCAGAATTTTTGAACAGGAGGCCTGAGATTTAGTGTCTTATAAATAACCCCACCACCACCTCCACCCCTTCTCAGTTTAATAAAACAAAATGTTATTTGGATTGCACAGTTAATTTGCATCAGATCAAACCAAATTGCTCTGTTTAACTTTTTTTTTTTTTTTGCCAAAATAATAGAGTAATTATAATTCTTTCCATTTCAATAGGGTCCTGACTCCGAGATCAGTGCTCAGGCCCTAATAATATTTGCCCCTCAATTATAAGGACGTATAGCTATAGGGGTATGAAAGTTTAAAAAAAGAAGTGAATTATTGTTATAACTCTCTACCACTTGTGCTCAGTGAGCTTCAGTCGTGTGCCTCTTCTGTTCACATGACAAAAAGCCTTTGAGAAACACACTGCTCTGCAACTCTAATGTGTGAGTGAGAAGCAAACTGAAGCTGAAAAGTGCCAGAGAAATCCATTAAGCATGTATAAAAGGCAGCATGGGGAAAAACTGCAGAGAATGTGTTGTAACCTAAAAACTGTCTAATGATCAGCTGTGCCTGTAGGGGGCAGCCATGAGTTTTGTTTTGATGGAATCCAAAAGCAGAGTCCTGTTGCACAAACTTGCATCAATTTCCGACTAAGTCTGCACAAAACAATGTGGCACAGACACACTAATACCAGCACTAAAGCACGTCTAACCATCTAAATAGAGACTTTAAATCTAAAGTCTAAATGTGTTAATGAGTGCTGCCTCTTTCCTAAGGCATGAGTCAGAAAGATGAATGAAAGCAGCAGAGCAAAGAAGGGACATTTAGGCACAATACTGGTCTATAAAGCCGTATTGATTGTTGCTCGCCTTCCTGCACAGTCCCTGCCTGGCCGGTGCCAGAGTAATTTGTCCCCCAGGTCTAAGGTTGCATGTGAATTTTCTGTTGTGTCAGCTGAGTTTAGTGCAGAGCGTGCTCCAGAGGAGGTGATCTCTCATTATCCCACACTGCTTTAATTAGGAGCTCACTGTCAACCAAAGCAGCATCTTTAACTCATTTCTTACCCCCTGCAGTAAGCATCTCCAAACTGCAATGAGCACTATTTCATCTTCCACGGTAGAGTGTGTGTGCAACTTTGTCACGAATACATCTGCAGCAAACAAATCAGGGCAGAAAATGAGGTTTTTATTTACCAAGAAACCGCATGACGGCATAAAGTCCTCAACTGTGACAATCAGATGCATGTGTGTTTGTCCCTGTCCTTTGTGTGTGTACTTCACGTAGCGAGGGGGAGCGTAGGGTGTACAAGGGCGTGCACCTCCTCTGGCTTTCTTCAAGGAGGTCAGAGGTTGTGTCCAATCACAGACCTGCAATTAAAGCCTGCCTTTTTATTTAACACAACCTCAGACTTTCACTAATTTTAAACAAATGTTTAAGTCTTCTAACCCTGACCAAAACATAATAATAACTCATCATTTATGACCAGTAGCTTTCTAAAAAATTAATCACACCATGGTTACTATGCTTGGATGAGTTACAAACATAAAATCTGTTATTCTCAACAGCAGCATGCAGACTGTGGAAGAGCCTTTGTGAAGCACTTTTGGCAGCTTTTATGTATGAAAAGTGCTCTATAAGTTAAGTTACTCTGCTAATCTGATGCACACAAACCTGCAGTAGTCACATATGTCAACAGAGCAGTCAGTCATTGCAACTTAGTCCCAGTTGTTAACATTGGAAAGAGGAGCTAATGACCTATAACAGGTCGGCAAGAAGTAGGAGCTCCTGATGTTTTGGCTTTATTCTTAAGCCTGATTTATGCTTCTGCGTTGCGTTGATGCCGTCGTTGACCATTCGAAGTGCTGTGTCAAAGGAACACGTCGCTCTGCAATTCACCACCATGCTGTTAGGGGGGTGTGGCTGTGTGTGCGTGGGTTCAGAGAGGTAACATTCGAGTCCCTGTTTATCTTCCGGTTATGGCAACTGAGGTGGAGCGGGTGTGTTTGGAGTTGGAGCTCATTGATATCGACAAACAAATTCTTTTGTTGCAAATGTTGAAGCGCAGAGAGAAAAGGGTGAATTTACCACACTGGTTTGCCCACTGAGGGACCTGGATGAAGAAATGACCTTCTGAGTGGACCAATCACAGCCCTTGCGGACCGCGTCGCTGCGACGCATAGTTAGGATTTTTTTAAGGTGCGCGTCAGGCTACGGTGTAGGGGTCTGCATCGACACAGAGGGCTACAGGTAGCTACGCTGTCGACGTGGCGCAGTATAAATCAGGCTTTATGCAGCTGTCATTTAGTCACCTATTGGCACAGTTCATGAGTTGAAGGGATGTTTGTATGAGGTACTTTGCAGTAGTAGTGGTATCTTCCAGTGATTTCAGTGAGTGTTGCCTCTTAAAGAGGACCTGCTGGTCATTCTGAGTTTTAGGTAAAAATTGGTCAAAAACACTGTAAGCTATATAAAAAAGCCTACAATTCTTTAGGCTCAGCATATCTTCAGAGCAATAGCTTGTAAGAGCTTTTGCTCTTACAAGTGGGACTTCACAACACTTCTTCAGGACATTTCTGTTCAGAGGATAGTGGCTAATCACAGAGGCCTGCGGCCTGCATCACTCCCCATCCAGAGTTCCGATCCAACCAGAAGTAGGGGGGTGTGGCTGCAGATTGCATATTTCAGACGCCCCTCTTGCAGACCACTACTGTGAGACGCTGTATCTGCAGAACTGATGGGTTGTGAGAACATTTACATTTTTTTAGGTTCTACCAGTTACATTCATTGAATAACCACTTTGCAAACCTTACATACGTAATATAGCTTTGCTAGCTACATAGTTAAATTTACAACATGACATAAGCCATTGTAGCTCTGATAGCTAAACAAAGCTAAAAACGAGACACCGTTCGTGCAACTACTTTTTAAACAGGACTAGCTTTAGCATAGCAGCATAATCTAACACAGCAAATGAAGCTACATTTGCTGTAGCTTTAACAGTGTAAGTTATATAGCAACGTTACCTACGTATTTTACACAGCAAATGTAGCTTTCAATTTAGCTATGTAATCCACATAGGTAACGTAGCTTTGTTAGCTGCGTTAGAGTGTTTTCATGGTGTACAACGTTTTTTTTCTGTGATCAGACTGTGTACTTGGCTTAAATAAACATTTTGTAATTTGGTTTGCAGGTCAGGTTTTTGATTTTAACTTTTGGTAGCCTAACCCTTACCTGAACCCTTACCCCAGCCCTAACCAGAAATTTAATCAGATTTATTTTAAAGTTTTGGCACATATTTGCATTCTGACAGATGCGGCGTCTCACTGTCGAAGTCTGCAGGGGGGGGGCGTCTGAGAACTGTGGTCTGCAGCCAGACTGTCTTGACCAGAAGAGCTGAACAAAAATATATTTTCTAGATAATTTTATAGCTGTAGCTTTATTATTCAAATGGCTGATAAGCTACTGTATACACTAGTGGTTCCCAACCTTTTTTCTTGCATCTAAGAAATGTTGACAAAGGAAGCTATGAAGTGAAAGTGAGGGACGAAGCAGGAAAATGACGAGTAAAGCTGGACTAGCATGAACTCGTTTGTCAGTCATTTGCACTGCTCCATGACAGTTTCACAGATAGCCATCATTCTGTTAGATTGGCTTGCTTTGTGTTCTTGCTCTGTTTGAAGTTTGGCTGTTTGCAGAGTTGCCAAAATCACTGTCAAAGTGCAGTTTTATTTACAACAGCGGTGTAAAGGAAACTGCTCTGAGAAATAATATGGGGACCTAGTCATAAAAATATCACTTCCTACATAAT
This sequence comes from Cheilinus undulatus, assembly GCF_018320785.1. NCBI lineage: Eukaryota > Metazoa > Chordata > Actinopteri > Labriformes > Labridae > Cheilinus > Cheilinus undulatus. The sequence continues at coordinate 39,246,859 of NC_054866.1, forward strand.
AGAGCTCTAAAAACAAATAGGTTACAGATTAAACCGATGGCCCTCTCACTGCTGGTAGTCTTTCTCTGTGACACATTTTGCTGATTGGCTTGAACTTGTGAAAATGTACTAGACGGTTTCAATCACTGTGTTCATGTTTTGCAGTATTGCTATCCACTTCTAAAAAAGCAATATCACACCTTCACACTGAACTACTTCCAGGTCCAAGCCGTTTTTTTGTCTTGTATTTCCACTATGCTTTAGGGCTGTGTTCCTCCTCCAGTTGCTTTTTAACAGCTTTTCAAGTACAACCCCAATTCCAAGAAAGTTGGGACACTGTGAAGAATGTAAATAACAATAGAATGCAATGATTTGCAGATGCATTAGCAACATATCAGATTTTGAAACTGAGACATCTTACCATTTCATGAAAAATATGAGCTCATTTTGAATTTGATGGCAGCAACATATCTCAAAAAAGTAGGGACGGGCAAAAAAATGCTGGGAAACTACTACTGAGAAACAGCTGGAGGATCATTTTTCAGCTAATTAGGTTTCTACTTATTCATTTATTAGATCAAACATTCAGAGAAACTGTAGAAATCTTTTTGCACACGGGAAAGGGCCAAAGGTCTGTATTGGATCTTCAGGTCCTCGAGTGGTACTGCATTAAAAACAGGCAGAACTCTGTACTGGAAATCACTAACACTTCCAGAACTGTCAGCGTAGTTGGCCATGCCATCCACAAATGCAAGTTAAAGCTGTATCATGCAAAGAAGCCATATGTGAACATGATCTGGAAACACTGTTGCCAACAAAGCTCAAAGCTCATTTCAAAAGGAGGCAAACTGTAAAACTGTTCTATGATCAGATGAGTCCAAATTTGTTCAAAATTTGGTTTGGGAACCACAGATACAGTGTCCTACAGACCAAAGGGTAGAGCTACCTTCCAGCTTTTTAACAGCCCACAGTTCAAAAGTCTGCATCTCTGAGGGTATGGGGTTGCATTAGTGCCTAAGTCATGGCTGCTTACACATCTGGAAAGGCACTATCAATGCTGAAAAGTATAAAGAGGTTTTACAGCAGCACATGCTACTCCAGACAAGATCTCTTAATGGGAAGGCCTTGCATCCATCACAACAGCATGGCTTCACGGTCCCAGATAAAGTGGTTAAACTGTGGAAGGGAACTAGTCAACGTATGTAGAAATATTCTGATGATAATGGCAGTGTACAGGTCCATTTAGAGCTTTAAAGTACTAACTTTGCTCCGTTCCCATTTTTTCCTAATAGCTGCTCTCTACTTCCTGACTCCTGTCTAGCATTTGAGCATCACTGGGATCGCATGACTGTAAACTACCAATTGTTAGTCTTCCCCACCTTGTTTACATTTTAACAAAGATGGCGATTTGCTTCAGTGAAAAGTTATGCTAACAAAGTTTACTACAGTTACTTCATTTCAAGACTGAATAAAGCACCATCTGAGGCCCCCTTATAGTTTAGGTATTAATGTGCTGACCATGAATACAGCAGCTACAGTCTGAGAAACTAACTGTTGCTGCATGTTGTTTCCTGTCTGCCCTTTATGAGCTTTACTTTTCCTCTTGCATGCTTCAATTCTTAGAACCTCCCACAAGTCACACCTTTCAGAAAGACGGTGTTACAGAGAATGGAGTAAACATTTTTGAATGAATGCAACAGAGTTTCTCTGTTTCTTGCTTACACACATGGGCAAAACTGTTGGTACTGCTCTATTAATGAAAGAAAAACCCACAATGGTCAAAGAAATAACTTGAATCTGACAAAAGTGATAATAAATAAAAATTCAATGAAAATTAACCAATGAAAATCAGACATTGCTTTTGAACCGTGGTTCAACAGAATTATTTTAAAAAACAAACTCATGAAACAGGCCTGGACAAAAATGATGGTACCCTTAACTTAATATCTTGATGCACAACCTTTTGAGGCAATCACTGCAATCAAACGATTTCTGTAACTTAACAGAGGGGTACCAACAATTTTGTCCACGTGTGTACCTATTGATTGTAAAGCCCTTAAAAAATACTTATATGCAGTAATGGCAAACACATTTTTACATGGCTGAATTTCACTGACAATCATTTGTAGGTCAAGTACACTAGTTTGACTAATTTCTGGGTCAGAGAAACAGTGAAGGAAGTGCTTGTTGACCTCTTCACCAGGCCACTCCCAGATGTGGTTTACAAGGTGTGGTCTTTTCACTTCTACAGCAACAATAACAGCTTTGGGGTTTGTGTATCAAAACAAGATAGCATGTACTGATGATTTAAATGACACTCCTTTTGTAGGTTAAATGTCATGACAGGAAAGGAAGAACCAACTACCAGTTGTAAGGCTCTTTTCTTCAGTATAAATGGCACCAGTTTGTTGGCTGGGCCTTCAATAGCTCCGCTCGCCCCCTGATGGGAGGTGTACAGGATGCATTAGCACAGACTCACAGCCTGCTGGTTAGAGAGTCCAGCGTAAGGGGAACCAGGATGAGTGCCAGGTCTGGAGGGGTGTTCAGTCCCAGCCATGCTCAGCACGTCCCAAACAACCGGTGCACGAACCCCAGCCATCTGCTGTCCATTTCACTTACACTCTCGCTTGATGCTCTGCCAGCAGCTCCTTCTCTCACCCCTGGAAGCGAGACTCATCCTGCCGTCCTCGCAGAAGCTACCGAAGCTTCAGGTTGAGCTGGCAGGACACTGCGGTTACTCTTCTGATATCTGTCTGAGAAAGCAAAGAGTCATACTTCCCCTAAAACCTTTCTGCAAGGTTGTATCATTTATCACAAAGCCTCTTCCAAGCCCTATCCTCCACTTACTGTAACGACCAGTTTCCTCTTTATGAGTATGTTTCAGTAATTCCCATCAACTAAATAACCATTAAGCACTCAGCAGTCTGGCCTCAAACTGTTGAAGTACATAAACGGCTTGTGACTTGAACATCAGATGCATCATCTTCAAGACTGCCACATCACTGTTGCAGTAATTTCCACTGACTAAATGACCATTAAGCACTCAACGTCCCAGCCTTCTTGACCATTAAAACACACTGGGGCATCAGAGAAGAAGAAGAAGAGATTGATCAGAGAAGTTATGAGTCATACTGGAAAAGTATAAAGAGGCCTTAGTTGGAGTTTTTTTCCATTTGAAAGCTTTCTATTCTGGAAAAAGGGGGCATTTATTCAGTTTTTACCCACTCAACACACTTTCAGTCCATTCTGCACTGCGTCACAAAAAGAGCAAGCTTGGAAATGACCTTTCAGACGTTTTCTGACAGTTTTAAGAGGCAGAACTTCAGTATGAGTCACCTTACTCTACAACACAGTGCCCATTGAAAACTATGAGTCATTAAGAAATGAACTAAAGTGAGTGACATTTTAAGTTCCCATTTTTCTCTTGGTGTTTTGCCATACTATTAAAGAAATTGAAGAGCATTAACAGTGAACTTGGTATAATATCATCAATAACAAGCCATAAACAGTAATGGCAGCATCATGATTCATTATAGATGTATAATGTTTTATAGGAGCTGTTAAAACGCATCAGTAACCATTATGTGCTCTTAAAAACAAGGTCAGGATGTTTGTGAATGGACTGATGAATCCTCATATGCATTATAGATGAGATATTAAAATATTGTAGACTTATAAAGGCACATTTCAAACGGCAGGTCAAAGTTGTTTTGTTTTTTGTTGTTTTAGGTGCACGGGTGCTTTTTTGGGTTCCTCACAGCACGCTTTTTGAGGGTGTAATCAATCCCCTTTTTAATATAGAAACAATGTCTGAAATAGATGTGGATGATTAATTACACTGAAATTAATAAACATGAAAAACATACATCTAAAATGTAGTGAATAGAATTAAGTTGTATTTTCCTTTATTTTATTGAAGTACACCCATGTTTTACTTTCTTACTTATTTTTTTTTAATTAAAGTCATGCATTTAAATTGTGTCTTACTTGTCAGAAGTAGAGAAATTTCTAAGCAAACAGTCAAATTCATCATGAATCATTGTGAGTATATGTTGCTGTTCTGTGTCCAGTACACTGTGGCTAAAGTTAGCAGCTAGCTCTGCCAGCCTTTCTTCCTCTTTGCAGAGTAATATCTTGCTTATTGTGGTTACTAATCACTTCAGTTGAGTAGTTATACATGAGTACAACCCTCAACAGCCTACATACGACTTTCTTTCCTATTTCAAAACACTGCCATTGTGCTGCTTTTACAGCACGCTATATGCTAAGCTTCGCATGCTAACGGGAAGGCATCGGGCATTAACTGAAGCTACAGCAGCTACAAGTGGTGGGAAGTTTCATTACAGCTTTAAGATAACATTTGACTACAATCTCAGGCCCGTGTTTAAAAAAAACATGACAGGTAACTGGTTTAACTGACTCATAAATCTTGTGCTTGGTAATTTGATATCCAAATTTAGCTCTTGGCTGACCTCACACATACTACATAAATATGTCAATGTGAAAAACTCAGCTGTGCAATTCAAGACTTGCACAATAGGCATATTGTAGGTGTGCATTTCAAGGATAGTATTCTACCTACCTCTAGGCCTATATTTGAGAATACAGGACTTTTACATGCTAAATCAATTTGTTGTGTTGGTGCTTAGCTAACTGAGTCTCAGTACTTCTACTGCGACTGCATAAATGTTTTTATCAAAAGGTCCCATTTAAAGCTGTTTTTAAGGAAAAGTTTCATGCGACTTCTTGTTCTCACCTTCTGCAAACGTTAGCTAACCACAGCATGCTAGCTACAACCAAGCTAATGTAACATGCAACTGGCAATGAGGGAGAGCACAGTGAGACTGAAAACACAGACGATCAGGGGATAATGTGACACTAGTGGGTTATCAGGGTCAGGGCTGAGACACAAGGCAAGAAGGAGCAAGAGAGTTAAGGGTAAGTTACAAAATAAAACATGGAAATGAAAGTAATACTGAACTTAAAACAAAATATTCCCTTGCTGGTTGTGTCAATTACTAACAAAAAGTTTGGTTACTCTCGCTGCTTTATCATTCTCTGTGCATGTTTGCTAATAACAACCAAGCTAACATTGTGTTTCTTCACAATATCCTTGGTTTAATTTTTTTATCAACAAAAACGTCTGTAGTTACTGCTGCTCTCTTTTCCACTGTGTTCATTAGCTTATAGCAGTTTGCTAAACAGTAACCTAGCTAACATTTCTCCATAAAAGGCTTGTTTATAGCTTGTTTAACAAAAACTTTAGTGGGTCTTGCTGCGTTGTTGTCCACTATGTGCATTAGCTAATGACAGTTTGCCAAACTACAATGTAGCTACAGTCAGCTACATTGCTAGCTAGCTATGTAATGTTTCCTAACTATACAAACCATATTGTAAAGAACCTTTCACGCCAACTTCAAACACATGAATGTGTGGCGTTTTTCTGGCATCTTTAAGGCCAGTTTTTAACCTTTCGACACAAAAGGCCAGCTATATGCTATCTGTTCTCAGTCTTTATGCTAGCTAAGATAAGCTAAGGCAACATGCTGCTAGGTGAAGTTTCCTATCAAACAATCTTTGACTGACTTTCAGAGAGAAATGTGCATGTTTTCCAAAACTATTCTCCTTTAGCTCGGTTAATATCCCAAAAATAGGATTATAAAAGAACTTGTATTTATTGTACTACTCTGTATTTGTTTATTCAAATATTATCATGACTCTAGATTGATGCTAATGCTAACAGCAGTTGCTGTGCGTAAGACGACCTGACATTTAATCACAGCCAATGTAATGATGTTGAGAGGAAGCAGGGGGTTTGATTACAATGAAACCTGGAAAGAAGATTAAAACAAACAGTTTTTACTGTACTATACATTAACTTTTTGTCCTTCCAGAGATTATGATAAATTATACTCTAGTGTGTTGCTAATGCTAACAGCAGTTGTTCACAAATTTTCTTTAGCATGTCTGCTATTTCTCACCAACTTTTTTTTTTTTTTTTTTTTCAGGTGGTTGTGGTTGTCCCTCGATGCTACGGCATAAAGGCAGAGATACTGTAAAAAGATCTTTGCACATGTCTCATATCCATCTCCTGCATCAACTGTCTATCACTTTGCCATTTTCTTTTTCTTTTTTTTTTTTTTTTTACGTTCTTGACTGCAGAGCTCAACAATGTGGTTCTGGTGGTACAATTCCCATTCATTCTCTCCAGAGGGGATTTGATTATGTCGCATTGTCAGAAATATCAAAGTTAGACCTATCATAAGCTACCTGAGTGTAAATTTTCACCTTTGTATTTTTCTCTGTTTTTGAATGTAGTTTTTGAGCTGAATCAAATGTAACACCTATGAGTATTCAGGTAAGCTGGTTAGGATTATTATAAAATGTCTATGGCGGATTGAATGGCGAGTTTTACTTCTGGAACCAGAGCTGTCAAAAAAGTGGGTGGGGACTGTTGAGCGCTATTCCACGTGCAGAGAGCTCTGGGCTCGACATCAATGATGCGACTGAGCAAAATGAGCACATCTTAGACTTCCTTTTCTGAGGTTTTGAGAGGTCTGTGTGTAGCACCAGAAGTTAGCATAAAAGTCACACTTTAAAATTTGTTTAGCTTTAGCTCTCTCGATTTTTTTTTTTTTTGCTCATTTCTGTATTGAGTTTAAGAACAGACTAATGAACATTAGCTCTGAGATATGAAGCATTTCTAATCACAATCTTTGTCCCTACTTTCTCCATGACGCCGAGCCCACATGGCTTTTTAATGTAAGTAGTATTTAACTAAAGTCAGAGAAATATATCCCCAGGAGAGCTGCATTCTCTCAGATTTGTCTTTTTGTGAATGCCAGCAGAGTCACAAACAAATGCTGGTGTGTGACTCAGTTCAGTAGTGCCTTATCAATCAAGTTTGTGTCAGTGTGGTATCTGCTAAACCGCTCTGTTTGTGTGCATTTGTGGGGGAGCGGCAGGGTTTAGTGATAATTTAGCTGTAAATGAATAACAGCAGGAAGAGATGGTGCAGATGATGGGTGATTTTCCTCCTCTGTAGAAAGTGATGATAAGGCTCTTCAGAGTTAAGTAGGTTTCCACGCAGCCCTTCACAGGCCGCTTCGCTGATGTTTAACTGCACACACGCATTATTACTGGCTGTTCCCCAACAAGCTTTTTTTCCAGCTGCATTTCCACATGTGCGTGGATAGAAAAAGTGATAAAGAGAAAGCCAGCAAGGTGAAAAGGATGCCAGTCATACATCTGTAAAATATATAAGTACCTTGTCTGTGAAATGTTAACAATTCATTGTCAGTGAAATACATTATCTTGCAGGCAAAAGACTGGAGATTTCCAGACTCCTCCATCAAAGTCCTGTCCACCTCCGCCTTCCTTCACAGGACAACTTGAGGTAACATAATTAGCCAAACATGACATTCAGCTTTGTTTTCATGTAATTACACAGAGTTTTATGAGATAAACTCCTCTGTGTCCGAGTGTTTGCCCTTGAAATTCATTGTTGCATATAATTTTACAGTAAACTGAACTGAGTTTTACCTTCCGGAGATGTAATCAGTCATTCAGAGTTAAGTCAGACAGCAGGACTGGAAGTAATATAAGCTTTAATCCTGCTTAGATTACATCAACAAAACCTCTCTAATCTGTCTGTGTGGTTCAGGAGGAGATTTCTGTGATTTGTAGTTTTTTATAGATTTAAAATAAACAGATTTTTGTCAATTATATGACCTTCCTCCTAAGCACCCATGGGGACAGGGGCAGAAAAAATTTAATATTTTGTTCAGGTATCTCCTGCACACCAGAAACTATCCAGTGAACACAGGAAACTCCTGTTTTCCTGTTTTCTCTAACCTTGCAATGCTGATGGATTGGCCAGACTCACTGTCTGTCATCGGGCAGATCCTTCTTGCAAAACTTCAATCTGAAACTATTGTGCCCAGTCTGAAACAGACAGCTACTTAGTGTTTTTTGAGGAGAACAAGGCAGTAGCTGCATAGTGTCTCCCCTCTAGACAGAGGGTCGTTCTCATCCTGGGGTGGATCTAATTGTTGGCCCTCTCAAAATCTGACTGGCCAAGAGGCCCACCCGCAGAAATGACTGGGCCCCTAATAGACTCAATTAAAAAATCAATTCATTAGGAATGCACAATATGATCGGCATGCTATCGGTATAAGCAGATATAAAAACTTCTGCCGTTTTTTACAAATGATGTATCAGCTGTTCGCAGCAATAAGGACCATCAGACCTACATTAGCTAAAGTCTAATTCTTTTTTCATCCTTATTCCTTAAATTTAAAAATGTTTTTAAGGACTGACATTTTTTAATTTGTTCAGCTATATAGTTTGAATTTGTCTTTTTAGGTCTGATATTTTACGATTAAACATAATTTAAGTCAGTTAGGTTTCAATATCAGCATCTGCTAAAATGAATTTGTAAAAATCGTCATTTTTACAGTGCACAGATTAGTGACATTAATGCCATCCTCCTGCGTTGAAATTCCCCCCAGGGAAGGTTCAGATCAACTTTGAAGTTGACTTAAAAGGTTTTTCTAACAGGACATTATTTGGGTCTAATGCACCTCCCGTTCTTGTCCTTATTTGTTGTATTGCAACTTTTATTCAGGTCCCAACATGGCTGCACAAAGTCTGTTTTAATGGAGTACAGTACAATTTTTAAAGGAATAAAAAAGCAGAAAGAAGTAATTTTAAGTATTTTTGTTAGAACATCAATGGTTATTATTTAGGATGGTTTTACCAACCTTTATGGGCCCCCTGATGTGGTTTGACCCCAGAAAGCTTTCCTCTTTATCACCCCTTTAGTTGTCAACAATGATTGGCTATTTGTTTTGTCAGCCACTGATGCAAAGCTGTGATGTAGGCTGTTTTATTCTTTAACTCATGTGTCGTCTCAGTATTCTGTATACTAATCCTAAGAGTCAAAAATTACCCAAATTTGTTTAAAGGTGCTCTATGCAAGATTTAGAAAAATGTCAGTGTTAGCGACACTGCCGGCCATTAGGCAAACAACAACAATATTGGGTTGCTCGTCCACGACGGCGTGCTCCTTGCTCAATGAGCCTCCGGTTTATCAGCTGATACACACGCAGACCAAGGTGATTTACCTGCATCATGTATACAGTAGAGGTAAGTGAAGTTGAGTTGTTGAGCAGAAGCAACAAGGCTAACATTGCTTAGCTCTGATAAAGGTGCCTTGATCGAGGATATCAGTTGGCTGAAATTATGTTTTGAAGATATTTTACAAACTAAGTATCAAAACATAAACTCAGTAAGTTGAGTCCAGTGCCAGGAAGCAAGAAAAAGATGCAATATTATCTGGAAATCACTAAATGAGCAACGTGACATTCTTGTTGTTTGGATAGCATCCTTGTAAGCAAGCTAGTGCTAGTGAAGCTCCCTCCATTTCTCAAATGCTCCATTGATATTTACCCTCGATTCCTGCTGCATCAGTCACACTCTCTTTTAGCTTGATGGGCTTCAGCAGATAAAACTATCTAAGTTTTTATGTTTTCACGTAGTTTGTGTGGGTGTTTGGGCTGAGCTAGCCGGTCGTTTACTTGCGGAAGCAGCCTTCTCCATTCAACACACCATTGTCAGGTATAAACAGAGCAAGGGTGTGCGCGCATTACGTAGTACCCGACATCACTTCCGTTGTGGTTTTCGCGGAAAATTCAGCCTGAGTTCTTCACAGAGAAATGACTTCACAGGCTTATACAGCCAAACAAGGAAGACATAAAGAGCCTTATTCTTCACATCGGGATAAAGTGCACACCATTATATACCAAAAGTGGAAAATTTTAAAGCAAAAATCTTACATAGGGCCCCTTTAACCCTTGTTGTTGTATACGACAAGAAGTGACGCAGGTTCTGAAAAGTTGAACAACTTTTGAACCATAAATCATAGACTCTCACTTTTTATTCCTATTCAAGCTGGCCATTGTTAAGTTTTAATGACACTATTCATGCCTTCAAATTCCTTACAGAAGCTTTTATAGTGAGCCAGGAACTTCCACACCGGTAACTCCGATATTGGCATCTTTATATCCTTTTTTAACCCTTTTTTGATCATTTTCGCTGCCAGCAACTAATACTAAATGATATTTTGTACCCCACAATGCTTTAACAACCAATGACAGACCGTTCCGTCGTTGCTTCATGCTTTGTCAAACGGCCCATGCCTTAACACTTAGATCCTGGTGGAGACGGCCTGAATAGCTCATAATGAAGAGACAGGGAGCCTGTGTGTGGCCCTCTGTGTCACTGCATACTCATAATCAGCCAATACAAAAAAGCGCAGGGACTTTTTTTAAAAATATGTCTATAGTTTTTGTCACAGAATGATTATTTTACTCTTTTTGGTCCCCAAGAGATGGGAGAACAAGTCTGTGCAAAAAAAAAGTGTTAGTCATAATTGTGTATCACACATAGAAACCTTTGAGTTTTAATTTCCATTTACTTTTTTCTGTTGTCTTTATAGTCCCATGACTTTTTAAAAATCAAGTGATATTACTGCAACACACATATTCTTAAAGCCAAGGTCGTAATGAAAAAAGGATGTTTAGAGATTGACTATGTAGCAAAAGGTTGATGTTCTAAAAGCTTTTAAAGAAAATAAGTCCAGTCGAGACACACTGGTTTAAAAAAATAGCTTAGGGCTCAGAGGGTTAAATATGGTTTTTGTTTGGTAGAGTAACTTGAATGGGCTAAAAAAAATAAGCTTTAAAGCATTTTATTAAAGAAAATAATAGTTTTTTTTCTGGGACATAGTGTTATTGCATGTTGTTCAGTAAGGAATTCAGTTACAAACACTTGTTTTCTCCCATTTTAACCACCGCACGCACACACAATTATCGTATGAACAACATTAGATAAGAACAGAGTAAGATAATCAATGCAAAACAAAAAATGAAGATTAGTAAGAGTAGGATTGGTCATTTTTAACCCTAAGATGGTACAATGGTAAAGCTAGTTCTACTTCTAAGCATGTCTTCAACTACATGGCGTTAGTTTTCCTCACTTTAATGCAATAAAGTTAAGGCCTACAAGAGTGACAGTCATATATCTTTCTGTATGTGTATGGAGTCCTCTGTGTGCCAAGGAAAAATGTGGAATGCCCTGCTTTATAAACTCATAACTTTTTGTCTTTCAAAGCAGCATGAGTTAACAAGAAGCCAAGGAATAAAATTTTAAAACACTTTGGTTCAAATGTACTGAATACCTTACAGGACTTTTGAAAAAAGCCATGTTGAAAGAGCAGAATACACACCTTTAAGGGCTTTAATCATCTGAATTTCATTGTAAATGGACCAAATGTGTAGGCCCTGAGAGTTGCCCCTGCTCCTTCCTTGGCTCTCACATAAATGATTCAGGCATATTTAAGGGCTTTGGTCTCTTACCTTCCACATAAAGATACAACAGGGGCTTTAACTTCTGCATTTGACAGGAAGTGTGAAGAGAGAAATGCATTTCAGGCTTTTTAAAGGGGTGTTTGTGTAGTGTAGACTCTCATGCTGCAGTGAGTCAAGAAAAAGAAACAGTCTGACTATTATGTCTTTGTCATAAAACCCACTTTCACAAGCTTAAAGAAGTCTCACTATGTCTGCCAGTTTCAAACCTGCTGATTCAGAAAGCCGTTAGAAACCACAGTAATCAGAATAGATTTCTGAACGACGTTTTCTTTCCCAGGGTTGTTTCATTCACTGTCCTTCCCCTGTGGTGTCTGTGACTCAGTGCTTATATAGATCAACTTTAACAGGAAGTGAAAGGTGGCACTTTGACATAGACAAGGTCTGAAATGCAGCAGCAAAACATCTTTTCTTTCTCACCCACATTTGAGTCTGTTTGCAAGGTTTTTTTTCCTGCAGGTTTAGAAGATGTTTTCATCAAACAAGTAATTGAAGAAGAAACAGCCTTAAAGAAAATTAGTGAAGCATTCAACCCTAAAATGATACAGAGAAGTGAGTGATTTCTCAAACTGTAGGGCTGATGGATGGTGAAGTGCCGTCTCTGCAGGCACCAGCAGGGATGGAACGGTATGAATGATGCACCAATTAAGCAGCACCCAAGGAGTCCCGCTATATGAGATGGTTAAGAGTATGAACCCGGAGGCAGTTTTAGTGATATGGAGGCCTCATGTAAAGACAAGTATGAGGCCCTTTTTCATCAAGCTAAAAGCAATGGTAGTGATAAAAAAATGCATTGTAACTCAAAGTCACCTCTTCTGAATATTTTAACATGCTCTCTTGCAGATTGAATAAGACTACCCTTAAGGATTGTCCTATATTTTGCTGCATTTATTTTACCCTCTACCTTTACAAGCCTTCCAGGGTTAAAAGCATCCACACAGCATGATGATGCCACCACTGTGCTTCACAGTTGGGATGGTGTGTTTGTGGTCATGTGCAGTGTTTGGTGTCCGCCACACATAGCATCTTGTCTGATGGCCCATAAAGCTTTGACTGGTGTAGAACCAGGGCAGCAGTTGTATGCCCAGTCCCTCCCATCTCTGCTGCTGAAGCTTGTAACTCCTTCAGAGTAGTCATAGGTGTCTTGGTGGACTCTCTCACTATTCTCCTTCTCGCATGGTCACTCAGTTTGTGAGGATGACCTGATCTAGGCAGATTTACACATTTGCCATATTCCAGGGGATGTTCAGTGCTTTGGATTTTTTTTGTATCCATCCCCTGACTTTTACCTTTCAATAACATTTTCTCTGAGTAGCTTGAAGTGTTTTTCTGCCTTTATGCTGTAATGGTAGCCAGGAATACTGATTAACCAGTGACTGGACCTTCCAGACTCAGCTGTCTTTATATTACAATCACTTGAGACACATTCCCTGCACTCAGGTGATCCCCATTTCACTCATTCTGAGACTACTAGCCCCAGTTGGCTGGAGCTCTTTTGAATTAGGTCAGTCACTTTAAAGGGGGTGAATATTTACATAATAACTTATTCTACCTTACATATTTTTGTGTAATTGATAGACCACGACTCTGAAATACTATGTGACATGCAGTTTGCAGCCACTCACAAACAGCCAGTTATTGTTTCAGAAAAAAAAAGGAACTTCACCACAAAGATAAAATGTGTTTGTACGTGTGTACATCCAGTATTTGGGTGTTAAAATGGCAGCAAACATGCGCAAACAAAGGCACATACATGCCCTAAAGTGTCAGCTGTAGAGGGGTGTGCACATCCTAACCAGAAACCACAGAAAACAAATTCACACACACACACACACACACACACACACACTTTAAATACATCTATACCTTACATGCAGCTAATACTTTTCACTCAATGACTCCATCATGGGATGCTCAGAGCTGCTGATTCTGGTTCTACTCCTAAATGTTGCTCACTTCTTGGAGATTCTGGGTAAGTCTGCAGGGTTGTAGACTGTCAGCTGTTTATGGGTGCATTTTGGTGGCCTTTAAGGTCTTGTTTAACCTGTGGCATTGACATTTAACAGGGCTGCTTCACTGATTAGTCCTATTATAAATGCACACAAAAAATAAAGACACAAACTAAATTGCTTTTGTTGCAATGCATTCTGATAGTATGCTGGTATTGTCCTCCTGCAGAGTTCATTATTATTGATCGGTTGGTGTCACCTAAAACCACATTAGTTTCTTTATAGCCCTTTAAATCTAATATATGAGGGTCGTATTTAATTTATGGGAGTCGTTAGAGTTTCTGTTCTTTGTGTTAGGGGAACCCTCTGCAGGCTTTCACTTATTTAAAGTTCTGACAGAGCACTTTAAGGTTAAGTCTCTGAAGTCTTTGTTTCTGCAGAGTTAAAGGGACTTCCAGCTGCAGTTGAAAGTTAAACGTGTAAAAAGCTTCTTTTTTTACTGTCGAGGAGAGAATTTGCATACCACATCCCCAGCTTGCAGAGAAAGAATTTCCATGTGCCACATTTAAATGGCTGTTGTTTGGTGAGAAAAAGCAGCTCTGCAGGCTCAGGAAATATGATGCAGTGAATGAATACCTGATTTTTCTCTCAGTTATTACTTACTTTCTATCCTTAAGGTGTGCCTTTTCCATGCTTGGCTGACATTTATTTTGGCAGTAACCTGCAAGGGTAAATGAATTATAAACCCACAAGGCACAATTGAACCTGTGCAGCATATTTATTTCTTTTCCTCTGTGCCCTTACCTCTTAAAAGGTTTGGAGGCGCTCCTCAGTGTTTCCACTTCTCATGATGTATAGTCAGACTTTCAGCGCTTGAGCGCTGACAGTATTAGCTGTTTCATTTAGACTGCAGCAGCTGTCTGCATGTTTGATGCTTACAATGAAGCAGTGCAGCAGGTTGTCATCATTTCCCCCATCATGCATCTAAAGCTGAATAGAAGTTCTTGGCTGCAACAGGCAGATAGGACAAACTGTGTCCTCAAGTGCACTTTGATGAAGTCAGCAGAGGAAGCAGGATGTAGACAACTTTGTATGCATTAGAGTCTGCACACTGTCCTCTCTGCAAGTGCTGAATCCTGTCAGCTTCTATTAGACGTCCATGTCTCTGAGGACTCCCTAATCACGGCTGATTTCTCAAGTGAGAAGTGAAGATGTCCTCGGTGTTTGGGTTTGGATCAGGGTGTGACTTTTGGACTGTTTTGATTTCATTAAGATGATTGAGTCATTTATTAAATATACACCAAGGCAAGGAGGCCACACTTGCCAAGTGTCATTGTGTGAATGAAGCCCAGTTCCTGTCTTCATACCTGTCTGTTAGGTAGATACATCATCTTTTGTTTACACTTTTATATCTAATTTTCTTAAGATGAAGGTACATGGTAAATCCTGATAACTATTAAGACTCACAGAACTTAAGTTAACTTTACTTGAAATCAAGTATATGAAGTTATTACTAGGCTTAATGGGGTAATGTTTAGCTAATAGCTGGGTGAAGGGAATAATTATACTGTTGTTTCACGTAAAGTCACTTTAAAGTCATCAAATAACATCTAAGGGCCGGGCTACCAATTTGCTAATTCCCACCACCATCCAGTAGGTGGCAGTAACCAGGTTAAAGCAACACTCAAGCAAAAAAGAAGAAGAAATTTGACAGTCTGAGCATGTGCCAGAGCCAAATTTGCCTGAGCTGTAAATGAGGACAACACAAAATTTCTGTAAGACCTGCATATTTGCTCTGATTGTAAGAAGTCTGCAGCTTTGTAATTATGTGCAAATCCTAAAACATTACATTTACATTTGCAACTATGTGGGCAGAGCATGACATACTTCTGTTTTCCTACTTTGGCTACTCTTGATAAAGTAGTAGAGAGGAGAAACCATGCATCCAATTACATGAACTTATATGTGAGAAACCACACAATTGTCCCAAACAGCTATTTCAGCTCTATTATTCTGAGCTGATAGGAGACATTTTTGGTTTTAAGTAAACAGTACTCAAACTTTTAAGTAATGTTGTAACTGTACTCAAATTGTTTGACAGTCATCCCAAAGAGTTTTCCCAAAATGCCTTTGGGCATTATACACTTCTGCACCATGGGTGAAGTTACTGAGGTAGAGAAGTCCCACTGGTTGGGAGTAACCATAATACACAATGAACCATCAAGATATACTAGACTTAAGAAACTAATGTTGCTAAACATATGAATCCCACTGATTCTGGCTATAATTCAACTTTCCATACTGATCTTCTAAAAGGTTGGAAGTTCTGCTTAAGAACACTAAGTATCATTTGGACTCAGATTTACCTATATACTATATTTTGTCTTTAAACTCTTATAACTGCTATCCATAATTGTCCTACTATCTCTTCATGTCATAAGCACACATCATGAGAAGTCATGAAATTGTGACGTATTGAGTGAGATTTGAAGGGATATGTAGACTGACATATATTTTTTTTAATATTAATATTTGACACCGGTAACTTAATAGTGCTATTGCACAATTCAGGACAAAGATCAATTGCTGATATTTCGTCCAGTATTTAGAGCATCAAGCAAAGAGGCTACTATTTAACCAGAGTTGTTTCAAGCTAATTTCTTTTTGTTGTACCTTTTATTTAGATTTGAAATGTAAAAATTAGACTAAGAAATTGCAAATTTTATTTGTGTCAATTTTGTGATTTTTCATACAGTAAAATCCACAAAAAATATTTTTATTCACACATTTGCAAATTAAATTGTGAGACATGGGCGTATGACCTGCAGAAACTATTGACACTTCTGTGACCCTCCACTGTTTTGTTTATAGCTCTGATAAGCTATTGTTAGCAAGCTAACACTGTTTAATGGTTAACCTTGTTAGCTAAATATTAGCATGCTAAGTTGACATTGTTAGCATGCTGACATTTAGCTTAGAACATTTCAAGCATGTCTTGTGTGTATTGATCACTCTTTGGCATGTTGTAATTATGATAAAAAGACAGAACTTCATGACCACTGACCTGGTAAGTCTACCTCAGCCATCACAGTTTCATTGACGTGGTGAAGACAATAGAAGCGGCAGAAATCCCTTTTATAGTCACAACAGCAGACATCTGTCAGCCTGCTGTCTGTCCTCTAAGAACAAGAACAATCACATTACACCTCACAAGACATTTCTGCTAGCTTGAGCTTGAGTTTGAGTTTGAGACGGTTCAGGTGAACTTCTGACCTCTTGTGTTTTTCTGTGCCTCAGGTTCCGATGGAGAACCGATCCTTGATATCACACGCAACGTCACCGGGGTCCTGGGAGAGGATGTGTACCTGAGGTGTAGCTATATGGGAGAGAGTAAGATCCTCAGTGCCTTGTGGAAACGTCAGATTAACTCAAAAGTTAAATCCAGGTCACGGGCAGGATTTGTTAATGATAAACTGTTCAGCAGCCACCCTGATTTCTCTGAGCCTGACTCTGTCACCAACCTGACAGTGAGGATGAATGTGTCCAGTGTGGATGTAGAGGGAGAATACGTCTGTGAGTTTGAATTCGACGAGGCGTCTTTTTCGGACAGCGTTTTCCTCACTGTAGTAGGTAAGCAAAGTCAGTAGTGCAACTTTACTCAACTCTGTTAAGGCAGATATTCAATGAAAACATGCCACTTAAAGTGTTTCACATTGGGATGTAAGGTTGGAAATTTAGAAAAAAGACAATATATACTTTGCAAGACTAATAAATGACCAGTTTTATGACAAAGCTTCAAGAAATGAATGGCTTAAAGATGTCTAATTTTGAGACAATATGACACAACAGAGATAGAGATATTTGAACAAAAATGTTATAGTTCTTTAATTTATTCACAAAGTTAAATGTCATAAAAATAAGATTCTTAAAAAAAGACTGACCTTCATATTTGTGGGACACTTAATTTATACTTTATATAAAGATGGGCAAAGCATCTTTGCCTTCTGTGATTGTACAAAAATGAAGCCAACGTACCTCAAGCGTCATTCACCATTATTTAAAGAGAATGAGGCAGTAGCTATGGGCAATAGGGGGAGCCCTGAATATTATGGCTTGACTTTTGGAGAGTAGTTATTGTTATGTCTATCTTTTTATACAGTTTATGATTCATGCAATAAGGGAAAAGAAGTAGAGGATTTAGATGATGTAACTGGAACAAAACATGGAAAAGATCTCTGTATAGGCCAACAGGCCTTGTGAATATGTAAGCAATTTTAGACACCAATATAAATTTGTGTATTAAAGAGCTGTTTATTTGTTTATGTATTTACAGTTCGGCCTGAAATCCAGATTGAGGTGAGTGCAGAGACAATAAACGACACTCGTTACCAATCAGTGTTGTGCTCTGCTGTCGGCGGCAGGCCTTTACCTGAGATCAGCTGGTTGGTTGGCAGCCTCCCTCCATCAGATCACCCTTTCACCGTACTGATGAATAAAACTCTTCACCCCAATGGTACCTCCACCCTGAGCAGCACCCTCCGCTTCCCCACCCACCTGCAGGACGAGGACAGTGTTGCCTGCGTGGTCCGACATCCGGCCCTCCCATCCCCCACAGTCACCACAGTGAGAGTGGAAACGTACGGTAAGCTCACGTTCACAGCTGAGGGTGTGTATGGCGTTTGTGCATCTGTGTTGCCTGGACGTGACTGATTGTGTTGCATCAACACTTAGAGATTTTTGCAATCATGCATCATGACTCAGCATCTTACAACACAATAAGTTTCTCCTGCTGGTGTTTCAGGCATAGTTCCCTCTCTGTCTGCTCCACATACACGCTGACACTCCATAAATCACAATATACAGTGTGCATTAATGTGAGAGTGCACTCATTTACTGGCGATGGGCATTGAAAACCATAATGCAGTAACAATCTGTTAACAAATTAGTTAAAAACAATTCTCTGCAGTGAAGTCTTCCAGTTGGTGGCTGCAATTTTCACACTTCTCTTTTCTCTCTAATTTCACTGGACTGTTATGATGTGAAAAGCCAATTTACAATTATTCAGCTTCCCTTACACATCTTGCTTTTGTTTCTACAGTAGCCCTGAGAGGACATGCATCCATGAAATTTATTTTACTCAATTTTCCTGTGATAATGAGTACTTTCCAGATTACTTTCCAGATGTTTTCTTGACACCCTGACTTATTTATTTAACTATCGCAGGGTTGACGTTGCTGGACTTCCCATGAAAATGAGTTAATACCTTGAGATCTCAAGAAAACAACTAAATTAGCTTTTTATCATGGGAAAACAAGTCCTGTTATTACAAGATAGCAGGATTAATAAGTTGAGATCTCAAGAAAACAGCTGAAATGTTGTTATGTAAATGTTGTCCTTGTGGGCTTCAATAATATTCAGCAAAAAAAGTTCTGGTGAGTCTATTTAATGCTGGCTTCTCTTCAACAACCAGTAGACAGACCATGATAATGAATGGCTAACAACAGCTGAACAAGCCAGCATAGAGATTTTAGCACTTCAAGATCCAAATACTTCACTTAGAGGTCAATAGACAAACAAATGAAGCTGCAGCAAGCAGCCTGCATTTACATATATTTTGAGTGGATGCTAATGCCGCTCTATATGTCATGTTTATGAATGAGTAAAAAATGATAATTTATCAGTGTTGTACTGTGATGTCTAACATAGTCAAAATGATTGGATGATTTAAGCAAGCAACTCTTAATAAATTCTGTTTTTTGGATGCATGGTAACAAATCCTCACTTTTTATTGGCAGCAAACTGGTGTTGGTCCAAAATGGCTAACCAAAATATTAATGTTTCACAGTGTTGACCACATAATTTAGGCTTTCATTTTTCCATGCACCTCCCCTTATTTCACTCATCTGTGAGAGTATGTGACAAAACTATTTCAAAATTTAAAGTTAAACCAAACATGTACGGGTCAGGTCGGGTAGGACATTTTCAGCACTACGTCGTGTCTACGTTGGTCCTGTACTGCAGTGTTAATTTTGACAGCTATTTTTAATCTTTGTCTCAGTCTTTTGATTACATGTCTTTTAGTTTAGTCACATTTTAGTCATTTCTGCCCTTTGTAGTTTTATCTAGTTTTAGTCGACAAAAACTCAAATGTTTTAGGCTGGGTTTAGTCCATAGAAAGTCGTCACATTTTAGTCTTTACTCTTAGTCCAAGCATTTATTTTCTTGCCTAAATCTGGTTCCAAATCATGGTAGTGTGTTCTATGCACCCTGCCAAACCTGGGGTCCTTGCTTTCTACAGCTGAGAGGCAGAAGAGATACAGATGTATTGCATTGGACAGATGTACCCAAAGTGGAGAAATATCATGGATTTTTAAAATCAACAAAATTTAAATTACATTTTAGTCTAGTTTTAATCATCTTGACGAAAACTAAACTTACTTTTTTTTCCGGTTTAGTCATCACAGATCTATTTTTGTTAGTCTTAGTCTAGTTTTTGTCATGAAAAAAAAGGCTGTCGGGGAACATTTTTAGTCATAGTTTTAGTCGACGAAATTAACACTACTATACTGCTCTAGCCTTCTAATGGCCATTGTCCAGGCTTGTTCCAGGCTCATGCCCCATCTCTCCAGGTATCCCCCCAGCTATCCTCTCCATGACGCGCAGTTGCCCCCAACCTGAATCAGGCCCTGGAAGGAGTGCAATAAAACATGTTAAGAAAAAGAAAACAAAAAACATTTGTGCAGGTGGCCCAGGTTCAAATCTGGTCTACGGCTCCTTTCCCACATGTCTCTCCCCCTCTCTCTCATCCCTGTTTCAAACTCTACCCTCTGTCCACCTCAATAAATAAAGGCATAAAAAGCCTAACAACATATATTTAATTAATAGATAAATAATAAATAAATACATAAAAAGGCAACTTTTCACAAAATAAGACTGTAATAGATTGTTCATATTAGCATAATGCAACATACACCTTACTGGTAAGACCCCTTCAGCCTTGTTATCTAGATAATAATGCTCTTGTAATCTCAACTGGGTAGACTGGGTAGCATCGCCAATCGGACGTTCTGTACTTTTAGACCTCACAAACCACACTCTATATGATAACTGGGTCAATATTGGCCTGAATCCCCACTTCCAACCAGACTCAGCAAAGACCTCATTATCAGACGGTTCTTAGGTTTATTTAGCAAGATTATTCTGTGGTGTGTTACAATAAATTTTTTCCCCGCTCTAAACTTATTGGAGCTTTACGACTGAGATCCTAAATACTATACAATATTTACAACCACACAGCCTATTGTTTGTGGTGAACACTGAGGACAGCTGAGCAATTGAACAGAGTAATAGGCCAATCAGGAGGCAAGCTGACTGAAGTTGGAAGTGAACGATGGTAAACGGGAAGCATAAAGTTAGATGGAGATCAGAAGTAGAGGAGAAACTTTATTTGTGGCAATAAAAAGAGTGTTTAACTACGTGTACTTTAATACACACACAAATTGACAATGGAGGGAGTTGTTTCTACATGGCAACTGCAATGGACGACGCATGTAGCTAATGGCTAACCACAGTAACCAAACTAACCACAATTTCTTCACCCTTTAGTGATGTTTGTATTTTGAGAGACGAGACAAGGTCGAGACTCTGGTAATCAGTAGACAAAATTGGCTATCAGTATTATCTAATCCCATCCAAATGCATGCCCATTTACATGCCAGCAAGTTCAATTTCCCCTGAATTACCCCCTTGTAGTGTCAGGCTTTAGTTCTTATTGACTATCTTGTATTTGAAGCATAGATTATATTGAAGTCTTCCATACGAATGAAGCTTCTCTTTTTCTCTAGTCAATTTATCAGGTAACTTTTAATTTTTTGGCCATGTTTTAATAGCCCTTTACTCTTCAGGCAGTCCAGAGTATCCAGATCCCTGCATGGATGTGATGAATATTCATACAGCAGACTATGTTAATGATTCTTTTAGCACCAGCCAGGACAGATACTGTAGCTCATTTGTCCATGAAAGATTCACAGTCCACTGAAATAATTGTCTAACTACAGTGGTTCAATCCACACAAAACAGTAACAGATGGAAGGTTTAAAGTCAAAGCGCTTTAACTCACTTTAATTGTACATCCCCTTCCCCAACAACCAGCCATTACGAGGTGCTAGCTCATTCGTTTTACTCATTTGGGATGTTCTGCCTATTACATGACACCACTCATTTTATGTATTGGATAATGGACTTGATCTCGTCCTATTCTCTGTAAAAAAAAAAAGCCTGCGGTTCTCTCAGCGTTGTTCGGACAGCAGCTGGGCCAGACATCTGCTCTCAGCTGCAGCCCGGCCAACAGATGGGACAGGTGATAAGCCTAAGTCAGCACTCTGCTGAGCCCAAGCAGCAGCCCCTCATGGCTCATGTTTAGCTAACATTAAACTCATCCGGCCTCAGCTTCCTACTTAACAAAAACACCCTGAGCCTCAACTTGATATCTGACTTTTTAATTTGCTGGAAAAAACATTAGTTCTTGTGAAAGAATAACTCTTCTCGCCTGTCTTCCTGCCCTGCAGTGAGGCCAAATGTGACCATTAAAGCAGAGATGGTACAACGCGAAGGAAGTGACTTCTGGGTGGTCTCCTGTATTTCGTCTGGAGGGAGACCTGATACTGAAATCTCCTTGGCTTTGAACAGTGAAGAGGAGCAGCAGAGGGAGGACAGCAAAGACTCAGACACTCAAACAAGCTCAGCCATCCTCCCTGCAGACAAGGGCCGCAATGTCACCTGTGTGTTTGACCATCCCAAGTTTATGCACACAGTGTCACGAGTCATAACCCTGCCGTCGTTTTGTGAGTGCAGCCAAGGTGTTAGATTCAGAAGAGAACTTAATCTCGTTAGGTTTCTGTAAACAGTGATGTACTTTCTGTTCTGCAGTTATTTCAGAGGTTCAGCTGTACTCGGAGCCGCAAAGACGCAATGATGACTTTGAAGACATTGAATCTTTTGAGCTGCATGAAGGACAGAAAGATATCGTCATCAGCCTGCAAGTCATTGGGAATGTGCCACGTTACAATGTTACCTGCAATAAGTGAGTAAAAAATAGAAAGCCTGTGCAACAAAAAAGACTCTTTGACAGGTAGTAGAAGTGTGGAAATGATGATATCAAACTGCAAACGCTAACATTTTTGGAGTTTGACAAATGCTGGAAACTCAATTTTTTCCCACTTCCATGGAAGTTTGGATGAACACCCAGATCTCTGAGATGTTTGTCTTTGTGACCTCAAAGATCACCTAAAATCTTCTGACAATTCTAATTCTGTAACTTGCTCCAAAGTCATATCTTATGCCTTGTTTACATTTTGCATTAATAATGTGATGGATTGGTGCAGCATTGGCAGTATTGAAGGTGTTATACTGGACCATTATGGTGAAGAGGGAGCTGAGCCAGATGGCAAAGCTCAAACTGAGAGGAGACCCTAGGTAGACTCACGACTTGCTGGAGGGATTATACATCTCATTATTATTATTATACTTTATGATTTCAAGTTGCAGCCTGATATCAGAACTCACTTACCACCTGATTTGCATACAAAAACCCATTTCCTTAGCTTGGGGGCGATGTAGCCAAAAGTTAAGAAGCTAGTAGTGCCTTTTTTAACAGTTTTTCTTCCTTATGCTGTCATAAACATGCTTTTAAAAGGACAAAGTGTTTGTAAGCTGAAATATTCATGCCCTTCTCTTATTACTGAACTGAGACAAATACTCTGTATCTCTAAATTGCCACAGTCCCCATTACTCAGAGCAAGGCTGGATTTGCTTAGTTTCATGTCTGTTATCAGGTGGATCCATCTTGCAAAGTTTAAAGCTAAGATGTTTGCTAACATGTTTTCTTTATTAAAAAATGAGCAAAGATCCTGAAAGCTTTTCTTGGTGTAAAAGATGACCAGCTTCAACAGGAGTTTGACTCATCAACTGGCTCCACTGAGAGTGAACAGCAATAAAAGTAAAAAAAAAACAAAAAACAAAAGAAAAAAGTCACCTGCTCACATCCTATAGTTTATGCCACTGCATCATATATTTTGTTGCTCTAATTGGCTTGCAATAAATGTGACAGACAGAAAGTTTGTTCAAAGATTTTTTGAAAGGTTCTTCCCTTTCCCAACACCAGCAATGGACTGTTGCCCAGAAGGATATGAAATATATTCTACACAATGGATATGTACAGTCATGTGACTAAGTTTTAGTCATGTAGAGTGCTAAGCATTCATCACAGGGTCTTATATGCTACAACCCAGGACTGGAGAGAGGGGGGAGGGCGACCAGAGTCAAACTCAACACATGTAGACACACACACATCTGATTCAAGTTGAACAGCATTTCTTGTTGTCCATGGCCATGCTTACTTGCTACATCCACCTTGTACACCACCCTAAAGGTGTAGACTATGTTATCTTTCAGCAGATTATTTTCATGCCCCTGGTAATATGCAAAGACATTCAGAGCCCAACTTGGGTTGTGTCAATCCTCCTTCATGCCTGAGGCCAAATCCTACACTACCAAACCAATCTGTGTGAAGGCGTCTTTGACCATCTCTATATGGAGTCTGTGTGACTGGATATCAAATTGTTTCCGAAGAGCATAGAGGCACAAATCATTAAGGGATACCACTTGCCATCTGAATGCCCAAACGGACATAAATCCCTGCTAATGCATTGTATAAACAGGGTGTTAAAGTGACTGTGCATCTGCTGGTAGAGCCTCCAGATTTTGGAGAAACTTGTCTGAGGAGATCAGGCACTTTTTAAAATGTAATACTCTAAACACACTTGAACAAAGTTGATATATTCTTATATCACTTTTTTATCTGTGCTTTGGTTAGGTTTTTCTTATTCATGTGCTGAAGCTTGAATTTGCATTTCTACAAACATGTTTGAAATGCTGCTTTATTATTTCATTATTTACTAAGCCGTGTTTCATATTTTACCCATGCAGAGTATCAATTTTCCTCTTTTTTTATGCATGTAAATCACCTTGTTTAAAAAAAAAATTACATGGTGAATGAAGTGACTGAAAGTCAGGACACCTTGACACCAGCTCATCAAGTCTTGATTTTTCGTGAGTTCTTCACCTTGTCCAATTGCTTTAATTTCAATTATCTGCTATGCACCAAATTGATCTTTCTTTTTGTAATTATATTCTTATTTCTGCCATTTTGTACATACTGTATTTGCATACAGTGATGAGCCTCTTGTTAAACCAGGAAACATCTGATTATTTTATTTTTGCTTGCTAGTCTATTGTGGTTTTGCTGCCTTCTTTCATTTTTTTTTTATGTTTGAAAATGTGTCAGGCACAGGTACCACTTGTTTTTCTTTTCTGCATGTGTAAACTGAAACAACCTACGTATCCTGAGGAGGATGTGGTAATACGTCAATGGCACTAAACCACAAGTAATACACTACAAGAGCCAGATTTAAAAGTGTTTCCTGATCAAAATAACCTATTTTCAAGGTTTACCTTTAAATGTTTATATTGCTGAAAGTGAAGCATGAATTTCTCCTTGTTTGCTTGTGTTTTTCTGTAGAGATGACGGCCCCTTGACTGAGGGTGTGGAGCTCATTGGCAGCAACTTCACAGTTCAGGGTCCTTTGGAGCCTCGGCATGCTGGCGTGTATGAATGTCTCCTCTCCTATCACCATCTTCAAGCTGCAATCAAGTTTAATATCACAGTTAATCCTCCAGTTTTAGAGCCTGGTGGGTGAAATTGGTTGCACACTATAATTTCATGTAACATTCTGAATTTCCTGCGCTTTATGATGATAAAATATTAACATAGAGCTTCTCTCTCAGTTCCTCCTTCTATAAGAGTTGATGTGCAAACTAAAGATGGACACCGGGTGATTGAGTGCTCAGCAGCTGATGCTGTTCCTGCAGCCAACATGTCCTGGCTCCTACCGGAGGGTGTGTCAGGAGTCTCTCGGTTCAATTTCACTTCTCATAATGGAAGCCACTCAGTCAGAGAAGTTTTACTCCTCCCTGCCTGCTCGCCTCGGGAGCTCTCTGCAGAGTGTGTGATAAATCACCCAGCGTTCGAGGAGCCACAGAACAGAAGTATAACACTCCCTCTTTGCGGTATGTTTAACAAATCGAGCAATGGTTGACTTGGTCTAAGTAGCAGACATATTTTCCAATGAAAGCCCACCATAGATTTAATCTTTTCCTCTAAAGAAACCCCTCTCTTCCTGTGGTTTCATTCCCACGCAGCTCACCCAAACATCACTGTCAACTCTAGCAGTGAATGGAGAGACGGTGACAAGTACATGACGGTGGACTGCTCTGTGGAGAGTGAAGCTACTGCAGCCTCCATAACGTGGCATGTTGGAGACCCTGACAGCAGCATCAGTCCTCTACCAGAGACTAAAGTTCACTCTGATGGTTTCGTATCTTCCCGTAGTTCAGTGCACTTTTTGTCCTCTTTGTATTCTGGTCACAATCTGACCTGCACAGTGGAGCATCCAAGCCTGGAGGCATCAGAAAAAAGAACAATACACATTCCTGTGCCCAGTATGTTTCTTCTTCCTTTCTTTCACACTTTTCTCTATCTGACTCACACAGCCACTCATCCTCCTTCCTGTCATCCCTTGTTTTGTTTCCAGAAGCCCCTCAGCTGAGTGTGTCGGTTGTGAGACAGCAGGACTCTCAGCTCTGGTTGGCCGTGTGTGGCTGCAGAGGGGAGGGTATTGGGACAAACCTCACCTGGGATCTTCCTGAAAATGCCAAAGAACAAACATCCCTGCATGTAGAGTCCGAAGGCCGAGTCCTGAAAGCCAGGCTGACTTATCAGTTTCCACTGGACCTTCATGAGGGGCAAAGCCTGACATGTGTGTATCATTTGCAACATGAAGCCACAGAGAAGACCATTCACATTCCCAGATATTGTGAGCATATAAAATGAACACCTGCACATCTCTGAAAATGTCAAAAAGCCACAGTGATGCATTCATAGATCCAAAGATATGAGTTTCATCTTTCTTTTCTGCAGATATTTCCTCTTTGAAAGTCCTAAACCACACGACCTCTCTGAAAAATCGCTACGGTGGTGAAGCCATCATACAAAGACTTTCTCTCCAGCAAAGTCAACACAACCAGAGAGTACTGCTGCAAGTCAAAGGCAATGTGCCAGAATACGACCTCAACTGTAAAAGGTTTGTGCTCATATTTATCATCTTCCATCTAATCCTCATGAGGAAACACCTGCACACAGAGTATACAGCACTAAAGTCAACTTTCTCATGATTCAAAGAAGCTAAAGCACAACAATCTCTGCAATATGAACGTCACCAAATCTGAAAAAAGGTCCAAAATTATTTAGCTTCCCTGAAGTTTTCAAGTCACTCAAAGCACTTTACACTTCTGCCCCAATAACACTGATGTAACTGATTGTTTAATATATATTCTTAATATTATTTTACCTTACTGAAGTCCTCTGATAGCAGGACTGCTATTTTGCACCAAAAACATCAAAATGAATTTCTTGTATGTGCAAATGTACTCAGTGATTCTGATTCTAATGTGAAAAGTGCAAGAGCCAGGATGGAACCTACAGTTTTCTGATTAATGTAATGAGTGCACATCTGCTTCTAACAAATCAATGCTGATAAAAGCACACAATTAATGCACATTAACTCACGCTGCATATTCCAATCACATTTCATTAGAGCAAATTGTCAAGAAGTTTCCAAGCGGTTGTAAAGCAAATTAAGCTTCACATTTGTTGTGCAATTTTAAAGATCTGTGTCTTCAGTGGGAACAGATGGGTGTAACAAACAGATGAGAGAAGGCAGGAACTCCCACTGCAGACACTCAAGTCTAAGAATGTGTTTATGTAAAAAAAATTCTGATTACATGTCAAGGTTACCAGTGAAATTGATATTTTAAGTCCAGATAAATTATATGGACAAAAGTGTTTGGCCTAATCTTACTTATTGAACTCAGGCGTTTCAATCAGACCTGTTGCCACAGGTGTATAAATTCAAGCAGCTAGCCATGCAGTCTCCATTTGCAAACTTGTATGATACAAAATGGGTTGCTCTGAAGAGCTCAGGGATTTCAAGTGACTCTGTGATGGACGCCACCTTTGCAATAATACGGTTTGGGAAATTTCATCCCTGCTGAGCATTCCACAGTCAACTGTAAGTGATATTATCAGAAAGTGGAAGCATTTAGGAACAACATCAACTCAGCCATGAAACAGAGCCATGTAAAATCACAGAGTGAGTGCATGGTGTGCAAAAATCGCCAACGCTCTGCTGATTTTATAGCTGAAGAGTTCTGAACTTCCACAGGAATCAATGTAAGCATAAAAACTGTGCAACATGAGCTTTTTGGAATGGATTTCCATGGCTGAGCAGCTGCATCGCCAAGTCCAATGCCAAGTGTTGGATGGAGTGATGAACTGAACTGTGGAGCAGTGGAAACGTGGAGTGATGAATCATGCATCCTGTATGGCTGTCGGATGGGCGAGTCTGGGTTTGCCAGGAAAATATTACCTTCCTAACTGCATTGTGCCAACTGTGAAGTTTGGTGGGGCAGGGATAATGGTATGGGGCTATTTTTTCAGAATTTGGGCCAGGTCTCTTAAATCCAGTGAAGGACAATCTTAATGGTTCAGTATACCAAGACTTTTTGGACAATGCTATGCTTCCAACTTCTTGGCAACAGTTTGGAGATACAGTTTTGTATCCCAACATGACTGTGCCCCAGTGCACAAAGCAAGGACTGTAAAGACATGGTTTGATGAGTTCTGTGTGGAAGAACTTGGCTGGCATGACAGAGCCCTAACCTTAACCCCACTGAGCAACTTTGGGATGAACTGGAATGGAGTTTGCGAGCCAGGCCTTCTTTTCCAACATCAGAGCCTGACCTCATAAATGCTCTTCAGAATAAATTGGCTCATATTCCCACAAGAGTGGGGGCTGTTATAGCTGCAGGGGGGGCAGGGGGGCACTAGATATTAAAATACATGTATTTGAATACAGTGTCATTACAGTTCCTGTAGGCTTGATTGTTAGGCAGCTGAATACTTTCATCCATTTAGTGTAATTCTGATCTCAAGACATACTGTATGTAAACAAAAAAAGGCTGGAATGGCCTCGAAGAAATTAAAAAAAAAAAAACCCTACAAATTGGACATGCAATATTTGCTTGAGTGCCTTGAAATGAGATGGACTATTAAAATTAGTGTGTAGATATTTTTCAACAGGTCAAACTTGCTTTCCCCTTTTAAAAAAAACATAAGAACAAATGTAAGCTCATCCTAGTAAGAATTAAAGTGATAATGTGTTTCAGGAGTGACGGCTTGCTTGTCCAAATGGACGGGGATGCAATGGTCTTCCCTTCAGAACTGACCAAGCAGGATGAAGGTCTTTACACCTGCTGGGCGTCCTTCTATCACCAAACTGCCATGGTCAGCTTTGATGTGGAGCTCACGAGCCAGGACAGACTGTTTGGTGAGTAATTTCTAACTTCTGTCAAGGAAGAGTGGGACATGTTGCTCTAGAAATCAATCTGATATTAACACTATTAGATATTTAATCAGTTTTTGTCTATGTAACGTGTGTAAGTTTTATATGTTTATGTTTTTGTTGCAGCACTTGTGACCATGATCTGCATCTCATCAGGCTTTGCTCTCATCCTTATGCTCATAGTGGCCGTCTGGGCCTGCAGGTGAGTGAAATTTCTCCACAGTTGATAGGTTAAAGATTTAATGATGATGAGTTGATTGGCAAATGAGGGCAGCACTGTCAGTGCCATATGAAACAAGACAAACAGGATGTGTGGATCGTTAACCCAGCTCACCAAACCCAAGTACCATGCAGTTTTTCACAAACAGGATGTAGTGTGGCTGAAGCAGACAGGTGTCTCTGTCTCACCGCAAACCTGTGTGCAGACAGGTAGAAAATGTTTATAGACTTGATTTATTCTCTACTTTCCTGTTCTGGCTCTTAGCAGTGTTACTTCTGGCCACTTTTGCTGCAGATTGTTTTTAGTCCAACCGTTTTTGCCAAAGCAACACTGCAGAAATGGAGGCTCAAAGTTCAAGAAGTCCACATCTTCGGAAGTTATTAGCATAATGAAATTCGAGCTGACATTCATCAATGACAAAGAAATCCCCAAATCACACTCTTAATCTTATTACTGCTGGAGAAAAATCAGTGAGTCACTCCTCTTTTATCACTGATGTGAGATGTCTGTCACAATCCCAGAAGTGTTTATGGTTTCTGCCGGCAGAACTTTGCACATTTCCACGTTCAGTGCCAAATCTAACTTCACTCAGGAATGTTTGTCAGGATCAGATCAGGTCTCAGTGTGGATAAAGCGGCACAGTCTGAGCCTTTTTCAGTGGTACTTCCTTTGTGGTCAGAACATTTGGTCAAGGTGCCATTGGGTGACAGAGCCCGGGTCCTGCTATCCCTGGCTGTGGTGGGCGGGCCCTGTCAGGCTAATTTGGGAAGGTCAGTGACAGAGCGTACACAAGAAAACATGACTCCCCTGGAGGAAAGCTATTTTGGGACTTCAACCCCCTGTACACCCCCTGCTTCAGCACTGGGGACATTCTGTGACAGCAGACGGTCGTCTTGGCCCAGTGTCACTGAAGGTCATCAGCGGATTCTGAATCACAGAGCAATGACGAGGACTCGGGTCATAACAGCTCACATCCGTTGAAATTCCTGTCCCATAATAACGTCTATACATCTGCAGTTCATCTGTCTGAACTCAGCGTCTGATTGAGCTATAGTACCATCTAGTGGTGTGTCATCAGCTTCACCAACAACAAAGCCTAGTCTGTTCCCCATGTCTGCTCTCATCATTTAGATTTTCTCCAAAGAAGAGAACAAATGCTCAAGAAACACTTTTGTATCTACAACCATAACACCACAAAACAAAGCTAGCACAAGATGGTGCACTTTAACTACCAAAGGACATTTTAAACTTTGAGAGGATGTCTTGGGACAGGATTCAAGGATTCAAGGTGGCTTTACTGTCAGTCTATAACATGTTTTACATGAGACAGGATAAAACTGGGTTTAAGGTCCTGTTTAAGACTGATATCAAAAAATGAGTTAAACAGAATATAAGGAATACAACTGCAGGATTCAATTAGCAACTGTTAACTTAAAAAAAGGGGGTGAGGGGAGTGAGGGGGTGGGGGGAACAGTGCTGTGCCCTTCAGGATTAAAGTCGAAATGCCAAAAAAGTCTGAATTTTGAGAATTAAGTTGAAATACTGCTTCAAGATTTTAGTTCAAAATGTCAAAAATAAAGTTGCAACTTTGAAAATAAAGTTGAAATACCATTTAAAGAAAAAAGTTGGCATTTTGATGATTAAGCCCAGCCTTATTAGGTCTTAATAATCAGCAGATGTTAGACATTCACACTGTGTTAATGAGCTAAAACAAAAATAATCTCTTAATTATTAAATTCAATTCTGGAGTAAAATTTTTTCAGTCAGACAAAATGTTCATAGTTAAACACTTACAAGTAGAAGTCTTTTAAAAAACATGCTTGCTATCAATAAAAGGTTAAACAATGAGTGTAGGAACACCAAAAAGAAACCTAAAAAAGTAAATATATTGTGAAGGTAGGGGATTTGGCACTATAAAGGAACTTTTTCAACTTTATTCTCAGCATTTTGGTTTTTTCATGACATTTGGACTTCATTCTTTTTTTTATTTAAGATTTATTTTTGGGCTTTTTCATGCCTTTATTTGACAGAGGAAGGACAGTGGATAGATTCGGAAACAGGGAAGAGACATGCGGTAAAGGGCCACAGGCCAGATTCGAACCCGGGACACCCATGTACATGGGTAGTGCCATAAACCACTCAACCATCTGCGCTCCCCTGGACTTCATTCTTGACGTGCATGGTTTTATTTTTTCTTCATTCCTGGCTCTAATCCTCCTCTGTACATATATTGATATCAAAATGTGCTAAGAAAAAAAATGGTTCTTAAAATCTACTAATGAAGTCAAGTTCAAATTCAAATATCCTTTACTGGAATGAGTGGTAAAAAAATCATTGTTGCCAAAATGAGATCAATCAGTCTTTAAGAAGATCCTGGCATTCACCAAAGTTTTCTTATCTGAGATTTCTCCTTAGTGAGGAACAAAATTTAACAACCCCAGAGAGCACTCTCGCACAATTAAATGCTGATATGATGGTCAAATGATTGATTCTGCTCTTATCAGCACTCAAATATGCTACATTAAGAGACACATATATATAATTAGGAATTATATTAAAAATTATTAAAAAAAACAATAGAGTTTTATATAATAAAGTAATATACACAAATGCATGACTGTTTGATCTTAACTGCAAAATGTAAAATTATACATATATCTGTAGCCCTTAATGACATTGTCTTCATTAAACACTTATGTAAAACAGTGAAGTACTCAACCTATGTAACTTTTTTCTTTTCTTTTCAGAGGAATTCTTTTCTTGTTAAAGAGCGATACCTATAATTTGTAAAGACTGCATCATGTTTCACCATGTTTTAATCCAATTTCTGTATTTGTAGCATACATTTAATATCCATTACAGGTGCTAAATATATAATTGAATTTGCCATTTCTGCTTTCTTTTAAGCAGCATGAATCCACTTTAGTATCTAGCACTTAAGAGTCCATTGTGTGATTGTTCTTAACCGTTTCTCTGAATTTGGAAAGTAATGATGCCTTATTATTTAAGTTTTTGCACACAGCCCTGCAGTCTCTTGGCCTCATATTGGCTTGTTAAAAAGTTTGTTTTTCTGTACTAAATAGGATAAACATGCATAGGCTTCCAGCTTTTAAGCACAAGCATTCATCAATTTAAGAACACAGGTGAGAACAATTCAGCAGTTTAAGAAGGTATCAGGTAACTAATGTAGGTTTCTCTTAAAAACTTAAAGGACAAATTTAAGGAAACCTAACGATGATACTGGATAATGAGGCCTGTTGATTTTCCTACTCATTTATACACTTGTTTGCCTTTGTCTCTGAAATGTGCTGAACAAGTAAAGCTTTGCATTTCTATTTTATAAACAGAATCATTCCTGATTATACAACTTTTTTCATTTTACAGCAAAAGAGAGAAAGAGACGAAGTACAAGGTAAGACTAAATACTGGCAAACAACATGGATATACAATCAGGAATCTCATTTTCAACTCAGCTTTATTTTATTCTTTAGCCCAAAGTTCTACAATTGATATCTCCATAATAAAAATAGCATGTTAAAAATTCTCAGCCTTTTCCCTTGTTGCATTTTTCTCACTGATCCAGAAGCGAGAATCTTTCTCAGCCTTGACGACTTTGATGCAGGAGTCCGCCTCTCATGACGCCAAGAAACCATCAGTAACGAGTGAGAAAGATAGTAAGGAGTATGCCCAGCTCATCAGTTACTCCATAGTCATTGACGTCAAGAGTAAAGTGTGAAGATAAAGGTGTCTGTTGGATGACAGCACTTTTGTAATTGTTCAGTGAGCTTGCCTGATCTGCAGCAGTGACATTTTTATTTTTAAATGAACTGGCATTACAGATGAAAGGATCCAGTTTATATGATTACATATTTTTCTAAGGCTTTCAGTCCTGGTTTTTGGCATTAATGATTTTAAACTCATTTATTTTTGCACTTTTTTGCATTTACTTGAATTTTTTTTGTTTCTATGAACATGTATTTTCTGAAATTTGTGAATAAAAAGTTCCTACTTTTTGCTGTCTTCATTTGTGACCATCAGACTACAACAGACCGATTTATAGACAAGGTGACCAGGATGACACTTTGGCCTTTTATCATCTGCTTTGTGATGTTTACAGTCATTCAAAATATGACTGATTAACCAGCAGCTTTAAAAAAAAAAGACTAAACAGGTAATAAATTCATACAGGTATGATTCAAAGACAGACTCATCTTTGGCTCATCTGCCCACATTAGGATGCAGAGCTGTTACACCGTCTTGTGGTAAACGATCAAACTCACAACTGAGGGAATCAGATTTTAGACAGAAGTCAGACTGCAGTTCAGTCAAGGGCTGAGACAATCAAATCATGATACTATCCGGCCAAAAGGTAACAGGTGATATTCAGGATATATTTATTTATCCTGAATATATAGGATTTATTTATAGATAATTTTGCAGGTAATAATAGTATTATTGTTAATGCTTCTTAACTGTAAACAGTCTTTTCACTGAGCATTAAACCTGCCGTGAATTTAATTTAAATCACAATTAATATCAAGTTAAACAATCTATTAACCTTCATGCTTCGAAAATAAAATAATCTGTATCATTGCTCTTAGATATTAAAATGTATCCACAAAATATCTTTGAACTGAGTAGCCTGTATTTAATTTATAAATGTGAAAAAATTGTAATAACAACAAACACTGCAGAGAAATATTTCACTGCTAATCTTTAACATGGGGCAGTGAAAAAGAGAAATCTGAATTAGACAATGACAACTGTGAGATTTGAATGAGAGTGATTGTAATTAATTTTTTTAATATAAAAACTTACATCTGCACATACAAAAACAAAGTGAGGAAAACTCAAAGTAATACAAAAGTCCTCTCACATAAAATCATCTTTTCTTGTAGACACAGGGCTTCAGCTGCAGACCAAACTTCTTCACATTTTCAGGAGCATTTCCTGACTTCAAGAACTCAAATGAGTAGAAATGAGTGTTTTCTGTGTCCTAAAGAGAGATATAAACAGAAACAATCATTCTTTGATGAGAATCTGCCACTAAATGGGTGTATTATTGAACAGGCTAACGAGTTTACATTTTTTCAGACTGGGTTGTCTCAGTAGCTTTTGTATATCTTGTACATCTCACCTCAAATCAATTAACGCAGACTTTTTATAAATGCCCTTGAGCTTGACTAGTGCTACAGTTGTCTGACTACTTAAAACACATTTACACTGCATGTCACACTCAGCTGTTCACACACTGACTGCAGAGGCTTATGGGAGATTTAATGGTTGTAAAGTTCTACATCACGATAAATTTGTCCTAAATTTTTTGTTTTGGTTTAAACAGCAATTAAAAGTCGACATGAAAACTTTATCAAATGAGCATCAAAAAAAGATACTTTGTTAACAAGGCTGTCAAAGTTTGATACTTTTTTGATATCACATGCTTTAAACAACTTAATTATTTTTGTTTGATGGGGCAGAAAATTACCAAAGTTATCAAGGAAAAACAGATCTACAAGGCATGTTTTAAATCCAAAGCTCCTTATCAGTCAAGTCTTTATCAATACCACGAGTATCAATATTTATCTGTTGTTTGGTGGAAAGACAAACTACAATTTGTTTTTAGCAGAAGTGAATGAGATGAGTAGATCTCGAGTTAAAAAGCTCAGGCCTCCATCTGTTATATCTGTTTTGATGAAAAACCAAACACATTTCTCATCCTCACAATTCAATTTCATCAGTTTTCTTGTTTTATTATGTATTACAGTTAACACGTGACATTTTACACACATCCTACTACAATTGCATAATCCAACTGTCCTTGAGCACACCATGAATATAACTGCTAGTCAGCTATTCTGTCAATTCCAACACAGATTTCTTCAATATTTCTAACTAACAGAGGCTACTCCAATGTTTGGGAGTGCTTTTAATGGACATTTTGAACAGAAGAGGAGCTGCTAAAGCTGGTGAGTGTATGCTACTCCTACAGTCTGAAATTATTTGGTTTTTATTTTCCATCAAGCTGTCAGTCAAAGGCAGGCTACTGCAATTTGCATTATTTTGACTCATAATACAGATGTGTTTTGCACTTATGAATTGATTAGTCTAAGCCTAATGTGCTTCTCAGGCCCACTTGTCTTGTCTGTGTCTCTGCTCTGAGACTGTCACAGTGAGTGATGCAGGCAGGGGAGTCTCCAGAGAGAAGACACAGGAATGCCTCCTCCTCCTCTCTGATGTGTTTTATATCTCTTCAGTCGACCAAACCTACATAAAAGGCCCTCTGGACATTATTTCCTGTGATACTAAAGCGTGCTGATCCCTAACAGTTATCTTGATAATTAAAATATGAACGCTATTATTACCTTGGGGAAATGTTATCACAGTTATCATTAATACCAGTGACCATTTCATCTCTAGCCGTCAGTATTGACTGTCACGTTCATAAGTATCCCTATACAGTCACACAGCATTGATGCAGCAGTGGGAGCAATTTGGAGTAGAATGCCTTAACTAAAGACACAATAACATGTGACTGCATTGCTTTATAAACGAACATGCTAAAAATTATTTTCCTCCACACTTTACACAAGCTGACCTCTTAACCATAATAAAGAAATGGGGACACATGCACCGACTACAGATTGAGTTGTATGACTTGGTAAACAGAGCACTCATTTTTGGCCCTTGTAAAAACAATGTAATCTTTTATGCTGTCTCACCTTGGACACCATCTTGAATCCGAGATTTGCCAGCCCAGTGATGAAGCTCCGCACGTTCTCAAATCTACTCGCCACTTCTGCTATTTTCAGGACACCCCTGCAAAAAAAATGCACAAAGTAGGTACAAAGACATAGTTTATGTGTAAGTCATATACACAGATATAACTGCACTTCCTGTACTGAATCAATGTGACATGTTTTACCCCATCTTTAGGACACGATTGGCCTCTGCTAGGAAATCTGCCAGGTTGATTCCCATGAGAGAAAGACAGAACACTACGATGTCCACAGAGCTGTCAGGAAGAGGAACCTGCACGCAGAAAATCCTCTAAATATTCATATAATCACAGAGAATATAAGTTAATGAGCATACAGAGATCTACACACTCACGTTAGCCATGTCGCACACTGTGACAAGCTCACAAGTAGCTGCCAAGTCGAAGCTGTGCACTTTGTTTTTCACACTGCGAGCGATTTTACAGTCGCCACAGCCGAAGTCAGCGACTACGAGAGAGGGGGGTCTGAAATAAAAATCCACCTTCATTAATATTACAGGAACAGCAAATCTTGATATGTTAGGTACAATATTCACAAACAGAAAAACCACCAGTGTTGTGTTTGCTGTAGTTGTTTATCTTCTCCAAAACTGCTGACATTTACACCACCATCGTCTCCCAGCAGCTAAATGAAACATCAATTAAACACCCACAGAGCAGCATCATCTCAGCATTACCCCTCGCTCCTGAGCAGACTAATTTAAAGGATTTACTGTACACTCCAGATAAATGGGGTGGGTAATGGAAGATCTGGACTAAAAACAAAATAGCATGTCCATTATAAAGGTCAGAAAGAGGCTGAAACTAAACAAGTCTGTCCAACTCAGAGGCGTTAAGATGCATTTTATCACACTGGCTTGACCGATGTCAGGATTTAAATTTTAACA
Organism: Cheilinus undulatus; assembly: GCF_018320785.1. Classification (NCBI taxonomy): domain Eukaryota; kingdom Metazoa; phylum Chordata; class Actinopteri; order Labriformes; family Labridae; genus Cheilinus; species Cheilinus undulatus. The sequence goes on from NC_054866.1 coordinate 39,283,613, forward strand.
AGCCTGTGACTCAGATTATTGATAACATTTACGACTCAAATATGTTGAATTAATGTAATAAAGGCACAATTAAATAAAAAGCGTTTTATGTCAAAGGACTTTTTAACTCTTTCTGTTATATGTTTTTGAGGAATGAAGTATAATCTCAGTTTACTTTCAGCAAATCCTTAGATTAAAAAAAAACAACCAAATGCCGCCAATAAATTCAAGAAATAACAAACATTGAAGCACGTTTAAAATGCAAAATTCAGTCCAACATCTCACCTTTTTCGAATGTATGAGATAATAGCATCCACAGGATTAGCAGGCCACCTCTGAACCTGTGCCGTGTATCCTCGGTGGTAGATCCCAAAGGCCTGTGGATCCTGTTTGAACATCCGCCTGGCCTCGCCACTGGTCGTGCTGTACAGAACTTCATTGATGTATCGGAAACGAGCCGCCTCCAGACGCTGCTCCATGCGGGACCTGAGGGAGGAGGAGCGGTCCTGTTTAACCTCTGGCTCTTGTCCTACTGCCTCTTCTTTACCCTCAGCTGGACTCTCCTGAGGGTCTTCTTCCTGGCTGTTGAGAATTTTACGAAGCTTTTCTCTTTTTAGACTCTGTTCTTTGCTCAGCTCTGGTTTCAGTCTTTTTGTTGGGGACTGTGGCTCATCTGGGATCTCCTCTTTAGGCTCAGCTACTTTCTGTTTGGATCCTGTTGCACCTTTTTCAACCTTGCCATCCTTTTCTTCGCCGAGTGTCTTTGCTGCAATTGTACAGGACACATCAATGTCCGCTTCTGTCTTTTTCCTCTTCTGTGCTTTACGCTCCTTGTCCTTCTTCTTGGCTGGTGTCTGACTGATGTTGTCACTATTATTGTTGTTAAATGAATCTGTTTTGACTTCTTCCTCTGGTTTGTTTTCCTCTGCTGATTCTGCTTTGGTTACTGCCTCCTCTGGCTTCTTCTCTTTGTATTTATTTTTACATCTCTTCTTGTTCTTCATTTTGTTTTTCCACTGTTGTCTGCTCAGTCTCTGTGTGCCCTCTGCTGTGTTTACACTTGCTTTTACAGATGTAGCTTTTTCTTTATCCTCTGTTTCGCCTGCAGGCGTTCTTTTAACCTTTTGGTCCCCTGTAGGAAAGAAACAATGTAACTAACATCTTATAGTTTAATCTACGAACTTTAATACACTCTGAGTTATTAAATTAAACACCAACCCCTTAAATGAATTAACTTCAGACCTTAAAGCGGTTTATTACTCACCAAATTTCTTGTCTTTCCGCTTCTTTTTTGCTACAACTTTCTCCTCCTCTGGAGTCTGATGTATGTCACCGTTCTCTGCCTGCACTTCTGTAGTTACTGCTTGTTTTCTCTTTTTCTTTCGTTTCTTTTTCTTCTTCTTGCCATGGGACACAGCCCCCTCTGTCTCACTGTCACTGTCCTGCTGATGCTCGTCCCTATTCCACTCTGGTACTGATCCCAACGTCTGCAGCGTCCGCAGCAGGCTCTTCTTCCCAACAGGCTTGGGCTGAGAGGAGATAAATACAGAAAATATAATTAAATATCTTAAGGTATGCAGCAATGATTTTTTTCTATATCAAAACAAAAAGCAAAGAGGAGCTTCTATTTAAAGTTTGTTATGTTGCAAAATAAACTCCTGTGGGAAACAACCAGTCAAATAACAGTATTATGTTATTGCACAGTATCTTTTTCCCCATGTGTATTTCAGTTTTAGATTCATGTTCATGTTTCTGTTTAGTGCTGCTTATTACACATCCAATCAATTTGACTCAGGTGTTTTGTTGTATAAGAATAACAAATCACATAGGAGAAGAAGAGATACTTTTAAAAAACTACTAATTACAAATGTAAAACAGTAAATAACCATTTCTGTTATTGAAACTTTCACTACAAATCAAACTAGGCAACTGTCTTGTATTTAGGATTTACACACACACACAAAAGGCACAGTTTAATCATATAAAAAGCCAATGCAAAAGTGCTCCTTAACAAATACAAATTTCACCTGGCTAAATCATAGGTGCATATTATTTTGTTTTGTTTTATTTTGTTTTTACTTTTGTTTTTCATTTTAGTTCAGTTTTCATTAGTTTTTACTGCTGTTTTGTCATTTTAGTTTTTATCATGCAAAAAAATGCTTTTTTTCTATTTTATTGTATCTTTTTTTAAGTTTTGGCATTAGTTTAAGATTTTTTCATATCATAGGACAATGGTAATGGGAGTGACCTCAAAAGGGCCAGAAAAATTAAATGTCATACAATGTAAAAAAAAAGAAAAAAAAAGAAAAACATTCAGAAAGACTACTCTTCATTATTATTATCCTTATTTCATTTATTTAACTTTGATTAATTGAGTATAACTTAAGACCTAAATTACAAATGTGTGAAGTACTAACGAATCAAATCAGGCCATTTTACACCCCAGGCTTGGGTGTACATGTCAGTCAGTAAGCTGCTGTCGATTTAAACTAAGGAAGTTCTGTCTGAAATTGATTTTAATTTAGATCCGTTCAATAAGCATATAATACCGTTTTAGTTAACTTTCGTTTTTTTTGTAAAGCGTCATTTTTATTTTCGTTTCAGTTTACCAAACTAATTTTTTGCCTTTTAGCTTTAGTTAGTTTTAGGTAACCATAACAACCTTGCTTGTAAATACCACTTGCATATTATGACACCATTAACGACTTCTACGACCTCTGATATCGGCTCATGGGTTCTGTATGATCTTGATTCAAAACTAATTGTATGTCATTAATAACAAGATGGTTTGTACTTTTCCAGTCATAACACGGAGAAAAAACAAACAAGCAACAACCAACTAACTTTAAACTGTGCCTCATTACAGCGTCGAATCGATGCACTTCGCCACCGTATAAATGAATGGTCGTAAACCACCACAGTTATCTCAGTATAAACTGCAGTCATTCGTACCTGAGCATTTGTGCTGCTGTTCGCCTTCTTCGGTGAGATTCTGTGTACAGTTTCACTCAGGACTTTTGCGTCTGGATCGTCACTCCAGTCTTCTTCTTCTATAAACATGTTTCCTCGAGATCTATGGTAGAGAGAGATTCAAATCACTGTTGAAAGACACGAAAATAAAACGATTTACTGTCAGTGTTATCGACTCAAACCTATGCTTATTTACCCAGTGACTCTTCACGAGTTGATTCTCACGTCGTTTAACGTTTGTTGGTTGTTTTCAATTTTTATAACAAATGGTTTCACTAATGAACATGTCAGCATTAAATATGTGAAGAAATAAAATACTGTGGAGGAAAAAGCCACGTTGGGCTCGCTCATGAGCATGGAAGAAGCAAAACACGACTACAGGCGCTTATTGATGACGTAAACAAACGATAGCGTGATGGGAAATGAAGTTTTGACCTGTCCTCTTTCCGTTCGTTATACATTTTACCAGGGACAGGAAACTGTGCTTATTATAATATCAGAAACTTCTTTGATAGTGCTTTGAAGTTTCTATTTCTTTTCTTACGTTTATTTTTAATAAGAGTTTCAAAGTAAGAGTTACAGCCGATAATATCAACTAATCACTGGAATATAGCCTAACAAAACATTATCCAGGAATTTAAGATTATTATGATAATGATTCAATTTTTGATATATTTGGTGTTTGTTCCTGACTGCACGAGGGTCCTCCACGGCTTTTGTTTTTTTTAATGTTTACAGTCTATTGATATTTCAGAATGACTCATTGGCAGCATTAAGACAGGAGCCAGGCCATCCCTTGCACTACCCTGCCTTAACACACTAAGTAATACATCTACAAGGCACCTCTAAAAAGTTTGCAAACCATTACTAGTAAAGAATTGTTATACATTTAGATTTCAACTCTACACTAAATGCACTTTTTGAGTGGACAAAGTCAACGAATCTGATAAACCCTAAGTGTTTCAGTTATTACTGTCATCCAGATTTATACTTCTGACTATCTCAGTGTACTTTTGAACAAGGGTTACTTTAACATTAAAGATACACAGAATTACTGCCTTGAATTGCAACCCTAGAAACATATAAAATGTTAAAATCTGAATTTAAGAAAGGAAAGAACTACTACGTGTAGATACTAAATTTAACTGTTGGCAATAAGAGCTGTTTTTTGTGAGGACGATCTGTTTTAACTTTTATGATTCACTAAACAATTTTTCAGTTACAAAGAAAAACACTGCCCCCCCCCCCCAAAAAAAATACAACAATAATGAAAAGGCAGTACATTTTCCAGCTGTTTTTCCATTTATATTTACAACAACATAACCTCTAAAGCTAAACTTGAAAATGAGACTTTATCTGTTTTATCTATTTGGCTTTCTTTATTTTATTTGGCCTTATTTGTTGATTAATTTTGCTTTGTTTCTATTTATTTGGCTTTATCTGATTTAGTTTATTTAGCTTTGTTTGTTTTGTTAATTTAGCTTTATTTGCTTCATTTATTTTGCGTTATCTGTTTCATTTTTTTGTTTTGTTTGTTTAATTAATTTGGCTTTATATTTAGCTTTATTTGTTTGATTCATTTAATTTTAATTTTTTTGGGGCTTTTTGATTCTTTTTTGTAAATGGCTCTATTTGTTTTTAATCATTTGGCTTATTTGCATGAATGTATTTGGCTATATTTGTTCTATTCATTTATCTGGATTTATTAGTTTGAAGTATTTTGGCCTTATTTTTTTTATCTTAGTGACTTTATTAATCATATTAATTTAGCTTCATTAACTTTATTGATTTGGCTTCATTTGTTTCTTTTATTTAAGTCCATTTGTTTTATTCATTTGGCTTTACTTGTGGTTTAAAAAACTATGACCTGAGGCTGTGAATTTTTTCGCTTCCTGCTGCCTGTAGGGGGCGCGGCGCTCTCTGCTTCCATTCAACGTTACCACGTAACTTACGGAGGCCGGTGGTGGTGAGGGTGTGGACGTCCCACAGCATTCAATCTACTGGATAACCTGCTAACAACTTCTGCGCTCTGTAACTGTATTACATCGCAACGGACGGATATAACTGGTAAGTTAAATCCATATGGGAACACATTTACTGTCACCCTGAACAGTTTCACTGTCTGTTTAGTATTTAAATCCGTAACGTTAACGTTTATAACGGAGGCAGCGGCGTTGGAACAGTTGGTTAGCTTGTTAGCTTAACCTGCCTGTTGTATCTTATTTAGTCATGTCGAGGTTTCCGGCTTTGGCGATATTGACGACCCACTTTTGGTTACAAGAGGGCAATAATGTTTTTAATGGTACACCCTGTAGTTTATTGGATAACCAGCTATGTTAACTCACTTATACGAGCTACTGTCTTGTGCTAGCTTGATAGCAGGTAGTCAGAGTGCAGTGAAGGCAGTAAGTCGCCAGTGGTGAACTCATACTGTGCCTCCAGAGTGTTGCCATGTTCTGTTTAATAGCTTGGAATAGGTTTAATGTAAACTCCTCATTGGTGGCTGTAGCTCTAGTTGTGTTGTCTTCTTCGTTACGTTTGAAGTGGCTGTTTTACGCAAACTTACAGTTCAAGCATATTCACCCCTTCATTCAATCGTGTGGTGCAGGGTATACGCAGGTACAACTACGTATTGCTCAGTCCGAAGAGTTTATCCACTTTTCAACCCCCTCTCCAAGGATGGCAAGGACAAACAAAAAGTAATCTGCAAACACTAGTGTTTTCCTTCCCAATACATTGCCCCCCACTGCTGAAGAGTATGGAATAAAATGCAGAATCATGTCGTTGCCTCAGCTTATAGTCAGTGGGCCAGCAGTGATGGTCAAATCTGGTCTTCAAGTCTAATATCTTAATGATCCCTACTCCCTGAAGTAAAGCAGCAGAAGTTAGGTGATAAGCATTCTTGTTAGTCATACCATTATGTGTAGTCTCCAGTATTTTCAAAGATACATCAATGCAGACAACAAATAAGCTGACCATAGATAAAGTTTGGGAAGTGAGATATTTAAACTTGACCATCTCCCTTTAGCCATAGTGTTAATAAGGGTGTGGTTTGGTTTTTAAATCATAAAATACGAGTCACAATGCTGTGAGCACACAGTATTACAAAGTTGGATAAGATTACCTAACACCAGGGTTTTTGGAGACTTGGCTTTCTTCTTTTTAAGGCTGTTAGAGAGGATTTCCCTGTCTGGAGATAGGATTGATTAGATATGTGATTACACACACAAAAAATATCTACATTCCATCCAATTTTCAGGCATCCTCGATCGTCCCAAATGAGGGACTGATGCTGACCAGGACCTTGCTGAACCCCTCGGGTTGCCCTTTTCATCTGTTCCAGTTTGGGTCGAAGTCTACGGCACTTTCACTGTAATAAGAGAGAAAACAAGCTGTGACAATGGATGATATCTTCACGCAGTGCCGGGAAGGCAATGCAGTGGCAGTTCGCTTATGGTTGGACAACACTGAGAACGACCTCAATCAAGGGTAAGCAAAGGTTTATTAGTGAACGTGTTTTCTTTTATTAGGATATTACTTGTTTCCAATAAAACAGAAACAAACAGATTTCCTGTCTCTATCTTGCTGCCTCTTACTGATGTTGCACAATTTTATGTACTCTGCAAAACTTGCCACAACACGAATTGGTTATGCTGATAATGCACATCAAGGAAATGTGTCATATACTGCAGTATCATTGCTTTCTTTGAATGTTGGTTTTTGAAGCCTGGTTTTTGGCACAGGCACAGAGCCCGCCCTTTTAGTCCCCTGTGAGATCTTGGCCTGTGATTGAACCCATTTCCTTGTGGGCTTATGTTTATGTCCTGAATGCCAGTGGAGTAATTCTAAAGCGTCATGTTGGACAGGAAGCTTGCCCTGATGGTAGAGTTAATCATGCTTTTTGCTGTTGCTGCAATTAGATATAGTCGCAACATGAATAAAGTACATAGGGAGAATATTGGAGGATTCTGTGAGATTTCAAATGTTTTGTAAACAAAATAGCTGGCTGGTAGTTACAGTTCATCGCTTAACGTCTGTATCCTTAGCTGACTCTGGAAAAAAACTTGGCATAGCTCTTCATTGAAGAAGTAGTGGCCACCCTGGAAGTTTCTCTTTTGGGTTTGTCTGCCCCAGATTTAGACTTCTGCTGTTTGTTTTCAGAGCAAACATGGAAAGAGTTAATTTATTATGGTGGGTGTGTAATTTGCTGCTGCTCCCTCTGTTTTTTCCTTTATTTCAGTATATTTGCAGTGAGGAGGTTAATCACATTAACATCTGGTTAAATTGTTTTTAAACTCTTGCTGATTTATTTGCAATAAGGCCGTAGAAATGCACTTGAGGAAGGCTAAGACTGCGGTTTCTTTTCCATAATGCATCTTGATACTGTACTAATGGTACCACTGCTGGAATAAAATGAGAATTGGGCATCCATGTCAAAATGTCAAAAGGATTCATCAAAACTTTCACATTTATGCAGAAATAAGAGGTCTGGTTTATTTTTAAAGACTTTGACTTCCTTATTTAAAAGAAATTAACATTTTGTTAGACTGAATGATTTCATCCACCCAACGTGGATCCATCCACCCCTACATGTGACTCGTCCATTAGCTGATTACATGTCAAGTTCCCTTTTCCAGCTGATATATCTTCCTACAGCGGGGGTAGAACACACTTACTCTTCCCTTTACAGAGCTGCCAATTCTCTCATGACACTATTTTAGTAAACCTGCCATATTTCAGCCTATCAGATCCTCACTGCAACATCTTCTGAGCTCCTGGATAATGGTGTGTTTAGACTGATGTAGTGCCCAGACAAAGAGTAGTAGAGGAATGCTGAATCTCCTTACAAGGAATAACATAGAGGCCCCGAGGGACCCATCTACCACCTACCAAAACTCAGAGAGAGGGGGAGGAGATTATTGTAGCAGTGTAGTGGGGCAGGGCTTTAAGAGTTATGTGTGACGACGAGACAGGGAATCTTTGTGTCTGTGCGTGTGTGCCAAATAGTGAATTTTTCTACAGAGAAATGGAGCACATCACCTCCCCTCCTCCACCTACGTGCTTCCGGTATTCGTCTCCCGGCGGTATTAGATAGCTCTGCTAATTTCCGCTCAACATTTCAATAAAGTCAAGAAGAGTTAATTACAAAGTTTCAAGCAAGTTCTCCAAAATGTTTACAGTATAGTAAACATCTCAAACTCTTTTTCTCAATAACACTACTTTATGTTTGTTTGAAATAAATGCTAGAAGGCCATTTTACCTTCTTTTTTCCCATTCACTGCCATTTGGTTCACTATCATGTCATATTTGGTGCTGAAAAAAAACAAGTTTTTAAGGCTGTAATTGTTTCAACAACAACCTATCTCCCTTTGTTTATCAAAGAAAATTATGAATCCATTCTACCAAGGATAGTTATGTCTTGAAAATCTTTTATTTTGAGCCCCAAACCAAAAGATTCAGCATTTACTTAAAGCTGCCTGGGGCCCAAATGTACACCTTCGACAGGTTTTCTTTATCCAAACATTAAACACACATACACAAACAAATAAATCCCATAAAGATGAGTTGATTGTGAAAATTAGAGTCCTTACATGTACATTGTTTAAAATTCCAGGTTAAGGCTGGCTCAGACTACTGTGTGTGAATTCAGCCAGATTTTGGGTCAACTGTATCATTGTAGCTCGTCATCAAACAGTGAGCCAGAATATGTGCATCAGGAATGACAAACGCTCTTGCAGTGTGACACAATCAACGTAACATCCACGATGCCCCACGACCTCGATTCAGCAAGACCAGCATGTCTGAATCTTTCCTGCATTGTGGTCTAGTTTGACACCCTGACCTGGTGTCAACAACATGTATCATGGTGTCTACCAGTAGGAGAGCATTTTCTCCTTATCTTTTTAATCATTTACCAAGTTGACATAACACAACTCCTCACTTTTCTCCCCCCGAAGGGTTTATGTGTAAACACAGTGAAGCTGTAGTTATTGGCTGGGTTAACTAGGCTAATTTTCTTGACATGTTATTACATTCATACCTCAAGTTCGATTTGAAGGAGAGCCGGACCTTATTGCCTTCCTCTTGACACATCAGGATGAGTCTTTTGTATTTGTGATCGACACTTTGACCCACCTCCCCAACAACCTGTAGTATGACCAGACTGTTGGCCGAGACAGTATTTTTGTTGCATAGTCTGTCATGGTGCTGGAAAGACTAAAAAATCGTCGTGAAATTATTTGCCAATGGGCGTTGTTTGTCAACAGGGCTGATTTAATCTGATACTGATGTTTATGTGCATCCTTAATATCCAATCATTAAAACGTGCCACAAAGGTAGGCGAACACAAATTTTAGAATTTGTAGGTCGTGTATACAGATGGCCTGGGTTCAAGCCCAGCCTGTGGCTCCTTTCTGACGTCTCCCCCCAATATCTCATCCCTGTCTCTGACTCTATCAACTGTCCTCCTCTATCAATGACAGCACAAAAGCCGAAAGATATCTTAAAAAACATTGTTTTATTTTAAAAGAAGTAGTTTCCAGTTAGTCAGTTGTTTCTTTATTTGAACTCAGAGTTGCTGACTGAAGTTTAAGTACTTTAAATTAGCTGTCTGACTTCTTTCTGTTCTTGTTTGTATAAAAAAGATTGAATGCAGGATGTCTGGGTATAAGACTGTCAGACAAAAGTCAAATAGCAATCAACATAAACAGTCATATGAGTCTTGACCGGCAGTAGATTTTGTTTGGTGTACTCTATTTTTCAAAACACGTTAAGTATCATTCTCAATAAAAATATGTTTTAATTTCATCCCTAGATGTGTGGAAATAGTTTTTTTTTTAATTACAAATTTAGAAAAAATAAGGCACTATTTCTGACATCAATTATTTACTTTCCCAGCTGACCAGTATTTGTTGTCAAACTAAATACTTAGTTTGGTGCTTTTGTGTTTCTTTGGCCTAAAAGCGTGAACTATACCTCTGATGGCTGTATTTATCCTCTCTTCAAATGTGGACTCAGAGAAATCTCTGAATATGTGAGCAGAATGCTTTACTTTTCACACGATTGTTTTGGAGAGTAGGTCACATTTTTTTTCTAGAATTTATCGTGCTGTTGATGTTTCAGCTTGTTTAGTGAGGAGTTGTGCCCTGACTGGTGGAACCCTGGACACTCGCATATTTTTTTTTACATCTTTATAATGTTTCAGTATGTCTTACATTGTTTTCCTTCTCTTAAATGCATTGTTCAGTACTACATCTGTTCTGTAATTTTGTGTCATAATAGATGTCTCTGTATACCTTGCTGGCTTCAAATCTACCTGCGGGTACAAAAAGAGAACCTGAACATGAACCAGGTTGTGTGATTACAAGTTTTTAATTATAACCTCAGTATGAATACAGATTTAATGAATAAACCTGTGATGTATGAGCAGAACTGTGAATGTGTGACCTTGCAGTGGTTAGTGTTGCAACCAGACAGAGGTGAAGCAGCTTGTTGGAGCACGTAGACATGATTTCAGAATAAGCAGAGCTGTGAAAAAGTCAACACAGTTTATCATACTAAACAAAGCTCTGATACAGCTTGTTTGTATTATGAACAGATAAGATAACTAAACTTAAAACAAAAAGTAAGGAAATTTGTGTTTAGTAGATTATTTCTTTGTTGTAACAATGCTTCTTGGCAATAAATTTTATACCATTGGAAAGCCTGTTTATTACCCTTTTAAATGATGCCACAATGTAAGGAACATGCATTTGTGGGATGAGCAGCAGAGCTGAGTATGTGGGTTGCGCCCATGAAAAATGTGCCAAATCTTCTCTTCCAATGCCAGACAGCTGATTCTGCCATTGACTCTTATTTGGTGTTTGGTGGATTGGATGATTGAAGTTTGAAGAAACAAGACATGCTGACAATTTAACAATTTGTTTGTTTAACAAACAGGAGCCTCAGTAGTGTGTGGAAGAACATACACAGCCACAACAGCCTGGCTCCTCCTCCTCATGCTGGTCACCAGCCTGGCCACACACAGCTGTGGGATGGCATCCCATTCTTCAACCAGCATTTGTCGCAAGTCAGCCAACGTGGTTGTGCTGGTCACTCTGGCACAAACAGCACACCCAAGCTGACCCCACAAGTGTTCAATGGGGTTAAGGTCAGGACTGCTGGCAGGCCATTCCATCCTCTCCACTCCCAAATTCTGGAGGTAGTCTCTGATAAACCCCACTCTGTTAGGGCGAGTGTTGTCATCTTGGAGGATAGAGTTCTTGCTGACAGGGTGAGAAAATGGTATTCTTGGGGTGTTGTCTTCTTGGGACACCTACTTTGCGGCCTGTCTCTGATATTCCCCGTTATATGGAACTTGGCCTTCAGTTTGGAGATGGTACTAGGGTTCACTCCAACTTGGTTTTGCAGAACACCAGCTTGAAGTTGCCCAACTGACAGGCCCTATCCAGATCAGTCAAACGTGGCATGCCGATTCTTAAAGCAGACATCTACTGATCACTGTAGCAGGGCCCATGCTCACAGGTGCTGCCAATCAGGCACCTGACTGGCAGCACCTGGGGGTACCAGAAGCTCAAAACAATAGTCAGTGGCATCAGCAAAATCAGCTGTTTGGCATTGGCAGAGAAGATTTGGCACATTTTTCATGGGGGCAAACGGACAAACCCACCCGATCACATAACCTCCTTGGTGGAGGTAAAAAAGGGGAAATGTCACTGACTATAAATCTGACAGCAAATATTGTGCATGTTCGTGCGAGACGTTTGTAAGTGCATTGTGCACCTATTTTATGACTAAGCAGAGGCAAACATCATTGTTTGTTGTCAACCAGTGTTTATATGGTACTGTCTGCTCAGCTGCAAGGCTCTGCTTCATGTGCTGCAGAAAGTATTGAGAACGGGTATTCATACCATATCTGTTTGGTACGGGCCTCTCGGCAGACATGTACCAAACAGGTACACATGGAGCGAAGCTCATACACAGACGTAAAACCAGAGAACAGCTCACTATCACACACTGTCCTGGCAAACACACAACCACAGCAAACAACAGCAACAGCCTGAATATTCCCAGATAGAAGTGTCCTGTTTAGGAACACTTGGTTTCCCAGTAAAATACAACAGTGGACAAAGACAACAACAGTAGCGCTGACATTATTTAGCCGGTGTGTTGCTGACAGCACTTTGTCCAGCGGACCAATCAAAGCATTTGAAAAGGCACCACTCAAACAAGAATGTTACTGTAATGAGTAGGAACAACAAAAGTCTCACCAGCCGGTTTTGAATTTCCCATGGTTTAAGATCTTTTTTATTCTAACAATGGTCCTCTGGCTTTAAACGCAGTACCTTCAGCTGTCAGCCTCAGAGGGGGGGAGAAAGAGGACTCCATCATGTCTGCAGCTGCGTCATAGGTAAAGTTATCCTCGGTTTTCACACGGCTCTAACCTCTTTAACTGCCAAGACGGGCTCGTTACTGTCGTAGAGCATTATCACCTGTTGGGCTTTAGCTACCTTGTACTCCTCAACCACTGATGTTATTGGCAGCTGCAGCTTGCTGGTTTAATACAAAAAAAAAAAAATCTGTTATTTATTTGTTTTAATTACCGTACCGAAAACGTACTGAACCATGACTTCAAAACCAAGGTACGTATCGAAGTGAAATTTTTCCATACTGTTACACCCCTAGTTGAGATCATTGTATACTGTTAAGTCAGAACATGCTCCACTGTGCAATGATCATTGCCTCAAGCAAATTTTGACATGGGCAGGCTCATGAAAACAAAAACATGAACACTGGTGTATCTGAGACGCTCTCGTCAGCTGAACATATCAACCAACCTATGTATTTGTCAGGGTCCGTATCAAATCAGTATTTAGCCATATTTTGTGTAGAATTATGTTCTTTCTATTTAGTGTATGTTCAGTGTTATATCATGGAGCAGAAATGACTTGTTGATGTTTGATAAGGGAACAGAATGAAAAAAGAGGGACACCGTTAGCTGAGTGGTGATTTCCAAAGCACCAGAGGCTTTTGGCTTAGAAGTGGGTGACCCAGGTTGAAATCAGTCCTGTGGTTCCTTCCCTGTCCTGCTTTCACTCCACCAGTTTCAGATTCCGTTCACTGTCCTATCCTGTCTAAATAAAGGGGACAAACAAATTAGTTAAAAAAGAATCACGAGGTAAACTCCATAAAGTTTATTTCACCAGTTGAAGAAATTTCACCATCATCCTCCAGTGCGACAGTTTTACTACATGCTGGCAAAGTGTTCTGAAACCCTTTCTTCTTCTGTTGATCTTCTTTCCTCTGTTAAAATGTGTCTGTGAGCTTGTTTCCTTTATCTGAGTCTTGTTATATGACCTGGCGGGGATGTCGGACCAGAGACATACAGGGTGCAGACAGGGCTCTTCCTCTGGCTTTTCCGTCTGCCAAACTGAGCGCTGTTGGCAGGTGGAAGTGCCTGAAATAAATTACCGCAGCCTGTGTGGAGGGGCTGAGCAGGAGAAAACCCTGGCACTCAAGTGCCTTTGGGTTGTGGGGATGAAGCAAGCTTAAAGGGGAAATCTATCCTATAAAAAGAGCCCCTGAATAGAAATACACACAGAAACCAGAGGGATAAGCTTCTCTGGATGTGAAAGTGGTAGATTCTGTGACATGTTGGGTGGTTTGGGGGCTTTTTTCTGTTTATCAGTTTGGGCTGAATGGTTTTCTTTTTGAAGGGCTTTTATTATAAAGGGACAGGACTATGAATGGAGTAGGAAATAAGGAAGAGAGAGTGGGAAAGCCATGCCAAATAAAGCTAGGGTCAGTCAAACCTTGGCTACCCACTTTGAGGAATTTATCCTCTGTCAAAGGGGAGTGCTGTCTAACTGCTTGACAAAGTGAGCTCGGGATGAAAATAATGATCGTTTGGGCTGAATGATAAAAGGAAAAGTGAGAAATGAATCATGCTTATCAAATATGAGCAACTTTTTGTGAAATTAAGTAAACTTTACATAATCTCTCAAGCTATCATCATAAATAAATAAAAGACAGGACGCCTGCCTCCTGCTGCTCAAAATATGAGCTCACTCAAACTTCCACACAGTTCTAAGGCTGTTCCTTCTGGGGGTGTTCTCCTGAATATTTTAAGCACTTGACATCCATTTTCCAAATTCTAATAGATTTTATGGTGGTAAACCTTGTGTGGACAGACATAGAGGCATGTTAATAATTATGCAAAACACAGGGAGGGCAGAATAATATCGACTGCAACTATTTTAACAACAAGATTCAATCTTCCTCTGCCACACTTATCTACGATGACTGTTGTGTTACATCTCTTCCCTGTTGGGGACACATTTGCCAACTTTGTGCAGACTGTGCACATTGATATTTTTTCGCCCTCTTGACAGTTTAGAAAACCATGTAGCATTTCCATATGGGGCAGTTAAAGCTAGTTTAAAGCTATTTTTAAGGACTAAATGTTTTGTTTTACTTTAATTTCTGCCATAGAATCATAGCTCCATTGGGAAGCAGAAGAGGAGGGATGAGGGAGCGTGGAGCTGCAAAGATAGAACATGCCATATGGTGATTTCTGTGCTCTGGCAGATCATTGATAAATTCTGTTTCTTCATAATCTAAGATCATCCTGTCGCACACCTCTGTTTTATAAACAGTAGGATTTTGAAATTGATTCTTTTGGTGACAGGTAGCCAGTGTGGGTAGGAAAAATGGTTGTTATGTGATCCGTCTTTTTTGACCTTGTAAGGACTCTTGCTGCTGCATTGAAGCTGGGATAAACCAGAAGTTTGTGATACCAAAATATAGTGAATGACAGTAATTGAGACAGGATGAAATAAATGCAAGGATGTGTTTTTTAGGTTGGAGGTGCAGGGAATTGTTCTGAGTTTGGAGATTGTACAGAGCTGCATGAAACTAACATTAACAACCTGATTGATTTGTTTGTCAGACTTAACCCTTTACCTACTGACCCAACGCCAGCGCTGTGTTTTATATGTCTGGAGTATTATTACCATAACTCTGTCAAAGTTTGTCCGATCAGAAAAATTCTAACGGCATTGGAAAGCTGGGAATTGTGGACATGCACACGTATATGGTCCATCATAGTACTTGCAACCATATAACGTGGGCATTCATAGCAAAACACCAGAAGAATCGCACGACCGCTACATGGATTTTCAACACTGTAACTCCTCGAACGTTTACTCAATCTAAAAAATTCCAACGCTGACAGAGCTCTGGTAATCTGTGCTTTTCGGCAATATATGATGTGTGGTATATATATTATGGTAATGTCGAACAGCACCACGAAAACGGCAGCTTTGGCAGAAGACGAGTGAGAAAGGAGAGTGAAGGAAGAGAGTAAAAGGAGAGCGAGTGAGAGTGGCGTTTTGTTTAAAAAAAAAAATAGCATTGATAGTGACATTTGTGCGTGTCTGTCATGTGCAATAACAATATGTTACTTAAGAATGTTAAGAATGCATTTTTCCACCTTTATTTGTAAAGGCATATAGTTGAGTTATATTTATATGTATATAGTTATCTTTTGCGCTGTTTTTTGCACACCCAGAGTCCTAGACTCAAAAAATGACTGGTGATTGTTCTAAACATGTATAGGTTCACATTTCAAATGTCAAATCAAAACTTCATGAGCAGTAACAAAATTTCTTCTCATAAAAGCCATGAAAAACAAATCTGGTTTTGTGTTTTTCTTCTTTTAAACTGCTGACAATTCCATATAATGTGCAATAATAATTAACCAGATGTTGAAAAGTCAAGTTCAAGTACTCCTGGGAAAAGGGACCAAAGCTCTCAGACTTAGGGCATTTCCTGACTATTTTACAGCCATAATAACAAAATAAGTCCAGATCGCCATTTTTAGACTCAGTAGGTAAAGGGTTAAAAGCTGAATCAAATATGACAGTAAGATTTTTTTGCATGTTTTACGGAGAGGGACGGGGACCAAGATGTGGTGAAATAGTGAGATGCCCTGGCCCAAATAAAATAATCTCATTTTTTTTCTCATTTAGCTAAAGGAAGTTTGTGGCCGTGAGGTCACAGGACAAAGGGCAAAGGAGGAAGAGGTGTTGTATAAATATAGTCTAGATGTAAGTGTAGATATCTTAAACAAGGAAAGCGCTTCATGTGACAGTTCCGCTTTCAAATAACTCAATAATTTCTGACTTTCAAACTGAATGTCAGTTGAAGCTGAACCAATATTTTTTCTTAAAAAAGGAAATTAACAAAGATGTAAAAAGTGAGAACATGACTAAAATGTTTGTCGTCCAAAAGCCGGGGCTTAAAGAAGATTTTATAAGATTGCATGATATCACATTTTCTTTATCCAGAAGACTGACAAATACCAGAATTCACAGATTATTAGATTAAAAAAGACGTACCAAAATCCTTGAATTGGATGAACTGAAGCAGAGAATGGCTAGAGTATTTTATAAAAGATTCAACCCATAAAAAAACCATAAAAACAGTAGCCTTCAAAGGGTTAATCTTTAGTGCAGATAAGCTAGATAAAAATAGTATTTGTGTTTGCACTCTTGCCTCTAAAGATACAGACTTTCACTTTACAACTCTACCTCCTCTTCTAAAAAGCCACCAGCTCACCACAGAAAACTAATAAAATTATAGAAGTGAGTCTGTTGGGAGGTTTTCTCTCATAAACTTTGACTAATTAGTTTGTAGGATTTGCCCTTTTGGTGTCAGAGGAAATTGCTCATGGAGCAGATGTGGCGTGGTTGCAGCAGGTCACCCAGATGCACAGATAGAAGTGTGTTGTGGGACTGAGGCTCTCTGTGGGGCTCTTGATGCTGTTTTGAGCTGAGCGCTGCTGGATGTGTGAATACAGGCCAGTGAATTGATGGCAGGGTGGGGAGCAAAGGGTTCAGATTCCTGCAGACTGATAATACTCCCTCAGTCCTCAGATCACATTATCATGCCGTCTGCCTACACATAACTCAGGGCAAGTGCAGAAGTCCATTAACAGGAGGATTGTGCTGTGTCTCAGCACAAACAACAAGTGGAAAGTGTCTGGAGAGAGGAATATATCATCAGCACAGACCAGCTGTTTCAGTGGAAAGAAAGGGGAGAAGATGGATTTGAATGAGACATATGGAGGAGTGGAAAGATTCGGATGAGGGAGGAAACTTAGTAAAAGAGGAGGAGGTGACTGTGACTGGGCAGAGAAATGACACAATCACACTCAGCAGCTGGAGCGTCTTTGTGCGAAAGGAAGTGTTGCTGTGCCTTCAGAGTACGACAGTGAACGCTCAGTGTGCCGTATCTTTTTTCCTTTCCTGACTGAATCTGTCACTCAGCACTTACTGTATCTTTATCTCTTTCTCTGAGGATGTGTGTCATCTGTCACTCTGCCATGTAATCGAGCACTCTGTCCTACATGTGTCACTGCCACTGTCACAGAGACAAAGAGAAAATGATGAGCGCCAGAGGCCTGTTAGCTGCTGAACCAACTTCTCTTTTTCAGAGAAAGATGACAGTAATTCCTCATGAGTGAAGTGGAAAATCATTCCGCAGTAGCAAATCAATATGCAGTTTATAGCACGTGAATACAACACATCTGCTATTAGTCCTGCAGCCTTATGAAGGCCAGAACATTCAGTTTGTACTGATCAGTTTTCAGTTGTTGATTCAACTGAATTAAGATTTTAATAAATGTAGTTTGCAGTGCTGTTGAATTTTCTCAGTTCAGTGTCACTCCCAAGACTGAACAAGTTAACTCTTAGTTAAGGTGAAGGGCTGCACAATATTATTAGCAGAATCTCGGTATCAGAAAATATTAGCTTCAAAAGACAGTAGTCCATATCTGCATATAAAAACATTTCTGCTGATACAGCTAATAAAAACCAGCCAGTCAAAATAGTGATACTGTGATACTTTTTCACTAGTTTTTTGATACCATGGGCTTAAAATTTTTATTTATATGTTCCAGTGGTACTGAAAATACCAATGTGTTGACGGAGGAAAACATGCATACATTTGTATTTTAAACCCAAATATGCTGTGAGTGGAGAGAGAGACATGACACAGACAGCAATGGGCGATCAAAGAGAGTTAGTACAGGCGTCCTCTTACTAAAACATAGTGATACGGAGAGAGATGTCATTGATTGTTTGTTGTTTCACAGCCATTACACTCTAAAGAAGTTAAAATACAACAGTACCTCTGCTCAGATATGAAGGAAGATTCACAGTTGTGTTTGCATGATGCTGAAGACGTGCTTCTTTCTGCCTGCACTGTGTACCTCTCTGCTCTGCCGTCCGTCACAGCGTCCATCCCTGCTGTTTAATTCACAGTTGGAAAATAAGTTTTATGAAGTTGCTGTAGCATCTCCCAAAAATACACGTGCTAATGTTAGTGTTTGATGCACACATATAGAGCACAGAAAGGAGGGACAGCGATGGCTCCTGGTCCATTAAAGTTTTCCTTTACATCCTGACCTGGAAACTGATGAGAGTTCTACAAAAACACAGAAACCCATAAAATGTTTTTACTACGGAGAGCAGATTTCCCGCATACACTTCTTCTTAATGTGTATGTGATGTTTAGTGATGTTTAATGTTTAGTGAACCTTTCTTATGTGCAGGTTGGATATTAAAATAAGACTAAATTCACTAGTTTTTGGTGTTCAAGGGAAATTTTTGTTGCTGTGCTATCAAAACAGGTATTGATATCATTTGAATTGAACTGGTAATATCAAAAATAATAAATCTGATTTTGCTATACCAGAATGGTGCTGGTATCTGGTACTCTTAATAATTTGGTGGAGTTAAAGGAAGGACCAACAAACCTTTGTTGGCTAAAGTGTTTTTCTTATCTGATATCAGCAAAACTCGAGTATGCACGGTGCATCCCTAATGAAGACTTGAATCACATCAGCAGCATTTGTGACAAACATCCCTTGCTGTCACAACACTCAGGAACTCACTGTAACCATATATTCTTGTTAATCAAATTCTAAGTTTTCTGCATAAATACTGTTAAGCAGACTCATAATTTACCCCAGAATGTAACAAAAAGTTCCCTTTATAATGTGGTGGCATATCCTTTTTGTATTATTTTTAGGCTGTGGTTTAAAAGAGAATTCGTTTTGCAAGTCTTCCAAAACCAGAATCCAGTGCAAGATTGTTATTTTTTTTGCATCTGCACAATACCGCTATTGTAATATTTTGAAGTGTTTAAGTTTGCACGGGTGATAATGTGGACCTTTCACGTGCAGTCTACCATGATGAAAAATGAGAAGTGTTACAGGTTTTGCATCAGTGCAAACTCATTGTTAGAGGGTTCAACAACCCACTTACTCCACACTCAGGGCTTTTAGAGAGCTCTCATCGTGGTGGACCCTGCAAGCAAGTGCACAAACAGAGTGAAAGAGTGTGAAGAGGGTGAAGTGAGGTCTGAGAAAGAAGAACTGAGTTCTGTAGGAGCATCCTGAAGACTTTAAAAAACATGAAAATAAAAATGCAACAAATGAGGTGATAGAGACAGAGATAGGGGATACAAATGAAACTGAACTGAGATGCTCTCTGCTACATTGAGAAGCACTGATGCCATTTCTGAACCAGACAATGGTAATGTGGAAACAGCCTGTGTGACCGTGAAGTTGCCATCCCTGCAGGAAGGATGCCCTGTAGTGTGCGGACCTCTTGAATTAAATAAAAAAAGACATCATGCTACTGATGTGTCTGACTTTCACGGACTATGATAGTTTATCTTAGTTTCAAAGAAAGGCATTGAAATTGAAGACTTGCCAGTAAATCTCAACACCCATTTCAGCTTACATAGGGCTTAAAAAAAGGACAGTAGTTTGGCAGAAGAAAGTGGTTAGAGGTTTCATGTGATAGTAGAGGGCTCAATGGACTATACTGTCCAACACGGGCTATACAGCTGTGAGTCTGCCCACCCTGCTGACCACTTTGTTTTCTCTGGATGCCTTCTCTTGTTGTCTTGCGTGGTATTTTAACTGACAAAGCAAAACACACATGCTCCCAAAAAGCATTCCAAGCCTGTACCTCTTGGTTTTCTGCCAAGCACAACACAGAGTTGTTTGTAAGGAAGAACCTAATGTGGATAGCTGAGGGACTGAAGTTGCTGTTGTCCTTTTTTTTTTTTTTTTAAACCCCTGAAGGAAAACACTTTTCCTGCATGTCCTTCAGCTAGTCTGAGTTTTTGTAGCTGAATATGAATGCCCCTCTCTCTCTCTCTCTGTAGAGATGACCACGGCTTCAGCCCGCTCCACTGGGCGTGCCGGGAGGGCCGCTCCAGTGTGGTCGACATGCTCATCATGAGAGGGGCTCGCATCAATGTCATGAACCGCGGAGATGACACGCCTCTGCACCTGGCCTCCAGCCACGGACATCGAGACATCGTGGGAAAGGTGGGGCTCGTGTAAACAAACCTACATGCACATATTCATGCAGGAAGAGATTGTAAGGTCATCTTATAACTCTTCAGGGAAACATTTTTAATGAAATGAACTTCCTCCTTTTGATAAGAATGTGACTAACTTTTCATCTGTGATCTTTACACCAGGATAGACTTTATATTGTGCATAAAATTTCTCCTTCTTAAAAATCAGTTAAAAATGATAAGTGATCCAGGAAACTGATGCCCAGACCTGTTTTGCATACAGGTGTTCAAATTTTTCTGGCCAAAAAGATGATGTATCTATCTCCTCAACTTTGCTTCATAAAACCAGGATGTTATGAAATGTAAAATGATGACATCTGAACAGCAATTATGAACATGAAGGTCTTGTCTGTTCTTGCATTCTCCTGTCAGCAGTTTAAGAGAAGAGGGAGGGATGAGCAATTTTTAGGTGTTGAGGGAAAAAGAAATGTCAAGAGAGGCAAGTATGACAGTTAAACCTACCTTACACTGCTATGTGGTCAAGACTGTTCAATAAATGTATGGATTTAGAGACAATTCTTCATGCTCAGGATATTCCAAAAGGGTTATCTTATGCGGTAGCACAAATCCTGAGGCATGCCAAAACTATGGCTGATTATCTGTCCCTCATATGTCACCAGCAGTTTAAAGATGCCTTATGTGTACTCTGTTTATCCTGTTTGAAGGAAGTATTTCTAAAGGTAACATTTTGGAGATACACGATGTTGTTTGATTTGTTAAAGCAGAATTATTTGTGTGTATTTAGAAGAGCAGCTGGTCTACTTTGTAAATAAATACACACAAGGTGGCCCAACAGATTACAACTTCACTTCAAAGACAGTCATTTTATTCACTGGACGACTACGGGAACATGTTGCATCAAAGTGTAATGTATGCCATCAGTGCTCCAGGGTTTCTGATTTAGACTTACTGCCTGGCAGCTATTGAGTTTAATATTAGGCATGTCTCAATAGCTCTGGTATTTGTCCATAGGCGAGATGAACCTCCATGATTTTTGTTGGCAGCATTAACTCTCATCCCTGTGTACAGCCCAAACAAGACCTGAGCAGCTTTGTTGATCATGTAATCTTCTGTTTCTACTTCTCTTTTAGCTGATCCAGTGCAAAGCAGACACCAACGCAGCCAATGAACACGGAAACACACCACTGCATTACGCCTGCTTCTGGGGTCAAGACCAGGTGGCTGAGGTCAGTGTGCCCCCTGGTGGTGATATGCTTAATGAGCAAGTCTCATCATGAGACAGCATTAACCCATTTAGCCGTAAGGCCAGTAACACACACTCAAAAAACCCAGCTGTCATGGGTGCATCCTGGACTGGTTGCTAGTCAGTCACAGGGCTGGCACTGGAATACAAGGTTTAATAAAATCTCAGCCTTGGTTGCAAATAGAGACAAAAAAAAATTTAGAAGCTTAAACCTTTTGCTTTAACTGGAAGTCACTGCATTTGTCCCAGAGCTTATTAACATGTCCTAAACCATCAAAAAACAGTAAAAAAACAGTCAAATGTGCTGCATTTTGGTTTAATTTGATACACAATGCTAATGGGCTGATGTACCCCCTTGCAAGAATGGATGTTTGTTTTTGCACCCGTGCTAAGTTAAAATGACCTGAGGAGAAAAACCCTCAAGACTCCATAGCAGTATCATTCTTGGGATTTTCCTGTCCGGTCCCTTGACAGAGAGGCTGACTGCAGTAGTTGGCCTCTCTGTCATTCTGCTAGCATTTTATGGGTATGTTTTAGTGAATCATGTAGCGAGTTGCCATTATTGTGTTGATATTGTTCTGTGTTCATCCTAAACACACAGAAGTAACATCAGACTTTAAAGGTAGAAATATGTCAGCATCTCATCAAGTCTTGAAGGGACATGCATGCAAATTTTTGCATCTGGTCTAAAATGTCGCTGAAACCAGTTTTTCTTTTAATGCAGGACCTTGTAACGAATGGGGCTCAGGTGAGCATCTGTAACAAATATGGGGAAACCCCCCTGGACAAAGCCAAACCTCACCTGCGTGAACTCCTCAGAGGTATCACACTATTTGATATCAACCTCTTCCCAGCCTGTAAGTCTGCATATTGATTGTCTCTGTGATCAGTTTTCTCTAATGCATTCTCTTTATTCCTTCCTAAAACAGAAAAAGCAGAGAAACTGGGGCAGAACTTGACTAAAATTCCCTTCAAGGACACGTTCTGGAAAGGCACCACCAGAACTCGACCCCGTGAGTTTCACACACACACATAAACCAGTTTATTAGCAGACCACTTTCCATCAGTCGGTTTGCTCTGAGCGCTGCATGAAAGGAAAAAGTTTCCATACTGGCGCCCTAACTGGTCTTTATGTGGTGTTTGAAATTTGTACCACTTTTCCGTCTGCATAGAATTTAACTAAATGTCACATGAATAATGAGGCTTTTGTCTAAGCTTGTATTTGTCACTTATGTTTGTGTTTGTAGGTAATGGCACTTTGAACAAGCATGCAGGCATTGACTACAAACAGCTCTCTCTGCTGGCCAAAATAAATGAGAACCAGTCTGGAGAGGTACTTTATTTTCTCAATATCACTCTTAGTTTGACTTTCAAAACTGCTGATGATCCCTTTTAACTTGTTCCTTGTTTATTTCTCCATTGCAGCTGTGGCAGGGACGCTGGCAAGGAAATGAAATAGTAGTTAAGGTGTTGAAAGTTCGTGACTGGACCACAAGGAAAAGCAGAGACTTCAATGAGGAATATCCCAAACTCAGGTTAGAATTTAATCCTGTTGTTCCAAGAGCCTCGTTGTTCTGTGCCGTCTTTTGTCTCTCATTTGTTTGTAATGTCTTGACTTTGTCCTTTTTATTAATTTTTTTTGGGAGTTGCATCTCACATGATGTCTGTCTATGCCAAATCCTCCATGGGTTTGCCTTTTTGTCTGTCTCTTTTACTGTATCTCCCACTTGGCTCCATCCCAGGATATTTTCCCACCCAAATGTCCTACCCATGTTGGGAGCATGTCAGTCTCCTCCCGCCCCTCACCCTATCATCATCACACACTGGATGCCTTATGGCTCCCTCTACAATGTGCTGCATGAAGGCACCAGTGAGTACTTCCACTCTTGTCACAGAGCTGTACTTATCACCACTTTGGATGAGTTTTATCGTGATTGATTTATTGCACTTTGGCATTTGTCATTTTGCTGTCCTCACTTACTGTACTGCAGCAATTTTTCTGTCATGTGGTGGAAGAAGAGTGCCCTTAATCTTTTATTTGTCTTAAATCTTCTGTCAGACTTCGTGGTGGATCAGACACAGGCAGTGAGGTTTGCGCTAGATATTGCGTGTGGGATGGCGTTCTTACACACGCTTGAGCCCATGATCCCTCGCCACTATCTCAACAGCAAGAGTGTTATGGTAAGAAGAAGTTTAAACATAGCTGTGAGCATCAGAAATGGACCAAAAGTCTTTATCTGGTGGTTTTCAAAGGAAACTGCTATAAAAAACTTGAGTGAAACCACAGAAGAAGGATGAGATGTCAGTAACAATCTGAAGTCCCTTGTTTCCACAGATTGATGAAGACATGACGGCCAGGATCAGCATGGCAGATGTCAAGTTCTCCTTCCAGTGTCCCGGCAGGATGTACTCGCCTGCATGGGTGGCCCCCGAGGGTAGGCATCACTCACACAGCACAGATTCAAAGTGACAGCTGAAGCCACAATATTTCCAGCGTGAACGATGCATGCAGGGAACTCTAGACTCTCTCAGAGCTTAATGCAATCTGCAGCCGATGTCCGGGGAGATAGGGTGAAATCTGAGTATGCCAGAAACATAAACAGATTTATAAAATGTGAAAATAAACGGGACAGACAAGAACAGGAATACACAGAGGAGGTTTTAAGTTTACAAAACAGTTTATGGGGCATGATTGAGACTAAAGCGTAGGATGCAGGGGATTTGTTATAGCCTGTTGTCATGGAAACAGCAATATAGTGTACAACTGGTGGGCAGTGAGCTGTGAAAATGAAATCACAGGGAGCACCTGCTTTTGATAAGACACCAATTTACAGCTTTAAGCTAAGATAAAAGGCTTTTTTTATCTAAAGCAAGGCTGGCTTTGTCACATTGAAATGCAAGCATAAGGATGGGCAGAGAGAGTGGTTAAATGCATTACTAAATGCAATCTGTGTACAAAAAGAAAACTAAACATTAAAGTTTAAGTCTTTGGTTATGAATAGCAATTTGCACATGCTAACTTCATACAAAATCACTGGTTATTGTCTTTTTCTTAATAACTGAAGTATTATGTAAAAATGTATGCACATTCGAATTAAAGTGTAGTCCCAGGAAACATTCAAACCTTAGTACAAAAAAAGTGTCAAGTAGATCTTAATATTTAGATAATAAACTTCATTGGTGTCGAAATATTTTAACTATGGATGCACAGATACAGATACGAGTACAAAAACAGAAACCAGAACCATCCAACTGTCATCAGCTCTGTTATGTTTAAAGTCAACACAAAAATACTGCTTGAATTTTGACTTTTCATGTCATATTGCCTCAGTAAGAGCCATTAAGTTATTGGAGGGGTGGGGGCGGCACCCGAATCATCAGTTAATGGTCTCAGGAGCAGGCGACTAGTCGACATTCGTAACAGTGGTCAGTTGCACACCTGTTCTGTAGTTTGTTTTGCTTTATTTATTTATTTATTTCGCTGTCCAGCCCTACAGAAGAAGCCTGAAGAGATCAACCGTCGCTCAGCAGACATGTGGAGCTTTGCTATCTTGCTGTGGGAGCTTGTGACCAGAGAGGTGCCATATGCTGACCTGTCCAACATGGAAATTGGCATGAAGGTTAGCAAAGCTATTTTTTTTTTTCAACAGCACACGAAGTAGCGGACAAAATGAACATGACTAACTTTTTCACTGTAATGCATTTGAGAACATTTTTTCTACTAAACTAAACCTCTCTGTTTGTTTTGACCCTCAGGTTGCCTTGGAGGGTCTGAGGCCCACTATCCCCCCTGGCATTTCTCCCCACATTTGCAAGCTCATGAAGATATGCATGAACGAAGACCCAGCAAAGAGGCCGAAGTTTGACATGATAGTGCCAATTCTGGAAAAAATGCAGGATAAGTGAAAAGAAATCATCCTCTGCCCTCCTGTACTGAACCGGATCTTGTACCCCACGTGGTGGTATGGTGCTTACCAGGATTGCCTTAAACTCTTACTCCTCTGCTGCATTCAACGCCACTGTAGCTTCTGAGTTTAATTCAGCAGCAGTCAGTTCTTTTATATTGTTTATTTTTTGTCTTTTTTCTATGTGACATTAAGTTTTTTTTTGTGTCTTCATTTTTGTCACTGATCTGCTGATACTGTCTGCACAGGAGCTTCATTTTGACTCTTTACCTATAATCACGTGGACTGAGTACAATCTTCTTCAAACTTTTAGACCGAATAACCTGTGGAGGTCAGCATGACAGTCTGCTGCACTGCTTCAGTGGATGTAAGGCCTTATTTTTTTAACCTGTAAGGAAAGCGCTCCCCTTAAACTGTGCCTCATATTAAAACAAATGGCGTTTTAACTCTTCGCTTGTCTTGTGGAAAATGAACTGTATGCAACGGGGCAAGCATGAGAGATGTCTGAAACCAAGCATTTAAATATTATACTATTCAGCATATGTAAATGAATGAGTGGTGCCAATGAGAGTACAAAGCGGTGTTTTAGATTGGCTGTGTAGTGACGTGTAGAGCTTAGCACTGGTCTCTGTGTGACTTGCTGACAAAGATGGAAAAACTGCCTTACAGACTTTTTATTCGCTAAAGCATAAATGTCTGTGTTCTTCAGTGAAGTTTTGGGAATCTTTCTTTCAAAATGCCTTGCAAGATAGCAAAATTTCTATTTTTAATTGTTATCATGGACTGTTCTTAACAAGATTTTTCAAATGTATTACCATGTCATGACCTAGTGTATTTTCCTTTAAAATCTTAACAGGTTATTATTGGATTTGATTAGCTGTACCACTCAACAAGGGGTGCAGCCAGTCTTTTTTTTTTTTCAAGATGTCCAAACCTGTAATTGTTACGTTACGTACTTGTAATCTTCATAACATCAGTTAGCTTGTTTTCCTCGTTGTGTCAGAAATGAACACTGTAATTTATTCATGGATATTGCAGGTACAGTTATAATTGTCTTTTTTTTCAGCATGGGGAAGCGCCTTCCCATAATCCTGTAACTGCTGCCTTCAGAAGGTGATGGGACATTTAGGGCAGTTGTTAAGATCAAGGATGTCATCATATTGCTTTGGTCTTCTAGACTAATTCTGACTTTATATTCCAGTCTCATGGGCTGTTTCTACTTGCCGCATTGTTTCTGTGCCTCCACCAGCTTGCTTGTTTGTGCTGAATAACAGGTTGAAGCCAAATCAAGAATGAGATATACAAATGTATGTATTTATATATAAGTATATTAAAAGGAAAAATGTGACTGGCTGGAATGTTTGATTTTTTTGCAGAAAACCTTTAAGAAGTACAATTCCATCTTAAACTGTCTTAACTGTGACTTAGGTGTCTTTATCTTTAAAACATTTTAAGTAAATGAAAGCGTCACCTAAATCAGTGAAATTTCCATTTTTAAGACATCGTTTTCTGCTGTGGCAAATATTCAAACAGTAGAGTGGATGGTGTTTGTTACAATACCCAAACATTTCAAAGTTTCACATTCTGATAAATCAGATTTTAAAGGTTTTTATTTGTGAAGCCAGTGCCCTCTTTAATGGTTAATAAAACAGCCAAAGTCAGTTGTAAGTTTTTAAAAGGAGCTCTGCATATTAAGGCATGTTCTGGCTGCATTATTCTGTTCACATCATTCAGATTGCACTTACTGCAACTATATTACAATAACTTTCCATACTGCCTGCTGCTTTGGGTTTGAATTTAAATATGTTTTGAGAATGATGCTCCAAAGGACTTTTCAATTAATTTTCTCCAAAATGTAGACTGTGTACTGACTGTGTACTGTGTTTTTTTTTTTTTTTTCAACATTCAGGGGTGGGAAATTAGAACCCACTACCTGCTAGATGCAGATATTTTTAAGTGGTGTCTGGTGAATTTGCTCAACTTACCAACCACTGGGGCAGGTAAACAAAAGTAGCCTAACTTTAAAGAGGGGTTTTGTTAGAATAAACTGTATAAATTAAACCCCTTTTTTTCTGCTTGTTTCTACCGTTTGTTTCTGGGATGGTTTCAGTAACATACGAGAGTAGTTCATCGAAACTAGAATACTTGCTAAAGATGTGTCTGAACCAATGGCTTACTTGTTGTAAGTCCAAGAAAGTTAAATAAAGTGAATTTTGGCTCGAGACTGCAGGAAATGAACAAAAAACATACATTTCTAGCTAGTCTAAAAGTTATAATGCAGGAAAACACCTTTGAATTTACAGTGCCCCTGTAGAAAACACTGCAAACACTAGCATCGTTGATTAAAATGAGCATTAGTTCAGATTATATGTGCAACGACTCCTTCTTAATAAATAGCCCATAACTTGAATACTATAAACCTTGATTTTTATGTTATACTTCAGTATATAACATATTTAAATAGAGTTTCTCATGAAGAAATATTTGTGGCTGGTAGATACTGTATTTGAATCCACCAGCCAGAGTGGCAGGTGGATTCAAATACAAATATTTTATCAATTATTTCATATTTGTTTACAAAATAAAAGAGAGGAAATATATACTTCATAAAATCTAGAAAAAAGAAAACAGGCTTGAATAGGCAAAAGGGGAAAAGGAACAAAATAAACAAATAAATCTGCAAAGGTTAAAATTGCTTGGCAACGATGGACACACCAGCATGACATGAAGTAAAGTAAATATATTTCTCTTCTTTATAGATCACAGGGGAAGGGGTTACCAGATGTCTGTTGATGACAAGATTCCTAAAGCCTCTCCAATCCCCCACACCTCAGTTTGCATCATTAATTCTAGACAGATATCATCCCCACTTCAAATTGTAGTATTCTGTTCTGTTTCTAAGTCTGAATGATAGACCCTACTGTGCAGCTCGTCTACCTAAGTGATTATGCCAGAGATTAACAGAAGGGGCAGAGGGAGCCTTCCATTCTGATACAATTAGCTTACGCCCTAGCATCAGTGCAGTCTGCACCCATCCTGCCTCAGGGGGAGGGAGTTCCCCAAGGGGCATTGGCTCCCCCAGAATAAACAAACTTGGACAAAAGGGTAGGTTGTACTTAATAATACGCTCTAGATTTTAGTGTTTGTTGGACCAGAAGTCCTGTATCTTAGGGCAACTCTCTTAGTTGTAAATATTTCCAGAACTGATTCTGCAGTAAGTGAAACTGTGTCTTTAAGCAATCAAAAGACTTCAGTGTGCCCCCTTCATGGAAGTCCCCGAAGACCAGGATTTCTTTATCCACCAGATGCCTCCAGAGGAATGGTGACTTCCCCAAGCAGAGTTTAGGGTTGAGCCAAATGAAGGCTTGAGAGTGAGGATAGGGATTAAAATTGTGTATGAAGGCCATCCTTTTCCACAACCACTGAATATGTGAAAATATAGGGTGAGCTTGAGCCTCTGGTGGGAGTTAAGTGGTGAGGAGGTGCATGGGGGAAGTGGTCTGCTGAGGATTTTTTCAAGGTTAAACCATGGAGGGGCTCTCTCTGGTGGCAAAGCGCAGTGGATCATGTGCCTGATACAGAATGCATAGTGATACAGCAACAAGTTAGGGACACCCAATCCCCCCTGAGCGACAAGTCTCTGTCATTTTTAAATATTTAGCCTGGCATTTTTATGGAATGACATTTGACATTTGTCATTCCATAAAAATGTATTACATAGTCTATCACATTGTTTGAAATATTTCAGTGGTATCTTATACCACTAATAGGGAGTGCCTGAAGAAGATAGTTAAATTTGGGTACACAGTTCATTTTGACTTTGCCCCATGGGGAAAGGAACAGGGGGACCATCGGTTTGTATCTGTCTTAAATTTATCTGAGAGGGGTTCAAAATTGACACATATCAAGTCTGATAACAGTGGAGGAAATGTGATACTCAGGTATTTAATTCCTGTATGTGGCCAAGTAAATTTCCCTGTTTGAAATAGGGTCTCGGGGCAGAAGGGAGTGAGGGGAAGGGCCTCTGATTTGTCCCAATTCACTTTACATCTAACCTTGCAAAGCAGATTGATACGCCCGTTTCCTTGTTTCTCACTGGCGAATCCATCTTGCAAAGCTCCTTGCAAAGTGACAGGACCAATCAGCGACGAGGGGCAGTACTTTCAGGCGCAGCGTAGTTGTGACATAAACAGGCAGCAGCAAGAGGCTGGTTCAGCTGGTGGAACAGCTCAGCGTGGATGCTGCTAAAGCGTCAGTTTTAACAGAACTTGATGACATTTCTTCCTTAAAAGAAGAACAAAGAACAGCAGTGAGTTGTTTTCTTTTCAAAAACGACAAAAGTCCAATACTTACATGTCTTTAGTCGCCATGTTTCGCGTTATTCCTCTGTAGTTTTGTTGCTCTGATTGGCCGTAGAGATGTGACAGACAGAACATTCATCCAATCACACTCCAAGTTTTTTTCAAAGCCTCTGCCTTTTCCCAAACGTTTCCTATTGAAGCTTTCCCAGATGTGAAACACATCCATCTGGCGGGTCAGGTTGCTTTACATCCTGACAATTTAGAGAACCTTTCTATGGTTTTAAAGAGGGAGGGTTTAGAGCGTTCCAGCTTTGTTATGAAAACTAACATATTATCTGCATAAAGCATAAGTTTGTGGCTACTACTGCCAACTTGAATGCCTGGAAAGTCAGGGTCTTTGCGAATTGTGGCTGCCAGAGGCTCCGATGCCAGAGCAAAGAGCAATGGGCTCATTGGACAACCCTGCCTAGTGCCTCTGCAGAGTTCAAATGATAGTGATCTTAGACCATTTGTTGCAACTGAAGCTCTAGGATTGGTATACAAAAGATTGACCCAGCTGTTGAATTTATGGCTAAAGCCAAAGGCCTCTAGAACACAAAACAGGTACCGCCACTCCACCCTGTGGAACCATTTTTCGACATCTAGTGACAGGGCGGTAGCAGGTGAAGCATCAATCCAAGGAGCTTCATTTTAAGTGACCCACATGATGTGAATTAAATGTCTAATATTGCAGTTGTGGATGAAGCCAACTTGGTCTGAATGTATTGGACTGGTTATCACCTTGACTTTCAAAACTTACGAGTGTTTTTTTTAATCTCCAAAGGGTGTCTTGGTCAAATAAAGATAACATTTAATTTCTTAGGGCACCGGAGCTAAGCATATGTTCTATACACACTTAAATCGTGAGAATTTGCTAATATGCATCTCCGGTTTTATGTCCAAAAAAGGCATATCATTGTTATTTGACTGTTCCTCTGCTGCTCTGCTTGTGTGGCAGTGACGTTAATCCGTGACGCAGGTTCGTCCTCCATCACTAGTCGAGCCCACTGACAGAAAACACCACCTAGAAACCAAGCGAGCCCTCACGATTCATGGAAATATGTAGTTAGCTGGTGGAGTTGCGCCTATTTCGACAACAAGGGGTTCGGTGGAGCTGGTAAGTGAAAATTCCTATTGCAGTTGTGATAAATCACTGCCAACGCAGTCGCTGTGATTTCTCTGTTTGGAAGCGTTAGCTAGCTAGCGGAGGAGCTAACGATAGCTTAGCCAAGATGACGGCTGTGGTGATGGCGGATGGATCCCGTTATTCCTATCTACCGCGAAGTTACACGATTAGTATAGTTGTGTTTTGGTTCGTGGCATAACTTCAGATTTTAATATGAATTAACGGCCAGCTTAATGAATAAACTGCGGCTTCATGGTTAGTAACTTGCTCTGAGTTGGGCTCAACATCAAACGAGAAAAAGGCCGTGTTGGCAAATGGGCGATCAAGCTTTTGAAGTACGTTTCGCATTCGCCCTCTATGTTTGATGTGAAAGTGAACGCAGTAGCTGCTAACCCGAAATAGACGAACAAGAAACAAACATTAGTCTTTCGATTATTACGAATTCTCAAGGATTTAACTCGGACATTTTCGATAGATTTGACACAGTTATATAACCGTTTATTTACTCCCATCAAATCTGTTGTGAAAGTAATTGCAGAATATCTCCATTTGTAATCACTACGATGCTAACTAGCATGCTAACTATGATGCTAACACAGATTATTTCTCCGCCAGAGCAGTTTCATGGAAAGTTACCATGGGAGGCCATGATGATGAAGACATGTCCTATGTAGTAAATAAACAAAAACAAGATGAAGAACTGAAGAACAAGATAAACGACGGCAGCCACTGGGGCGACCAGGAGTCCACTGGCAACAATGCCAAGTGGGTAAAAGAAGGCCAGAACCAGCTGCGGAAGGTAGCCGAGAACCATCAGGATCAGGACCACAACTGCAATATCAGCCAGAATGGGAACAAGGAAGACTTCCCTCACCAGACAAACACTCAGGAAGAACAACAGGGAAATGAGGAGCAGACCAAGTCTCCCAAAATAACGCTGAGCCCTGGCCTCAATCAGGAAGAGTCCAAGAACATCCTGAATGATACGCTGCTCATCGACACTCTGGAGTCCACAGAAGAGAAGGACAAAGAGAGAGAAGAAGATGGCAAAGAGAAGGAGAAGAAATCAGATGAAGATGAGGAGACATCGGACGAAACCAGAGGAGTCACAGAGGAGCAGAGTAAAGTGGAGTCTCAGAGGGAGGGCGGTGTTGTGGGGAGAAATGCCTGTCTGCTGTTCTCAAACATGAATGGGTCACCAAACGAGGAAGAGTCCTGCTGGCCTGCACAGGACAACACGGCTGACAGCTCTCCAAATGGCAACAGAGGTAAGTACATTTACTTAGAGTTCAGACTACACATTTACATGGTAATAAAAAAAAATAATGTAGAGCAAGAACACATATCCAACAATATTTACAAAATACTTTGAAACAGGAAGAAAATATCATCTCATATTACTATCCATTTGGACAAAAGGGAAGTAGTTTACTTACAGTCCCCTTATTTAGCATTTATGAACCATATATAAATACTAAATTAGCTTTTTGTGTTATACCTGAATGTTGTTATCAGAAAATGAGTTTTTGTCAACAACTACTGCAAAGCACCTAATGTTTTAGAGTGATACAAGCTATAAACTGTGTAAGCACAGTTATGAGATCTTCCTAGGAGGATTTAAAATCACTGATAATTACTGTACATGACAGAAATAGACTTAAGCTGTTAAAATTATTTGTAGGGGGCTAAATATGTGAATATAAATGTGGGATGCGCAGCATTATTGGCTTATATTGGTATGGGCAGATATTGGAATTCTGCGGATATTTAAAGCAGATATATCTGCCCAACATGTTGGCAGTGTGTATCATAATTGACCTTACATATAGATAAAATACACAACTGTATCACCAAGTATACATGGTTACCTAGGATGTCACATACTCAAGGAGGCCCACAGTAAGCTTTGAACATTTCTTCTCTCGGATCTGCTTGCCTCAGTCTCTCATTACGCAGGAGACACTTGGCATTCTTTAAAATAAAAAAATGTGTCCATATATCAGTATTGGTATTAATATAGGCTAACATTTCAAAGTATTGGCATATTATATACTGACAGAAATCTAATTTTGTGCTTCTCTGATGGAAGTAAGACCAAGAGTTTCCATGTAGACAGCTGTGAAACACCTGTAATCAAGAGACCACATTAAACTTTCTTTAATCAGCTTATCTACTCACATGGCAGCCATTTTAGTCCAGTGTCTGATCAACTTTAATGCATAATTTATTGTACTCAATGAGATATAGATCCATTGCTTACCTGAACCAATCTTATTTCACTTTAAGACTTTAAAAACCCACCACTGTTGTGCCAGAAGTGGCCAAAATCACCTGTAAGCAATGTGAAGGAGCAAGTGGTGGCAGAAAGCATGCCAAGAGGCATGAAAGCTGTTAGTAAATCCAAGGTTGTTCCACCAGAAAGTATTTATATCTGAACTGTTCCCTCTAGAGATGCACAGATTATGAAATTTGAGCTGATAATGTTGTATAAAACAACACTTTAGACTATTGCAAATACTGACACCGATGTTTGTTGTTGTTTTAAATAATACTTATTTTGGTGTAAGACTCCCAGTATGTTGACATTTTCTCTCATGTTTGAACATGAAAACAGAAGAGAGTTTGTCCAACAGATCACTTCATCTGCCAAGTAAAACAATGTCTTCTTTGATGCCGCGGTTAGGCGTGCTAGATGTCAGTGCTAAATTCATTGGACATAACAAATATACATCAGCAACAGACATGGTTCATGCCACATTATTTGCTGATAGCCAGTGTATGTCAGCAGGTCTGATATCAGGTGCTACTGATGTTAAACAGATGCATCCATGCATCCCTGCTTCCTATGTTAAAACATGAGTATTTTGCTTTCTAGAAATGGATATGCACTTCTTTTCATTGCATTATTCAAGGTTTAAAAGAGAATGTTGTATACAAAACAAAAACAAAGATGGTCAGCACACTCATGAGCAAACCTATTAACAACAGAGCTAGGAAGAAGTGAATTTACTCTCTAACGTTTGAGTTTTTTCTAATATCTTAATGTTCACAGACATACCCTAAGGCCACATGTTTCACTCCATTAATGTATAGCATGTTTTCAAACAAATATGTGGCTGATTTATTGATCTGAATACACAACAGTTAAGATCCCACTGTTGATTTTGTTGGTGTCACATCCAACTTTTCAGTCTGTGATGCTGTTGCAGTCTCCTTTTTGAGCATAAGCACTCAGAGATGTAAGAGTTAGTTAATTATTTTATGGCGCTACAGCAAAGAAGTGTTGAGTGATTTAAGTGAGCTAATGATCAAAATAACAGTTAGAAAAGTTGTTTTAGTCACCCACTGTGTTATTGTTTGTTCACTTCATACCAACAGTGGATAAAACAGCTGTACAAATAAAAGACCAAATGGTTTGTCACTTGTTGTTTAAAGAAGCAGAAACTAAAAAGCTTTTCTGTTACACAGCTGTCGAAACCAGCTGCTTCCTCAGTACTGAGATGATCTAAGGAAAACTCAGAATATCCTTCAGAAAAGTAGTTTCAGCAAAATGAGTTTTTATTGCATTACTTTCCAGTTTACTCTCTAAGACAGCAGTGCTTATTAAATATTAGCTCTTTCAACACTGTAAGTGTTGATCAAATATTTTCAGGATATTTGTTTTGTCCTTGCTTGTTCTTGTCTCCCCTTGCATTGTCCTTGTGATTTATTTCATTTTATCCACTTGATATTAAATGTTTTTCCTTCCCGTGTTTCTCCTCTGCTCCTTTCCCTTCAGAGTCCTTTTGGGATTCCAGTGCTTTCGAGACCGACACAGACCTGCCGTCAGGATGGATGAGAGTGCGGGATACATCTGGCACCTACTACTGGCACATCCCCACAGGTACCACCCAGTGGGAGCCTCCTTCGCCCCTGGGGAAAGTGGGCGACTCCATGATGTCCTCTACTATGTCCCTGGAGACGACACCATGCGAGGAGCCTGAGGTGAGGTCTAATGCACTTTAAACTCAAAGAGAGGTAATGAAAGTAGAGTCGAAGGACACTAAGATGTGGTTTAAATTTACCAGGAATCCTGGGCTCAGCTTTCCAGCACAGATGAAGGAGCAGGAGAAGGAGAAGCAGAGCTGTGGAAGGTACGGCTTGAGTAATTTGCTTGAGTAAAACTGTTGTTAACCAGTTTGTACCAAGTTACATGTGGCCAACAAATAGTTTTGTTAAGCTTCTGGAGCACATTCACTTAGTCTCAGCCAAAACTTTCTTTATCAATAATTGTAAAACTTGGTGTGTAAGATGTTTTTTTATTTCATCTCAGATGGGGACCGCATCCTTTACACCAGTGCAACCAATATGCCAGTAGAAAAGAAATTAGACGTGTGTAGCCATCTGATTTACCATCAAGCAAAAAAATCTGTCAATTTTAGGTTTTTAAATCAAAACATTAACAAGCAACCTCATCATTAAGTAAAACAGAGTGTGCGTTACATACCCATGTGATCCATATTCTGGATTCTATGGTAATCCAAGGTCAAAGCTTTCAAATAAAGCAAAGTTTACTCCTCATATGATCCAAGGTTATTCAGCGCATCTTGACAGTTTATTTTTATTGAGGGGTGACATGTCTCTATTTGTCTCTTAAGGCCAGCATCTTCCAGCTTGAATGGATCTTAATTTTTCATTTTTTATGGTTTTTCATCTACAGGAGGAGGGAGAGGTTGCATCTGATCAAAGTCTAAAGGAGTTCGAGGGGGCAACTCTACGCTATGCATCAATCAACCTCAAGTATGTGCTGCCTAAGTATTTTTTTTAATGAATAGTTGGAATATTGTTTATTCTTTTCTATTGTTGCCCCTTTTTGGTCTGCTCTTTAGTTGTGTATGCTTACCGTTGTCTCTTTGTCATTGTAGCTACAATTGCTCCCATTCTGATGAAGAAGAGAAGCTTGCTCCACTCAGCACAGATATAGAAACTAAGGTAAATCATATTGAATTTTCTGAACATGTAAAAAGTTATGTGTATACTCTTGAGAATGTAGAGCATTGTGATTGGTCGTAATGCATAATGCAGGCCTAGAATTGATCCATTAAAGCATCAATGTGGCTTAAAATAGCCCTGAAGCATTAAAGATAGACCTGATAAATAGAGTGCATCTTAACCTTTAGTCAGGCTGTGGAGCCACACACTATTTTTTTCTCTGCGTATGTGGTGCTCTGCAGTCCTCATACATTGCTACCTGTTTCTAACTTATTCCTTTTACCTACTAATGAGCCTCATTTTTTTTTTTGTTCCAGTGTTTCGCAGTTCGTTCCCTGGGCTGGGTAGAGATGTCTGAGGAGGACATGGCCCCTGGCAAGAGCAGTGTGGCTGTCAA
This sequence comes from Cheilinus undulatus, assembly GCF_018320785.1. Lineage (NCBI taxonomy): Eukaryota > Metazoa > Chordata > Actinopteri > Labriformes > Labridae > Cheilinus > Cheilinus undulatus. Next base: position 39,319,941 of record NC_054866.1, read on the forward strand.
CAACTGCATCAGACAGCTCTCTTATCACAAACACAACCTACACGACACTGCTGGCATCTGGGGAGAGGTGAGTGGCACAGATATTTAGAAATAGTTTCTTTAATGTCTTCCTTAATGTAAATTCAACAAAAAAGTGGACTCAATGGAAATTTTTCTAGTAAACTTTGAGGAAATTTTAAAAAGGTGCACCAGATAAGATAACCTTTATTGTCTCAGCGAGTGCGGAATTTGTCTGGGGCTCTTCACCCATGCTGCAGCCATAGAGAATAATAAATAACATACAGATTACACACAAAAAACACTTGAACATAAGACATTGACTACCAATAATTAAATCAGCTAAAAAATCTACAATGCAAATATATTAGTGTCTTGGAGTATCAGTGCAAAAATGCAAGATGAATCACAGTCCAACCCATTCTCTTTCCTGCCTTACTTGAAAGCTGTTAAAGAGCTTTATAGACACAGGTCAATGTATAAACCTGTTTAGCAGCAGGGAACCCTGAACCTCTTACCGCAGGGCAGCAGTACATATTCTGTATGTACAACATTGCATTGATCATTTTCAATCTAGTGGCCTGCTTGAGAGCAGCCTGTTCTAAAATAGTCTGCAAGGATGTGTGATGTTTACCTCCTACTAGTTTCCACACAGTCTGACTCAGTTGCATCAATTTGGATTTTAACTGCACAGACAGGTTACCAAACCATGCTGTGGTACCGTACCTGATTAAGGCTCTGTAAACACCCCGATAAAAAATAATCATAAAATTCTGCTCAACACCACGAACTCGCAGCTGAAGTAGGAAATGTAACCTTTGTTTTAATCTGCTACTTTATACGGGCTACTTTATATGAGGTGACCTGTGCCATCATTCAGAAATTAATGTAAATTTGGTCTTTGTCTTGAGATAAAAATGTTATAATCACATTTCAGGCATGTTGACTCCTTAAAGTTATAGTCTAGATTTAGTCTACAAAAGCCCTATGTTTTAGAATTTAAATTTAACTAAAAAAATACTGACATTCCTCAAATGTATAGTGGAGTACTTCTACAGCAAGGATGGGATCTTTAATTTTTATTGAAACTGATACCCTTGTTGATACTCCTTAAATTTGTATGTTCAATATCAGTATATATATAAATATATATCTATATATATCTATATATATATAGATATATCTATCTATCTATCTATCTATCTATCTATCTATATATATATATATATATATATATATATATATATATATATATATATAAAATTTGGTGGGAAAATGAGACAACAGCAAGTTTATAACATAGCTTGTTAATCTGTTTTACATAACTGGGAATGAAAGTGTACCTCTTCTCCAGACAACTGAGTTTATTCAAGTTTCTCACCAAAATCTGATTTTCCAAGTTGACCTTGAACTCATCATAACGTAATTTGTCACCTCCTTGGTTTCAACACAGATTTCAACATTGCATTACTAATTTTGACTAATGGGCCTTTATACACAGTGTGGGTGTTAAAGCTAGAATAAGGAAGTGGACTGACCTGTAGCTGCAGCCATGATTAATCTAAATGTTACTATCAACAGGACACAGAGCTGAGGTTTTTCAACCTAGATCTGCATTTTTTTTTAAATTGATAGAAATACAACACCTGACATACACAGAGGAGCTACAGATTGAACCTACCTAACATCTTGTGTTTCCCTGTCACACTGCTTTACACAGGAATGCATACACACTGACATCTGCTCTTTGTGCTCTCTCATGATCTCCCGATTGATATCATGGATTTTAAATGTCTGACATTTAGTCTAGTCCTGTCTCCTTAAAGAAAACTCAACTTACTTTTTTGTCAGTTTTATCATGAAAGAGCTATTTTTAGCTCATTACATGGAAAAATGGTTGTCAAGAACCATTTTTAGTCATCATTTTAGTCATCAAATAGAGCACTTCTCTTTCTTTGGAGTTGTCATTTGTTAAGCTTTAGTCTTTATACCTTTCGTGTGATTGTATTTTGACAGGGTAAGGACATGCTGATGGTTCTGGAGAACGACACCATGAACTTGATCGACCCTCTGGGACAGACTCTGCTTCACACTCAGCCCATCGGTAGCATCCGGGTTTGGGGTGTCGGTCGAGACAACGGCAGGTCAGTCCACAGTACACGGCCCCAGACAAAGGCGCAATTTATTCATTTGACAGAGATGTTTTAAAAATGATAATTTTTCCACTTTGACCACACTAAGTGATATTTTTCTCTTGATGTGGAGGAAAAATATGGATTCAAGTCATAGTAGTTTATGTTCCTAATTGTGTGAAGATACTGCAGTAAAGTATGGTTTTGTACCTTATTATTATATTAAGTGGGATTTAGTGTTAGTTCTACAGAATGCTTGCTTCTGTTAGTACAGATGGTCATTTGGACAGTTTGCCATAATCCTGCTGAGTCTACATTTAATGGTTTATTCCCCTTTAAAATAATTTTCTCACCCTCCTGTAGCGATGACTCATTTATAACTCACAGGTCTGGCATCCCTTAAAAGCACAATAGACTTCTTCTGTTTGCTATTTTTTTTAAATTGTACTCTGCTGCCCTCTGCTGGATTGTTGAGGGAACTACTGGCTTACTGGCCTGACTGCTTCTCAGTGTGTTCTAACAGTCCTGCTCTCTTTTTCATGCTGCATTTTCATCACCGACAGGGAAAGGTATTCATGAATCATTCTCTTCTTTAAAGTTTTATTGTCCTGTGCTGGTCATAGCTCTGCTAGCATATTTCTGTGTGTGTTTTCTGTGTACATATTGAAAGCATGTTTTAAATGGGCTCACATAGTCACTGTGTTTTAATGATTCAATATGTGAATGTGACCTTATCAATTTGGTTTCTCCTGCAGGGATTTTGCTTATGTGGCTCGGGACAACCTGACCCAGGTGCTCAAGTGTCATGTTTTCCGCTGCGATTCACCCGCCAAAAACATCGCCACCAGCTTACATGAGATGTGCTCAAAGGTCAGCGACTAGTGGAATTAATTTTGTATCATTATGAATTCAGTGCAGCCTCTTGGTTTATAACAAACATTGGATTTCTTACCAGAGTTTTGACATTTTTTTCTTTACCTAATGTGACTTTAGATAATGATGGAGAGAAAGGCCACAAAGCCAGGAGTGAGCAGGCTCAATTCTGATCCTAGAAACCCTGGCATCCTTCCTGTTGAAGGTAAAAATGAGGGGATTTGGGGTATTAAACCATTTTTCATACAATGTAGGGTTGTTGAGATACCAGATTTTCAAACTCTGATATAATTTAAAAATTAAACAATTTTAATATCTGTTTCGATATAATGACAACAAAAAAGAATTCCTAGGCAACCATTATTGGGTAATTTCTGGTATATTACCAAAAATTAAAAGCAAGGCTACACACAATGTCTACACAACACAAACACATAGACAACATTTTATATAAAATGCATTTAGGAAGTATTCAGACCCCTTCACATTTTTCAATTTTGTTATGTTGAAGCCTGATGCTACAGTCGTTTAAGTTCTCTTTACCTAATTTTCTACTCCTCAAATCCCATAATGACAAAGTGAAAACAGAATTTATACATTTTTGCGAATTTATGAAAACTGAAAAACAGGAATATGAAACTTTTCAGACCCTTTGCAACAACGCTTGAAATTGAGCTCAGGCTCTTCCCATTTCTCGTGATTGTTTCTGAGATTTTTCTGTACCTTGATTGAAGTCTAACTGGGGAGATGCCCACTGGGAGTTTGCAAATAACTTGTCCTTCTGGAACTTTGTCCCATCTCCACACAGAGTCTCTGGGGCTCCAAGTGACCACTGGGTTCTTGGTCACTTCTCTTACTAAGGCCCTTCTTTCCCCATTGCTCAATTTGGCCAGATGACCAGCTTTTGGAAGACTCCTGGCAGTGCCAAACTTTTTTATTTGAGAATTATGGAGGCCACTGTGCTCCTTCAGCCTAGCAGAATTATTTTTGCAGCCTTCCCCAGATCTGTGCCTTGCAACAATCTTGTCTCTGAGCTCTGCAGGCACTTCCTCCTTTTGATTTTTTGCTCTGATATGCATCGTCAGCTGTGAGGCCTTTTGTAGATAGGTTTGTGTCTTTCCAAGTCATGCCTAATCAATTTAATTGACCACAAGTGGACTCTCAGAAAATGTCAAGAGAAATGGAAGGCACCTAGGCTAAATTTGTCTTTATTAGATTTTTGATTTTTGATTTCCACATATGAAGGGTAACATAAAATGAACTTATAAACATACAAAAGCTAAGCAAGCTCAATTCTAAGTGTTTTGCAAAGGATTTTAATACCTAAGTCAGTGTGATATTTCTTGTTTTTTTCATAAATTTGTGAACATGTCTAAAATTATGTTCTTCACTTTGTCATTACAGGGTACTGAGTGTAGATTAATGAGAAGACAAATGAATTTTAACAACTGTCATTAGGCTGCAACAGAACAAAATAGAAAAAAGTGAATACTTTCTGAATGACCTGTAAATACATTGCAAATGTATTTTGAAGTTAACATGGTGCTCTCTCTTTTTAGGTATAAAATATGAGCTAAAATCTTTAGTTCTTTTTTAGTTTTATTGCCATTTGATACTGTATATAAAGGAAAATAAGCATTTTATTGTTTGAAGGCATAAAGTATAATTAGGTAACAAACATTTTGACAAACTTGATGCTCTTTAGTTTCCAATTTTAAAAATAAATTTCTTTCTGTCACAGAATTCCCTGCCCCCAAAAATGAACTCTTCCAGCACTTCCATGTTTATTATCTTGGCTGTGAGCCTGTTTTAAAGCCAGTTGGTAAGAAAACACTTTCAAATATATAATTATATTACATTCCTGGAACATTTTCTATCCTGATGCCAATTCTGATTTTGGATATGGTCTATTGTGCTCGTTTCTGCTATGCACATCTCCTAGGTATGGATGTAATCAATGATGCGCTGGAGGCAGCAGTCTCTGGAAAAGATAAGAGTGACTGGATTCCTGTGTCTGTGAATGTTGCACCAGCTACACTCACCATACTCTCTAAACAGGTAACAAACAAGAGCAGAGCATGGCATAGACTAGGGGGTTATGTCTGCATGATTAATTTAAAACAATATATGTGTTATGTTGAGAATATAATCTCTACAGTACTTGATTTAATTAAACATAGACTTCATATTAGGAAAACTGAACTTGTGTTAATCTGGTGACTGTGAGTTACTGTTTTTAATCTGTTGATAGAGCAAAATCGTTTTGAAAAAGTGACAAACTAATTCCCATAAATTATTTATAGTGTATATTTTATTTCTATTTCTGTCTTCAGAATGAGGAGGTCCTGTCAGAGTGCAGGGTGCGTTTCCTGTCCTTCATGGGTGTGGGAAAGGACGTCCACACATTCGCTTTCATCATGGCTGAGGGTCCCCGAGATTTCACGTGTCACATGTTTTGGTGTGAACCCAACGCTGCCAGTCTGAGCGAGGCTGTGCAGGCTGCATGCATGGTGAGTGGTGACAGCATACATCTGATAAAAAACATGTTGGTGTAGATATTTCAAGATGAAAGAATGTTATTTATTATTTTGGACAGTCTAAATAACACTCTAACTTATTAATTAAAGATGAGTAATGCATGGTTGATAGTAGCCCAGGTTAGTCACTGTTTACAACTGCTACAATCATACACAGCAGATTTATGAAAATGATGGAAGCAGATGACTCACTTTTACTTTTTATGATTTTCTTTCTGTCTACGAAAACAATTCCAATGTGAAAACATGGTTTTTAAGCAAATGTATAAAGCGCAGTTTAAGGATTAAATAAGAAATAAACAACTAAAATCATATTTGCCTGTATTTAAGGGGGCTTTCACACCAGGGACCTGGTCCCTGATCCAAGTACATTTGAGCCTTAAATCCTGATTGTTTTGGTCATTGTGAATGCAAACAAGTCACACTTAGGCACTGGGCCTGGGCCCACTTAGGAAGGTGGTCTTGGGCGAGATTCAAGTGTACTGACTTTTGGGTCAGTGTACTCTGGTTTGGGTCCCTAATGTGAAACCACTCTTATTCATTAGGTTCTTGACTTTGAATGCCAGGGTACGTGTTATTTACAAAGACAGACAGAGCCGCTGATCTGTACCACAGGTGTACTGTTAAGGACTGGGGCCTCACAGACGCAGTGTTATGGTTATGTGGAACAAAATGGCTCCAAAGTAGGAGAAGTTAACAGACTACTGAGGCAGAGTTATAAAACCAGCTATAAGAAAGTGGTTATCAGTGCACTGTTTTATCAGTACAAGATCGCCATCTAAGATCAATAATCTAGGGGACGATCTGAACTGGCTCTCCACTCTGTGAACACAGCCTCATGAGATCAGTGAGAGATATGGCTGCTGTTAAGTCTCTCCTTAAATGCATGGAATATGGTACACAGTTGACAAAAAAGGAAGCAGACCGTAAAAGACCAGAGACACCACATAAAAGCAAGTGTATAAAAGAAGAGGTTTAAAAGAGCTGACTGATGCTGCATGCCTCATCTACTCAGAAAGGTAGTTCCAAAGTCGAGGGGCACACACGGCAAATGCCCTATTACCTTCTCGATTTTGGAACAACCAGGAGGCCCACCTGAGGATCTAATGCTGTGGGTTGTCTCATGGGCGTTAAAAGTTCTAAGTAGCAACAGTGCTCAGTAAAGTTATCTTTTTAAAGACAAAATTAAGGAATATTTTCTAGGATTTAGTCCTGAAAAGTGGCCGACTGTCTTTTAATCAAGGTCCTCTTATATTAGAATTAATATGGTAATATACTGACTATGACAGACTTGGGAAGCTTTTGTGTGATTCAGTGCTTCTCACAAAAGCTGCAAACTTTGATGAATTAACCACAAGGTCTGTATCTAATTACATTTTTATACTTTGACAGCCACAGTCATAATTTCAAAGAAGATGGAAAGTAATTTGCCCTTTCATTTTATCAAGACTTTGTTGTGTTTAAAGTTCAAATCTAAAGTGGAACAAATATGAGCTGAAGTTGTTTACATGCACAGGCCAGTGTTTTGGCTTTAGCTGAGTGTCTGTAATACATAATTTATGTTGTGTTTTTTGTTTTCCTATTATAGCTTCGCTACCAGAAATGTTTGGACGCTCGTCCGCCCAGCCTGGCCTCGTGTCTGCCCACTCCTCCTGCCGACTCTGTGGCTCGCCGGGTCAAGAAGGGGGTGCAGAGTCTGCTGGGCAGCTTTAAGAGCTACAGGTCTGGCTCTCAGTCTCCCTGAGTTGGAGTGAAGATGATCCACAGTCCATTAAACACAAGGTCCATCACCACAATCTCACTTCTCCTCCTCCTCTTCCTCCTGTCATCTCTTAGCCGAAATTTTCGCCTTACAACATCCCACCTGTCCCGTCACTCGTCTAGTGTGTGGAGTAGTTTGTGAGCAAAACGTGTGTCTGAAAAAATTGCATTATTTCCTTTTTTAAAATTTTTTACTTTATGAAAGTCCCATCTCTAAAAATACTCCACTGTCTATTCTTCTCACTTGGCTGGGATTCTTTCTGGGAGTTTTAACTATTTTTGTGTTTTAACAGAAACTATGAAATGAATGTTTGATTTGGATGTAATTTTACATGCTGATGATAGAAGTTGCTTGTAAAAGAGGTTGCTAGATTTTCTCACAGAAATGCTCCCTGTCCCTTATTCTCCTTGGTGCAATTATCACCCTTTACGCTCCCCTTTTTCTACTATTGTAGAGAAGGTACTGTATGACAGTCGTAAGTTAGTGTCACATATCCTAAAACTGATTTCTTAAACATCACTGCACCTCCCTCTACCACTGTAGGTTGTGATACAAACGCTGTAGGCGTCTCTGTAGCGTGCCACGTAGTTTTATGTCCCCGACCCTCCTCAATGATGTATTTTAGTCTTCCAAAGAACTGTATGGTCATCTGTCACATAGTGAGCAAACACTGATCTGAGTGTAGTGTGTTTCTCATACATTCTGCATGAACATTTGCAAGTTCAGTGCTAGTGTGCAATAATCAGATGTTCCTGTATGGTGTGGTGATTCTTTGTTCAGTTTAATGAGAGAGTCTGGCTGGATTGAGTGCGAGGCTAACGGAACAACAGAGCCATGTCGAAAACTATTATCTTGTGATGGATATAATAGTAATAAAAAAAACAAACTCTGGGTTTTCACACAGCCGTTTACCACCAACAACTACTGAATAGTACTGTAGAAACTCACCACAAGCTGCATGTTTTGATAACCAAGAGTTCTCGCTGCTCGCAGCAGCTTAGTGCTTAAGATCATCAATGTAACCTGTAAATTCTTCCTCTGTGTTGCTGTACGGTTAGAGGAGGCTGGAGTTGATGTGTTGTTTCGTGTTTCTTAGGCATGTCACTCTAGTTAGTGTCAGTGTTTATCATAAGCTAGCAGTAGAGAGTTAGACTTCCTGTCAGGTCCTTCAAACTGAAAACATGAGAGCAGGTAAATGTTTGTGTTTACAGTTTGTGTATATGAAAAAACCTGGAGATGATTTCTAAACTGTTTTTTGTTTTCCTCGGCCTCGTTTTGACATGCGTGGGCCCCGGTTGCTCCAGTTAATGTATTTTTTATTATTTCCACACACTACAATGTACACTATCAAGATGATTTTCACATTAGCTTGTTAGATTTACTTTTTTTTATAAAGAACACACTAAATAGACAAGTTGTATTTTATCTCTATGTGTCCGTCAGTGATCAATACTGTATGTAGCACAATAGTAATAGTCATCTCTAATACTAAAGGTGCAGTTTGTAAGACTTTTGGGGTTTTTGATCTCTGCAGTGTTGTTGTTTGGACATGTTTGTGACGCCTGAAGCTAATTCCAAATGTCACAGCACTGACTTACTCTGCTACGTAGAGATAAAAAATCAGTCTACAACATATATGCAGTCAAAATTTATATCAATTTGGAGTGATTCTGTTAATTAAGGTCACTACACCAACACCTAACAACGTAACATTTAAAAAGAATACATCTAAATTTGTGATTTCTTACTAACACAACACTTGCTGCTTATACTAAGTGAGACGTTACTTTTTGGTGTTTCATTTTTATTATTATTTTTTTTCTGTTATATAAAACATAGACATAGATTTAATTTCTAAAACCTCAACAAATTTGAATCCCTGAATATATAACCCTTGATTTCAATGTTTGCGTTGAGAATGAATCTCACATAAGGTGAAGCAGATATCCAACTATAGGTTCTTTGCAGATAGCTTCATGCAGCAGCAGAGGACTCCACTTGGGGGCAAGAAGTGATTTCTACATAGAAAAAAATTACCGAAAAGGTCATGTTTTGAACTGTTTACGACTATGCCAAGCATTCAAAGCGGGAAGTCTTGGTTCTTACGCTAGTTTTGTGTCCCAAAACTGGTGAAATGTTCAGGCAAAAAATAAAAAGTTTAAAAAAGTCACAGAGAAATGGCTGCAGACAGAAATTGAAAAAAGCCTGGACTAGGCGCTTTCATATGGTCCGTTTTAACAAAGCTGTCCAGTTTAGTTCAGTCCAGTTTTGTCATGGTTTAGCTCATTAAACCCTGATCTTACTGGTGTTTTTTAGAGGTCCAGATGATTTGGCTCAGCTCAGTTGAGCTGGTTGTTCAGCTCCCAAGCAGCTCTTCATTTAGTCACAGTTTGGCATCTTAAATGTGGATTAAACAACAAAGGAAGGAGTAAAGGAAACTGGCACTAAAACACAAGCTAGCTACCGTGGCTAACATTGAAGAGCCGTTTCATAGCACAGGCTTGTTCATGAGCGGCTTAGCTAGCCTCTTAGCACAGTACTAGAGTCCTCTGGACTTTTATCTTCTGTTATCTGGTCTGCAGACTGAGTAAATTTTGGTATTGATCACCTACATGCCAAGTTAATCAATTTAAACTGTAGAAAAAACATCACTTTTTTATAAGTGTAGGTATGGTACTCAATGTATGAAAGACCTTTTCTGATGATAATTGCAGCATAAAGGCGCATTTAGAGCTGAAAAGTTCTAACTTTTCTCCGTTCTCAATCATTATCTTTTGCTGTCCCACACTTCCTGACCCTCAACAGATATTTACCTGTCATCAGAATTACAATGACTGAAAGAACCTATAAAACTGTATTTGAATCGGCTCTGTAGTTTGTCTGTGCTGAACAACACTTAGCACAATGGCATGCTTAGTAAAGTCACGCTATGCTAATAGCTTCCTCACAGTTTCACTGGACAACTATCCCTGTAACAGCGTACATGCACATCAGGAGACTGGATTTGACTGGAACATGCCCACCTCTGCTTCACCGGGTGTCCCATTGTAGCTTGCTACTTTCTCCTGTCTACCATGCCGATAAGTTAGCAAGCAAGTAATTGGTTATATGTCAATCACCCAACTCTGAAAAGCAACACAGTGCTTAGTGAGACTTTCATCTCTTGTTTCTTCTCCTTATTTCTAACATTTTAGAAGCTTTTGAACTCTAAAAACTCTTACCAACTGCTTCTTTCTATGTGTAACACTAATGAAAAATAGACCACATTGACTCATATTACTGCCTTGTCACTTCATGTGTCACTTGGAACTATTTCTCCGTCTCTTGATCAAAGTTTGCGGTGTCCAGTAAGTGGCAACACTAAAGCCAGATGAGTTGAAAAACATTAGCAGATTAATTTATTTCTGTTTATGTAAATTAGGTGTATAAAATGTATGTATATAAAAGTCACTGCACAATAAATGTGAACATATCATACCTGTTTATCTTGTGCTCTTTTGTGGCTGTGTGAAGTGAAGAGATTGTTCTCCAAAGGGTTAGTCTGAAATGTCGTCTTTGGTTTCTCTCTAAGGTGGCAGACATTTATTCCTTTTTCTATTATTAGTTTTATCTGTCATTCCCAGATTTTCCATTAAAATGTAAAAGAAGCCACACACAACCTGTCAGGCCTGTTTGCATATGTATTAAAGCCGCTGACAGTGGTTTTACCATGAGTATTGACGAGCCAGCCACACAGTGCATGAACAAAAAAAACAAAAAAACACCCCATCCCCCTCAAGTCACCTGTTCAGTTCATATCTGCACTGCTGCCCCCACCTGGTGAGTTCAAAAGGAAGGGTCTGCCTGGTTATTGTTTCCCTAAGAGATGGCGTTTGGAGATGAAAGGTGCACATCAAGTGGAATCCACAGCAGCCGCAGACTGCTTATAATTGGCTTCACCATCTCCGCACAAATAGTGGGACTGGCCTGCCAGCGGGATCCCGGAGTGGAGGGACAGATCAAGGCTTTGGCTATAATCGCTTCCTTTTGAAGAAAGAAACATGGGCCTTTGTGCTCTGTGACTTATTGGCTTCTCTTTGTGTAAATTAAACACATCAAAGTCTTGTGCCATAAGACTGTCCAGTTTCATCATGTGTGTTTAACATGGCAAGGGTGTGTTTTAGTAAAAAAATTAACCACTTCTTTAAGACAATGCAAGTGTTGCTCAGCTTTTCACCCCAGTAGTCTATTTGACTGTGTCTGGAACTTTTACCATATCTAGATTGATTTATGCTCAAATTTACATCATTTCAGTTTATAAAAGACCCCTCTGTGATACATGTGCAGGCTCATATCCTGGTTTTAACCTAACTTTATTAAAATAATCAAGTGAAATGAGCCAACCATCCAAAAAGTTTTTTTGACAAAATATGTTTTGTTTGGGCACTGAAGGTAGAACAAAAAAAGCAACATTTACAGATTAAATGTAACGGAAATTTAATATATTCTAACTTAATATATTGTTGATTATGGGGACTTTCTTTACATGCATGCTTCCTCATCCTCTCTGAAAACGTTGGACTCAGTCTACCATGCTACCTTGTGATTTATCACTGATCTGGGTTTTCGGACCCATCATTGTGTTTAATATGAGAAACTTGGTTGGTCGTCCTTATACAGTAGAAGGATGGAACATTGGTATATCTTTCTTTTTAAGGTTATTTTACATGAATTACCTTTTTATCTTTGTTCTTTACTGACTACAAAAGCTGTCAGTCGCTGTAACCTTCGTTCTCATCATGTATGAGATTCCTCGCACTCATCCTGTCTTTGGTCAGAGAGCTTTTAATGTTTTTGCTCCATCGTCTTGGTCAGAGTTACAGGGTCATCTTAAACTTGAGCGTTGTTAGTTTAGGAGATTTCAAAACTAGAGTTAGGAAACATTTGACCAGTGTGTGCATGTTTTTCTTCTGAAAGCTGCTGATTTGTTGATTGATGTAACCTTTGTTCCATGTCCTGTGTAATGTCCTTTGTGTGAAACTTATCATGCTGCTGTCTTGGCCAGGACTCCCTTGTAAAAGAGATTTTTGTATCTCAATGGGAATAAATTCTGGTTAAATAAAAAAATAAAAATAAAGTAATGACTAAATAAAGTCAAACCCTCTGGGTTTGTTGTTTTCAGCTCTGCGTTCACACTGATAAAACTTCCTTCAGCTTATTTCACACAGAGGCCTGAACGTGTTTTGTAAGGATTTGATGGTATTGTCAATATCGTGGTGACAGAAGCGTCTCAGTGTTGTAGCAGTTTAAGACATTGTGGAAGCTCTGAAGACATGAACTCTTAAACTCTCAGACTTAAAAAGCTCTGGCCCATTTTCATATGGGCGTATGGATTAAAGGAGCCTTAAGATGAGGAATGGACCCCTAAGGAGCTTGACCCAGACGCTGATGAGATGACTTGGAAGTGCGACGAAGGGATGCGAAAGGCATGAAGGAGCTGGAACTGAACATCGACGAGATGTAATGGAGGTGGCTGGGGTGGAGGAGGGTTGCAGTAGTCTCGCTGAAACAAAAGACTCACTGTGGAAGAGAGGAGGACAGATTTTAAAATGAGACAGAGGCAGCATGATTGGATCAAAAGAGGTCGTGGCAGAATGGGATCGGCTCAGAATTTAAGTCAGTAGACGCCCATAGCAGCTGATTGGCAGGGCAGGAAAAGGGAGACATGTTGAGTGAGAGCATATTAATAAATGAAAGGATGAAGGAAATGAAAGTCTTTCTGCTTGAATTTACGCTCAACATCATTAGTAGCAGGCTAGTTACCAGGAGTGTTGGCCTGAATGAATAAGAATATCGATAGTTTAACAACTGGTTCTATTTTTTTTTTTTTATTGAGGTTGCTGACTTCAACCATTTAGTCGGCTAATCCCGCATATCTCTAGTTAGTGTCATTCGTTACATCTTGTGCTTTTTTGTATGTTTTTTTTTTTTTCCTTCTTGTTTATTTTCATGGCTGTGTTGATTGAGAGCTATCCTGTTGTTGTTCTGATAGGTATATTTAGTGTTTGGCCTACTTTATTCATATCAATGTTGAGAGATAAGGGCTCCTATAAAACTGGTTTTTAGAGTAAAACTCAAATAAAGACAGGATTTATGGCATCACTGTTTTATTGGGCTATTAAGACTAATATAAATTATGTTATGCAATATACTTTTGCCGTTATTTACTTACACAGCATATGTAGTGTTGTGTTTATAGCTCTGATTTAAACTGTGAGGCCAGAGCATGTTTACAGGCACCAATACACTGAATGTCTTTGTCTCCTCTCTATTCTTATGCTTATTGTGCTGCAGTGTGTGCGTCTGTGTATCTCCACAGCCAGATTTATGTACTCCGTTTTGCCGGGTGTCAATCACAATTTGCATAGGTCGGCCCGTGGAGAAACTAATCACAATTATAATTATTCGTATAGCCTAATTATGCATATGGCATTTGTTTAATGGAGATTTATTTTGAGTAATGAATGTGTAGTCTTGTGGAACATTGCTTTCCCTGGGTGTGGAGGAGAGGACCTGCGTCTCTTCTGCTGTGCTCTTCAATCTAATCACAAATCTCAGGCTAGATAAAAAAAAAAAAAAAAAAAAAAAGGCTGGTGCAAGCTCCATCTTCAACCTGGTATAAGGTCTGAGAGAGATGATGAAAATCCCTGTAGGGCCTTTTTCAGACTGATTCATATTGCAAGAATACACCTCTTTGAACAAAGATTCTCATATCCTCTGCAGCCTTTTACTCAGCAGTGCTTATACTTCTCAATTTCAACATCTTTTTTTGTGTTTGTTTAGCCCTCTTCTGGGTTCTGCAGTGATCTGTGCTTCTTGGTAATCGGGTACGACACCATTGTGTGCAGAGCTTTGGTCAAGGCCACAGCATATCAAACACAGCCACAGGAGATGTGTGAAGGCACGAGGTTGGATGGACTACAAAGAAAAACCAAAGGAGAGGGTAATAATTTCTATGCAACTGTGCAACAACAAAACAATCCCTCTTTCCACAGTCTTGCATAAAAAAAATGGCGTGACAGATGATGGGGAATAAACAACATGAAACAGAGATGTTAGTTAAGTATGTTGATTTAGTCTCCAATGATGCCCTGAAGCATTTATTTAGGGATTAAGCCATCTAATCTCAACATGTTCAGTAATTCATTCTCGCCCAAACAACACCTTGGTTGCATTCGCCAGTGGGAGCAGCCAGCAGCCCACTCGTGTCAGAATAGTCACTTCTCCAGAGGTCCTCCAGCGATTTCAGCAACTCAGCAGTGGTTAAGTAGCAGTTCAGGTCAGACACATTCCTTAGAGGAAGAACTGTCTTCACTATTTCAGCTGTACTGTTGTATTTTTGTCTAAGGCCATTACACCGTGTTCCACATTATTATGCAAATGACGTTTTTCTCTGATTTTCCTAAATATTAATGCAAATGACAGTCAGAATATTTTTCAAGTCATCAGCCATTAGAGCATAATTCAAATGTTTTTGAACAAACTTCATAATGACAAAAATTAACTGTCATTTGCATTAATATTTAGGAAAATCAAAGAAAAATATCATTTGCATAATAATGTGGACGCGGTGTATAAAAACCCTGATTCCAAAAAGTTTGGACGCCATGTAAATCAGAATACCGTGATTGGAACATCCTGAATACAGCACAAAGACAAGACATGTAATGTGAAAATTGATAAACTTATTTTTTTAATGTATTATAAATAGACACACTTTCAGAATTTGATACCTTCAACATGTTCCAAAAAAGCTGAGACAAGAGCATATTTACCACTTGTACATCATCTTTTATTCTAACACAGTCAATAAACGTCTGTTGACTGAAAACTGTTGTTAAGGTCTGTATTCTTTCCCATTCATGCTTGATACACCTTTGTTTTACTGTTCATGTTTCAGTTCTGTTGTACTTTGTGCTTCATAATTCACCATATATTTGCAGTGGGAGACATGTCAGAACTACATGCAGGCCTGTTGAGTACCTGCACTCTTTTACTGTGAAGCCATGCTGTTGTAACTTGTGCAGGAAGTGATGTGGCATTATCTGATGAAATAAGCAGGGATGTTCTCAAAAAAGGTGCTGTCTGGATGGATAGGCAGAAGGATTGGTCAGACTTCATGTCTGTCATCTTGCAAATCCATCTCGCAAAGCTCCTGTGTACAATATTTGTGCCAGAGAACGAGACAGTAGCTACAGGCGAGATTAAGTTGTCCTGAAAGCCAATAGCATTGGCTGCCAAGGGGGTAGCTATTAGCTTGGATGTAGCCATAGTATAGTGGCAGTTTTATCAGAACTGGACCATAATTCTTTATGAGATATAGAGCAAAGAGCCACACCGAAAGCTACCTTTGGCAGAGGGGAGGTTATGCACATCTCCAGATAGGCTTCAGTATTAATTTTAGCCACTGACAAGCTACACCATTCGTATACTATGGCAGTGCTAGCCTGTACAGCTCAGGCTAGTACTGGAGCTGTGTATATCTACAGCCTTATTTTGTCTTGCCACTCTGATTGGTCATAAATGTGACAAATAGAACGTTTGTCACCTTCTAAATTTTTTTTTGAAGTCTTGCCTTTACCAAACCAGTTTACCAGATAAATGTGAAATGGACATATGAAACAGTCTATCTGGCGTGTCAGGTTAGATGAAAGCAAATCCTGTAGCTACAGCTCAGTATTAATAGTGTCTTCACAGATGTGCAAGTGACCCATTAACCTGACATGCCAGATGGATTTTTTTCACACATTCATCTGGAAAACCTTCAATACACATCTTTACGGGCCAATCAGAGCAACAAAACACGTGACGTTGTCACCACTACCGAGGTGCGCGTGCGCAGCAACCAAGGAATAAACTCCATTGGAACTGCATAACGCGAACCATACTATAAACATGTCAGTACATGACTTTTGTCATTTTTGAAAAGAAAACAACTCACTGCTGTTCTTTTTCCTTGTTCTGATGAAACTGGCGCTTCAGCAGCATCCACGCTAATGTCTTCCACCATAATGGCACCAGCCTCTTGTTGCTGCTTGCTTAGGTCACGACTCCGCTGTGCCCGAAAGTACTGCCTCTCGTCACTGATTGGTCATGTCACTTTCTAACTGGGCCCAAACGGTTCAGACGGGAACTTTGCAAGATAGATTCACTTGTGAGAAACAAGAAAACAGCGTATCCATCTGCTTTGCAAGGTTAGTTACCCATGCCATGGGCACTGATACAACCCCACACCATCACAGATGCTGGCTTTTGAGCTTTGTGTGAAACTAATCTGGATGGCTGTTTTCTTCTCTAGCCTTGAGGACTCAACGGTCATTGTCCCCAAAAGCAATTTGAAATTTGGACTCGCCAGACCCCAGCACACTTTCCACTTTAGGTCAGTCCACCTCAAATGAGCTCAAGCCATTCTCACATTTTCCCCTCATGATGTCATGTCGGGAGTTAGCACTGCCCCCAGATTTGGTTGGCCCTCCCCACTTGGGAGAAAGTTCCGCCCTCCTCTCCTGATCCTCCTCGAACAGGAAAGCCACATGCATTAAGCCGCATCCATCTCCTGAGAGGGGTGTAGTCAGGGGTGGAGTCAGACAGCTCAGTAACATTTAAAGCCACAGACACAGAAACAGCTCTTTCTGAGCAGGGCTGAAACAGAGGAGTTTTTAGACATACAAAAATCCAATACTGGTGTGTATTTTCAGCAACAAACTTCACAGGTATGTTTTGGGGACCTCTGAGACCAATATAAACTTGTCTTAAAGGGCTAAAATATGTGTTGCCACTTTCAGATGTCACTTACTGGAAAAAACTTTGAGAATTTTCACCTATTCTGTCCTTCAACTTGCAAGATGTTAAACTGAAATATTACGAAAGAAAGCAATCCATTTAGGGAGAAAAAGTTCCCCTTTTGACAGATGTCTCATCGATCCTCCCACCAGTTTCCTGTGAATTAATCTTTTAAGAGTTTGTCATAGATTTAATGGAGAGGAATGTTTGAAAGGAAACGCGGCTGAGTCTGTGGCCAAAATCTCCAAACGACTCAGCGACAGGTCCTTTTATTCCTAGACAGATAGACTTCTGCAGCGCACCTTGGCTGCCTCTCTCCCACCTCCGATCAGTCATTTCTATTAAAATTTGTCAAGTTCCATAATAAAGTAATTGCTTTGAATAAAAGCAACTGTCACACAGGAAATGAAAGGTCTTTATGTTTGGTGCATTACTGAGTCACTGAGTCTTTAGTCATTAAACTTTGGGTGACAGGCGGCAACCAATTCATATTCAGGCTGAGCTATGATAGGGGGAGGTTTTGTCAGGCTCTAATGTTCAATGATTGGAGTTAGAGGGAAATGACACGTCTCATTATACATGAGGCTGAAACACTCTGACAGCGTCATGGAGGTTGTTGCAGACAGAGCATTGTCAGTGTCTCCTAATTTACAGACAGTATAAAAATTAATTTCGGACTCCTGAGCTTTAAAGGACTAGTTCCACTTTTTTAGTAATAAGCTTACTGCTTTCAAAGTAGTCATGAGATATCACTGTCTTCTCATCCATATCTGATTCACTGAATGTCTGTATGAGATTCTGGCTTACTCCTGGTCTGCAGCATGTCTAAAGCAGTTTCGGAGGCAGAGCCTTTAATAATGGGACTTTTAACTGATTAAACTTAGTTTTCAGTCAGGTTTGAGGACTCTCTAAGAAACTCTGTCTACTTTAGAGCAAGCTTAAAACTTTTTTTTTTTTTTAGTTAGGCTTCTAGTTGGGTCTGTCTTGTACGTGCATTGGACATGGCCTGCTATAAGCTTAAACTACTATAAAACTCAAGTTCTGCTAACTTTACCAAGATTTTTTATGCCTTCTCATTTTATTCGTACCCCGAGGAAAAATTCTGCAGAATGCCTGCTGTCATGGCCAGGTTGACTCTGCACTATCATCCATTCCATCCATTATCTATATCACTTGCACCATTCGGGGAGCTGGAGTCAATCCCAGATGTCACTGGGTGAGAGGCAGGGTTAAACCCCAGGCTGGACACCAGTCATTCTCAGGGTTTACAGATAGAGACAAACCACCTACCAACAAGATAATTTGGCTTTTTTGTGCCAAAAATGATACAGAAAAACTCTTTAATGTCAAAGTGAAAACCAGATTTCTACAAAGTCATGTCAATCAAATGAAAATATGTGATGTAAAAGAAGTGTTTGCATAAATATTTACCCCCTTTAAAGTGACTGACCCAATTCAACAGAGGTCCAGCCAAATGGTGTTAGTAGTCTCACAATTAATGAAATGGGGATCGCCTGAGTGAATGTGTCTCAGGTGATTGTAGTATAAAGACACCTGAGTCTGGAAGGTCACAGTTACTGGTTTATCAGAATTTCTGTCTACCATTACACCATAAAGTCAAAAGCACACTCCAAGCAACTCAAAGAAAATGTGGACTGGGTTCTTCACCAGTCAAAGCTTTGGGAAAGTGGCCACTGTTGAATGTTGAAGAAACTATAAAATCTGGACTAGAGTTTGCCAGAGTTCATGTGGGAGACACCGTGGTCAACTTTGGCCATCAGACAAGACGCTGCTAATCACCAAAAATGCACCATGCCACTGTGAAGCACGATGGTGGCAGCATCATGCTGTGGGGTGCTTCCTTGGTAGCCGATCCTGGAAGGTTTGTAAAGGTAGAGAGTAAAATTAATGCGAAAAAACATGGGAAAATCCAGTCTACAAGAGAGCTACATCTTGGGAGATTTATTTTCCAGCAAGACAATGACCCATAGAATACAGCGATAGCTACATGGAAATGGTTAAAGACAACAACAAGGTGAACGTTCTGGAGTTGCCAAGTCAAAGCACAGATCTCAGTCCAACAGAGAATTTGTAGCTGGACCTGAAAAGGGCTGTTCATGCCTGATCCCTTTTCAACTTGACATAGCTTGAGCAGTTTTGCAAAGAGTGGAGTAATATTGCAGTGTCCAGATGTAACACTGACAGAGACCTATCCACACAGACCCAGTGCTATGATTGCTCCCAAAGATGCATCTACTGAATACTGATTTGAAAGGGGTCAGTGTTTTTTTAGTCACTTATTTTCCATTATATTTTTTTAATTAGTTAACATTAGTTTGTTGGAACCTGTTTTCACTTTGACATTAAAGAGTTTTTCTGTCAAAAAATGTAAGAAAAGCCGAGTTGAATTTCCCATGACTGATTTATAAAATCAATAAAAGGATAAAACATCCAAGAGGGTGAATATCTTTTATAGACACTGTATACATTGCATTAGATAATTCACACCCATCTGGGAAAGGCAGAACCTTCAAAAAAGTCTCTAAAGATGATTGAACAAACTCTGGCTGTCACATTCATTGTTGGCCAATCAGAGTAACAAGACATAATGATGTAGAAGGCATGTGCAGCTCCAGTATGTGAACATCATAACCTGGTTGGGAAAGGAACAAAGACCAAGAAAAGGTTTTAGTGCATTTTTTTGCACTTCTTTAAGGAAACATGTTTTCAGGTTGTGGTAAAATTGCTACTATAGCTACATCCTAGCTACTAGCTTCACTAGCAGAAGCCATTGTTTTCAGGCTTACAGTACGACTAAACGGCCTCATTCTTCTGACATGTCGCTTAATGGTACAATGTGTAAAATTTGGCATTTTAGCGACATCTAGTGTTCAGATTTTAGAATGAGCCAATCTGTTACCAAAACGTCACATCACTAAGCGACGAGAGCTTGTGAAGACCTAAAAGGATCGTGAGCCGGACATCAATTACAGCAGTGACGAGGTGAGGGTTTATTCATTCATTTTTGTAACCATTATTTTTATAGATTATAGGTCAGTCTTCTTCTCCACCTGCCCTCCAGGTAGCTTTCAGGACCGGCGGGCAGGTTTGTATTTAAAAATCGCGTTTCTCTCTTTCTTTCCCCAAAACATTGCCGTAGGCAACATGGCGGTTCGTTATGTCAGCCTCCGTGAGGGCGACCCATGGTAATGTAAATTTAAAAAGCTTTTTTCTAATTTTGTGAAAAGAAAATGAAAGTTTAAAGGGGATGATTGTGCACTAATTTTAACATACTTCACATGAATATATAAACATTATATCCCATGTACACCGTTTCTGTTCGGCAAAATGCAGCCAAATTTTACACATTGTACCTTTAATTGTCAGGTAGTTTTTTAGACTAGGTATGAATGTTTTCCCAAACTGTTGCCACAAAGTTGAAAGTATAGCATTATCCTAAATGTCTTGCTGAGTCATTAAGATTGGCCTTCACTGGAGATAAGGGGCCCAGCCCATACCATGAAAAACAGCACCATGACATTATTCCTCCTCCACCAAACTTCACTGTGCTTGGCATTGGATTTAGGGATGTGAGGTTTGCATGCAACCGCACGTCCATAGAAACACATTCCAAGTAGCTCCCACCTCACAGTGTTTGTGCTTACATTAATGCCAGTGCAAGTTCAGAACTCTTTTTGGAGTCAGCAGAGTGCTGGTGACTTTTATGCACCATGGGCCTTACCAGTTGTTGACCTTGCTTCACTTTCTTATAATTTTACTTCCAGCTGACTGTGAAATATCAGGTAGGGATGAAATTTCACAAACAGTTTCATTGCAAAGGTGGTATCCATCACAGTACCATGCTTGAACCTACTGAGCTCTTCAGAAGAAATGGTGAATATTTGCTGCAGCCTACACATTTAGACGCTAGCCTTAGCTAAGAAGTAAGCTTAGAGGAGATTTTGTCACTCTCGGATGGAGCCATGTTTTTTGTTTCCTTGTGTCCTCAGTCAACATCTCATCCTTCTCTTGGTAATAAATCACGGTTTTCTGGATATATTTTTTAATGTAGCAGGAGTTTCATGCTGCCGCAGTCACACTGAGCCCAGGCATAAACAAAACACTTAATTGTCTTACAGGTGTAATGGTTAACACTGAGATTAATTTACTTGCAGAGGAGTCTGTCAAAGAAGACAACAGCTCCCCAGCCCTGTCTCCCACGAGTCTCTGCACGGACCCCACCAATTCGACGTCCCAATCCCTCCCAAGGCATTCTCCAGCAAATTGCATCGTTACTTTGCAAATTTGTTCAAGCAATCAACTCAATCTCACTTGGGGTACCGATCTGACAACAGGAATGATTAGAATCCTGGGCGGCTCGGCGCTTGTCACTTGGGACCGAGATGAGAGCGGAATTACAATGAAGCCTGAAATTGCAGGCTATTGTTACCTCCCTGTTGTTCCTGTCCTCTTTCTCCATCCATCCTTTTCCTCATGCCCATGTCTGTCCCCTCTATTCTATTCTTCGGAGATGTGGTAACAAGGTGTGACTGCTGGAGACAAAGCCAAAGGACAATCATCTTGGAGGGGCGACTAGAAATAGCTCATCTTTTATTACAGAGCACACCTGCCATCACCGGAGTGTAAAAACCCCTCATACGGGAGATGAAATATGCAAAGTTTGAGAGGAAATGCAATGCAGGATTAGATTTGATGGCCTCTAATGTTGTAGTATTGGACAGGGAGTGCTTTAAAGGAGGAATAAATACTTCATCACAGCCTATCTTTGCAAGAAATTTTAGCCTGAGAGGCTGCTAAGACCAGTTCCCTTCAGGTTTGGACAAAATACATTAAAATGACCTCAGTGATTGTGGCAAAATGCAGAGGGCAGCAGCAGGCAGCCCTCCACTTGCTTTATATTTATCAGTTTCTCCTCACATGTTGCCTTCAAGAGGAGGGTTAGGAGGGGGCGAAATGACCTGACGGGGAGCTGAGGGGAGGAGAAGCAGGCTGTTGATTCTCATTTCACCGTCCCCATCTCCCAGCAGGATTGTCTGAGACATAGATAAATACTGCCAGCTCTGCGATTTATAAGCTGTGCAGCAGACACAATTTCACCCATTACCTGACCGACTCAAAAGTCCAACACGCTCGAGTCCCCTGCATACAGAGTGCTGTGATTTTCACTGCTTTTGTCATTCTTCCCTCCTCCTCCTTTGCCTTTCATCTAACACTCTTTTGTCAACACCACAGGGGGACGAGGGAAATCTCCAACTCTGAATACTTATTTTAGGACGGCCAACGCTATGTGCATCTTGGACAAATAGTTTGTCTTTTATGTTTTGTTTCTCAGTCTGGGCATGCATTCTTTTTGTTGTGACCTCTCTGAATCTCAGCGGTTATACTTACGGCAATTCTAGTATTTTTGTGAGACACTGTTGATCCAATCAATGCCAAACGGTGCAAAAGTCAGCCTTCAAAAAATAACATTTTTTTAAAAGTCAATGATACATCAGTCTCTTGTCTTCAAAGTTGGTCAGAAAATTTTATGCCTGCATTTATAGCATTGATCTTCTGGAAAATGATGCTCATTTATGCACTCAGTAATTGGCTAGAGCTTCTTTTGCACAAACTACTACATCCATGTGATGTAGCATGGGGCCAATCAGTCCGTGTCACTGCTGGCTTGTTACGATGCCCAGGTTGCTCTGATTGCAGCCTTCAGCTTATCTGTATTGTTAAGTCTGGTGTCTCTCATCTTCTTCTTGACATTACTCCAGAGATTCTCTATTGGGTTCAGGTCAGGCCAGTTGACTGGCCACTCTAGTATGGTAACACCATGGTCAACAAACCAGTTTCTGGTTGTGTTGGCTTCACTGTGGTCAGGCACAGTGTTGGCACTGGCCAACACTGTGCCTGATATCCACAGAATAAAAGGTGTACCAATTTTTACCATGAGCCGTCATACATCTCTTGTCCAAAACAGACAGGAAAACGCTAAATAGAAATACATTTCCTGACTCTTCAGCTGTCCTGCCCACTTAAAGGTTCAGTGTGTAAAACTGAATATCAACAACTAGAAGTGGGTTCTAGATTGCATTTCTCTGCTGGAAACCGTGGCAACCAGTTGAATTGAATGTGTATCTGTAATGTGAATATAATACAATACAATACAATAACTTTATTTATCCTTTTTTCCTTTTTTCCTCTATGTTACTATTGTAAAAATCCAAGATGGCGGCATCCATGGAGGGGACCCTCCCTATGTATGAATAAAAGGTTTATCCTGAGTTGTTTTTTTCACAGTAGCTATTTTTGAATTTAGATTAATAAACATTTATTTAGATAGACGGTCTTAGAAATGTTTTGCTTTATTTTACCAAGTTTGTTCAGCTAAATGCTACTAGGCTAAATATTACACACTGCACCTTTAAGCCAAAAAGACCCCCCCCCCCACCTCACCCCACACACACACACACACACACACACACATACAAAAGAATATGCCACAGACATAGCTCGCTGACTCTCCATCTTTAGCTACAAGTTCTTCTTCAGTGTACTCCAATTCATACAAATATTCTCTTGTATTTAGAGTAAACAGCACATCATCGTCATTCGAGTCGAAATTGCCCATATTATCTTTGTTTTAGCTTGTTGTGGTGTTATTATTTCTGGGGAAGCCCACAGACCCACACAGCTGATCAGAGGATAACAGTGCACTACGGGAGGAGACAAAATGCTGAAAGCTGCATTGTAAATTAGTGCCTGACATGTTAGTGACACAGCGTACAGGTGAGCCAACATATTTCCTTGGCCCATTTTTATGTGAAACGCATTAAACTACGCGGATAAAACGTTCCCATCTACAGCCACTATGCCACAGATCCCCCTGAGCTCGTTATAACCACAGGAACATTTTCACAGAAATCACTGGAGGCTAATGCCACTACTATAGCCAAGTACCTCATACGACCAAACTTCAAAAACCCTGAAATATCCCTTTAACTTTCATATTAACAGTGTTTCTAAAATTTAGATCCAACTAATTTAATATGGTTGAAATAAACACATATGTGATGTTTATGACATCTTTTGTCCTGTCTGATGAGAGTCTGAACAGACATACACCCCTTTAACTTGACTTTTTGATGTTAAGATGCCAATTATTATTCAGGAAAGTCACCATTTTTCTGTTTGAGTCACTGGACAAAGGATTTGGCCCACATAATAAACTGTGTGGTTTTATGGTTTAAGCTTTTAAATGGCTAAAGACCTGGTCTCTCCCATTTACTGCAGTTAATTTTGATGGATTGTTTTTCCCCCAGCAAGGGGTTTGATCAGCCTTGTTTGGGCAAACTACCAGGATGGATTATGCTTATTAATGTAAGACTTTTGTAGGTAAACCCACAAGCTCCAGCTTATCCAAAGTAGCAGTAAAATAAAAACATTATCCGTATGGTTCCTTGAAGGAATTGGTTGAAAGAAAATAGTCATAATTCACTGAAATCCCATTTGTTGAATTGCCTCACTCTAACAGTGGCTTACAGTTAGCATCATGTTGAATATATAAAGAGGACTTGGAGACAATGTTTGACATTAAATCTCTAATTCTAAAAGCAGCAAACAGATTTCTTGTCTGAATTTAAAGCTTTTTTGTTTCTAGTATTAAGCACCACAGGCTTTCCTCCGTGTTCTCATTCAAAGTCAAATTACTCCTCCAAGGCCTGCCAGTAATATGGGTTAATTGTTCTGGATGGCTGGATCACTTCCAAGCAGTTCATCCAATTTCCATTTAAATTGAGCTATCGGAGCGTGACATGGGTGACGCTTGGCTCGCCACTGTTGCAGACAGGCGGCCGTCGGATGGGATGCAGGAAAACCTGTTTACAGGTCAAACTGGAGACACCCAAGTGGCGCTGTGACAAATGAAATGTGAGCACGCACCTTGCTGGTCCCTTTGATAGGACTTTAAGAGGAATGGGAGAAAAAGCCTGGTGTTGTCGAACCGCTTGAGTGTACATGCATTTCTGTGCAGTCAGTCTCTGGTTGACTGTGGCTCCTTTTCTGACCTGACAATCTGAACAACCGAGGATGAAATACGTGGATGATTTCTTCCACTCCTTTCTGCTGATGAGTTCCCCCTATGCCTTCCTCTATTGTGCTCAAAACTGAATATATGAAATGTGAAGCCCTTCTGTAACTGCCCAGCAACATTTTGTGCATGTTTATTGTCTTCAGCACACCCCACTGATCCTAAATTTCACTGTTCATTTAAAGCTCCACTTCTCTAATAACATGTTGGCCCTGATTCTTTCCTCCCACTGCTTTTGACTTCCACATCTTTGTTTTACTTTTGTTCTCTACTTGTATAAAATCAATGTGAATAAATCAGCCTTCATCATACAAGTCCTGCTGACAAACATTAAAAAACTAATTTTCTTTGAAATGTATGCAGCAAAATTCATCAAGTACACCGCAGGACTCTTTTGTTGCTTCCTTTCTTTTACTTTTGAACTTGTAGTCAACATTCACTCTACTGACTGCACATTTACGTCAAAGGTAGTCGTGTCTCAAATCACA
The DNA here is from genome assembly GCF_018320785.1 of Cheilinus undulatus. Classification (NCBI taxonomy): domain Eukaryota; kingdom Metazoa; phylum Chordata; class Actinopteri; order Labriformes; family Labridae; genus Cheilinus; species Cheilinus undulatus. Next base: position 39,345,647 of record NC_054866.1, read on the forward strand.
AATCTACTCTTTCAACTAAGTTCAGTGGATTTTTCATTTTTGAGTGAGTCCTAAAACTTCTGTGATAACAGAGGTAGTTGGTTCTTATTGGACAAACATGTTGAACACATTGTTCCCTAGGCTAAAAGATTGGACAAGATAAAATGTCACTGATTTGCAAAAAAAAAGTGACCCGGGATTGGTTAAGGTTACAAAGCATGTGTTGTTAACTCACATTACACAACTATCTTGGAAGTCAACGTTTCAGAACACAAAAATCTGTAATTGAACCCTGAGTTTGTTGTTCTCAGCTCTTTGCTCACACTGACAGGTCAGTGCCTCATTCAGCTTGTTTCACTCACTGGATTTTCCTTCAGTATTTTATCTTAGGCTCTTCACTGTGTGGAAACAAAACAACAAAGACAAGATCCAGGCTTGTTAGATGCAACATTTCCCTGTACATGATAAATGTGCTAATATTCTGTTTGTCGTTTAGCACATTTTTTGTAATGGCACACAGTTTGACATTTCTGCTATGTATTTTGATGCAAACACATGTACTAGCTATTTACAACAGCTAGTAGTACATTTATAACTTAAACTTAAGAGGCAAGCTAGCTGTAACTAGCTTTCAAACAACATGCAGTGTTGAGGTAATATTATCAGTAGTTCAAGTAGTAAGCTGATACTCACCTGTAGTCTGTGTCAGAAGAATATTTAACGATTTTCCATCCAAAAAAAGATGCAAAAGAAGAAGCACGCTGTTGTAATGCTGGTTTCATTTGGGTGTAACGTGGTTTAAAGGTCCCCGCGGCTTCCTCTTCACCCTCGTAAGCTAGCTGACATGCGCAGCTCCTCCCCATGGGGGATCTGATTTGACAAGAACAGGCTGTCTTCCTGCAATTCAGCCAATCAGAGGTGGCTAGGGTGGGTGCTTGGCTGAATTTCTAGAAATGCATGAGGAATGGGAGGTGTGGCGTGAGTGCATGTGTAAAGCGTCATTTGCGTGAGAGTTGGTGGCTCTGCTAAAACTATGACCAAAACTATTGGTCGACAGCCTTTTTATTCATGACAAAACCTAGACTAAAACTAACAAAAACAGATCTGTGATGACTAAAACTGACAAAAACTAAGTTTAGTTTTTGTCAAAATTACTAAAATGAGACTAAGATGTAATTTACAGTGGTGCGAAAACATACTTGCCCCATTTCTGATTCCTGAGTTTTATCACACTTAAATGTTTCGGATCATCAAACCAATTTTTATATATGACAAAGACAACCCAAGTAAATGGAAAATGCAGTGTTAGAATGAATATCAAATTTTTTTTTGTGGGGGGGGGGGCAAACCTATCTGGCCCTGTGTGACAAAGTAATTGCCCCCTGAACCTAATAACTAGTTAATAACTAGCTGTGCCACCCTTGGCAGCAATAACTGAAATCAAGCGTTTGCTATAACAAGTGATAAGTGTCTCATTACTGTGGAGGAATTTTGACCCACTCTTCTTCACAGAATTGCTTTAACTCAGCCATATTTGAGGGTTTTCCAGCATGAACTGCCATTTAAGGTCACACCACAGCATCTCAGTTGGATTTAAGTCCGGACCCTGACTGGGCCACTCCAAAACCTTAATTTAGTTTTTCTTGAGCCATTCAGAGGTGGACATGCATGTATTTCGGGTCGTTGTCCTGCTGCATAACCCAAGAGCGCTTGAGCATGAGGGCACATACTGATGGCCGGACGTTTGCCTTCAGGATTTTCTGGTAGACAGCAGAATTCACTGTTCCGTCAATCACAGCAAGTGGTCCAGGTCCTGAAAGCAGCCAAGCAGCCCCAGACCATCACACTGACACCACCATGTTTGACTGTTGGCATGATGTTCTTTTGATTGAATGCTGTTATTTTTATGCCAGATGTAACGGGACTCAAACCTTCCAAAAAGTTCAACTTTTGGCTCATCAGTCCACAGAATATTTCTCAGAAAGTCTTGGGATCATCAAGATGTTTTTTGAAAAATGTGAGATGAGCCTTTTTGCTCTTTTTGGTCAGCAGTGGTTTTGGCCTTGGAACTCTCCCATGGGTGCCATTTTTGCCCAGTGTCTTTCTTATGGTTGAGTCATGACCTCTGACCTTAACTGAGGCTAGTGAGGCCTACAGGTCTTTGGATGTCATTCTAGGTTCATTTGTGGCCTACTGGATGAGTCGTGGTTGCACTCAGAGTGATTTTGTTAGGCCGACCACTCCTGGGAAGGCTCACAACTGTTCCTTGTTTTCTCCATTTGTGGATAATGGCTCTGACTGTGGTTTGCTGGAGTCCCAAAGCCTTGGAAATGGCTTTGTAACCTTTTCCAGACTGATAGATTCCAATCACTTTGTTTTTTCATTTGCTCTTGAATTTCTTTGGCTTGTGGCATGATGTGTTTCTTTTTGAAATCTTGTAGCCTACTTCATTTTTTCTGACAGTTTCTATTTAAGTGATTTTTTTGATTCAACAAATCTGGCAGTAATCAGGCCTGGGTGTGGCCAGTGAGATTGAACTCAGCTTTCCAAAAACTGGTTAATCACAGTTAACTCATGATTTAGCAAGGGGGCAATTACTTTTTCACACAGGGCCAGAGAGGTTTGGATTTTTTTCCCTCCTTAAAAATTAAATAATGATTCAAACACTGCATTTTCTATTTACTTGGGTTGTCTTTGTCAAATATAAAAATTGGTTTGATGATCCGAAACATCTAAGTGTGATAAATATGCAAAAAACTCAGGAATCAGAAAGAGGGCAAATACTTTTTCACACCGCTATAGTTTTCGTCGGACATTCAAAATCTGTGATACTTCTCCAATTTGGGTAAATCTGTCAAAATGCAATGTATCTGTGGCTATTCTGCCTCTCAGCTGTAGTAAGCAGGGACCCCAGGTTTAGTAGGGTGCGTAGAACACAATACCATTATTTGGTACCAAATTTAGGCAAGAAAATAAATGCTTGGACTAAAAGTAAAGACTAAAATGTGAGGACTTTTTATGGACTAAAACTAGACTAAAACTACAAAGGGTAGATACGCCTACAATGGGACTAAAAGTAAAATGCATTTCATTTAAAGACTAAAACTAAAATTAAAAACAGCTGCCAAAATTAACACTGACACACTGGATGAAAACACTTCAGTGATACTAAACTAGATATCAATATTGAAGTTAAAATTTTGGTATCATGTCCATTGTATCCACTGACAGTCCTCATCCAACCCTACTGAGCTTGAGAGGATTTGCAAGGAATGGCCGAAAAATCCCCAAATTCAGGTCTGCAAAGCTTGCTGCATCATATTCAAAAAGGCTGTTAATTGCTGCTAAAGGTGCTTCATTATGGGGTACTGAGTGAGATTAATGAGAGAAAAAACTGACCTGAAATGACTGAAGCTTTAGGCTGCAGCATAACAAAAACTGAAAACGTGAAGGGGTCTGAATGCACTGAATATCGTAACACAGCAGTTATGCAGCTGCCACTCACCCAACACGAAACAGCCATTAGCCTCCTAACAGGCAACGAGGTGGAGCTGAGGTGGACCTTTAACCTCTTGGCAAACAGCTACAACGCTCCAGCCTGCCAGTCAAATGAGCTGTGCCACTAATCAGGCATAACTCCGTGCTTTCAACATATCTAAATGTACAGCAGTTGAACATGTTTATGTCTACTGTTAAAATAGTCATCTGAACATGGATGGATGGATTTTTCACCACTTTCCTCTTGATTTGTGCTTGTAGTTAACAGAGTTAATGTATCACTTCAACATATGTGTGAAATGTGCTTCTATAAACTTTTAGACATTTCTGTGAGCCTGTATTTTGGATAAAGGAGTTCTTTTTGCTGTTATTTGACAGTCCACATAAACCAATACTAAAGTGATTTATAGTTATTGTATTCATTTACATTGATGTTGTTTTCCAATATCTGATAGCACTGGAGAAAATGGAGTATAAAGAAACAATTGGGTTGTTATATAGGAAGATAAAAGACCTTTCTACTTGAGATATGAGGTAAATAAATTCTTTAGTGGATAATTTCGCAGCATATTTCCTCTTCACTTGGATGTTTGAAGAGTCTTTAAAAGATCTTCTGACCTTCTGGCTGTTTCAAAGATTGCAGAGTATTTATTTTTCAGAAGACTTACAGCTCAGTTCTTTCTCTTTTAAATTTTTCTAAGTTTTCCACCAAAACAAAAAACAGGAAGGTTCAAGGTTTGCCCTGCCTTTGTCTCCATACAGAGCTTTGTGACTTCAGTGTAATGGTAATTCATGGGAGGCACAAACTGTGTCTGTATCTAATGCAGCCTCTCTTTGCCCCCCGTCACAAAGCCTCGCTCTGCTCCGTGGATCGGCTTGGATAGCATGCATCAGTCAAACCCCCGTCCCACAACCTCCCATAAAAGCCACACCATTCTGTATCATCGATTCGTTCCCTTCTAGAAATGGGCCCCATGTCACACGTATTGTTTCTAGATTGAAAAGGAATTTGCCAGCATCTGCTGTAAATCATAAAGTCCCATTAACCGGAGGGAGCCATTCTGACACCAAACACCCGCGCTCTCTATCTCTCTTTGTCCCCAATCACACCATTGTCTTGTTTTTCTTGCAGCCTCAGCAGTCCAGACCCTCCATCACTGTCTCAGCCATCAGAGGGAGGACTCGGCTCTGTGGACATGATGATGTCGAGTACAACATTAAAACGTTTAACCAAGTGGAGGAGCACGGTGACCCCGCACGCTCATGCTATATGATGGGTCAGGATGAGGAAATGGAGTTCACATAACGCACAAACACATTTTATTTTAAGACACCCAATGACACAGAGGAGGAAACTAAATAAGGCACACATTTGACCTGTTTCATATCATATTTCATAGCCTTTAATTGATTTCAAGGGTCAGTTTACCTTTAGCAAATAGAAGGATGTTTTCTACAACCCTGAATGGTTACCATGACGGCCGTGCTGATCTTGCTTTTATCTGAAATGTGTTTGTGTTTGGTCTGGGGATGTCTTTCTTCTTATATTTCTAAAACCTCAAAAACTGAGTTTATATTGGCTATAATGACATCCACTGCTATCAGAGCTGCTTTCCATAATTTACCAAATTTTTGTAATTGTGGATCCATATTTGCAATTTTGAAAGGTGAACGGTAATGTATGCAGAATTTGCATACACATCATGGACCCTGTATTGTACAGGAGAAAAATATGCAGAGCATACAAGTAGAAAAAGACAACACTGGGAAAATTTGAAAGCAGCCTAAGAGTCCTTTCTCTTTCACTGAGTTCTTCTCTTCTTTGGTCCTGAAGTGTTGAAGGCATGTTTTCTGACCTTCTTTGAGCCACTCTGGAGAGCTAGGCTTGGTATTTTGCAAAATCAGTACGCAGTTTTAAAGGTGAGATCTACTCTGAAAACAGTTCAGTCTCACAGAAGGAGCTGACATTCTACCACAGCAGTTACCCAGTCTGCTTGAAATCAAACCGCTTACATCTGACTTTAGAGAGCATATCTGATTAAAACAACTACAAATAAAACACAAGGCGAGTAAAGCTACTGTCATGCTTTCTGTGTTTGTCTTCATGGTGCTGACTCTGGGAGAGGTTCTTGTAAACTGTGTCTTAATGATGTAGGGATGGTTCCATGCTCACGCCCTGTTGGGTACAGGCCAGTTGGGGAATGGGAAGGTGCTTCAGTAGGATACAAGACAACTGCAGCTTCAGTGAGTTTACCCCTAGAGAAAATGAACGCTGTTATAAATCAGTAAGATGATAAATATTACAACAGATACCTGCTTTGACAAGTCTGTTCTAATTTGTAGATTGCTCCATCTGTTAACATGTTGGAGGTGGAGTTTGTGACCCACAGCACACGGCAGCCAGTCAGCAGGGAACTCTACTTTGGCTCTACTTCAGGCTTCATGTTATTTTACAGTCTATGGTATAGAGTCCTGAAACTGAAACAGAAAACAGCATGTTTTGTGGAGGTGCTGGCAAGTCTGCTAAACTTGGACAGAGCCAAGCAATCTGTTAGTCTGTGATTCTAGTTGTTGAGCTACACTAATCCTAACAGCTGCTGACTAGCTTTATACTTTTCAGACTTTGGAGCTGTGAAGAATTCTTTCTTAAAGCCAAAAAAAGCACAAAACAGATAGTTCCAGTTTTCTCATGGTTTTTGTTTTGTTTTTGAAAATATGCATACTTACAGAATTAAAAGGCTTAAATTATTATACTATACCATATTATTATGCTAACCCTGCATGGGTCAGGGCCTGAGTTGGGACCCCAGTCAAAATGTCTGGAACTTTCTCAGCGTGCTTGCAGACCAGTTGTATTAGATTGTGCAGGCAGGACAGCGGGCTCTGTTGATGGGAGAGAGGGGGAAACAAGTTAAATCGCTGTGTTGCTCTCTCTCTTTCTCATTAAAAGTCAAGCTAGGTCACTGACTAATGATATTCTCCCTCTGCTATAATAAACCAACAATACTACATCCTGATCTCCAAAAAACATAGGATTTTCTCAGACTGGATTAAAATGACAGTTTAGGGTGAATGTATTGGTCTACACCAGTTGTTCTCAGCTGGTTTAGCCTCAGGACCCAGCATCAACCAAATTTTCAACTAGTCAGATTTTTTAAATAAAAAAATAATGTAATTTGTACCTCAAAAGGTACAAATGTGATAAAAACAAAGAAATGGACTTCACAAACTTTAAAACACCCTTTTTTTACTAGGCAGGCACACATTTGAGACCCACTGAAAACAACTCCACGACTCACTTTGGGGGCCCCACCCACCAGTTGAGAGCCCCTGGTCTACCAAACACCATAGAGCACTATATTTTGCACTGTTGAACATGGCCCTTTGCCTGCATGGGTCAATCAAAGTATGAAAAGTGAATTAAAGCTTCCTTATTATCACAAGTGTTTCAGAGAAATATCTACATCTATGAAGTCAATAAGATACGGCTGAGAAAAGGAAGTAGTTGAAATTTATCGATGTAGGAGGCTCAGACAAATGAGTATCCAGGCATTAGCGAAACAAACTCATCCCAAAGCTTTCAGAGCATTTCTTTGCTCTTCTTGTAATAAAGAAATGTTGTCCAGTTCTGATAAAAACATCCGCTACACTATAGTTACACCCAAGTTAACTGCTACACCGGTAGCCAATGTTTACTACCTTGCAATACAACGAAACAAAGCCTGTAGCAGCTGCCTTGTTGAAGATGATTGGTCCATCCATTCTCATACTGACCAGGCATAAATGTTCCAGATTAGAGCTTTGCAGGATAGACCTGCCTAATGACAGACATGGGATCTGACAAATCCATCATTGCTGCAAAGTAAAGGCCACTACACCAGTTGAATGGTCAGGGAAACATTGCATGTACAAATGCTTTATTTTTTTTATCATACATTTGAATTTCAGTAGTGTTGTAAAATAAAACCTCCATGCATGCACCGAAGATGACGTTACATTTTGGCATTCCTTCAACAAAGTAATAATTTCTACCGTTGGAATTTTTGATATAATTATGCAGAATGTCCATTGGGGTTTAAATAATTTCTTTGAAATGTTTGCTTTGAAATTTGCAGGGGTTTTCATAGATATTTTAACGAAATTGGATATTTTGGGGGAATTTCTTTCAAAATTTTGTGAGTTTGGAAGTTTGCTGTACATTTTTGGCAATTTAATGGAAATTAGGCAGAATGTTTCAAGGAATTTGTTTGTAAATTTTTTTATGTAAGATTGTTACATTTATTTGTAGAATTTTGAACATTGGATTTGAAGTTTTTGCTTTAAAAATTTGGGGTATTTTCTTGGAAATCTAGGAATTTTTTTGTACATTTCGATTAGGGGGAAATTCTTTATATTCTTGGAAAGTTCAGGGGGAATTTGCTTAAACATTTTGAGGAATGATCCCAGAAAATTTTCTGCATTTTACATGGAATTTTTAAGAACATTTTTATTGGAATTTTTAGGCTTTATAAATTCACTCAAACATTTGAGGGGATATTAAAAAAATGAACCTTCTATGGGACAATTTAAAAATATGTTAAAGAATTTTTAAAGAAATTTCAGGTCATTTCTTCAAAATTTTAGGGAATGTGTGTGGATTCTGGAAGGGAAAATGTCAGAGAAATTCAGAAATTTTAGTTTAAATTTTCCTCATGCTTGGCTGTATTTAGTCCTTGTGATGGCAGTAGAGCAGTAAGAAGAAAAACGTCTCCCTCATACCTTTCTCAATGACTGCCACCATTTCTTACTGACTGAAGATCCCCAACAGCTCTCAAACTGGCCAACATGACACTATAAACCTATCCAGGGCTGTATTCTCTGCAGAATCAGGACCTTCAGGAGATCTGTGGACATCATTTTTGGTCAGAACTACTTCCTTACTAAGACAATGCGGAGCCTTTAAACTTATCAGGTCATATTGATCCCAAAAAAGTGGGAAAAACTAAAAATGTATTTCAAACAAAAGCTCAGGTCTTGGGAAGATATATATATATTACAAAAAATGGGACATGGGTTCATTTTTGAATGACAAAGTCTATTTACTTCCTGTTTATTTGTTATGGTATGAAAATTGCCACAGATGTGATGCAGTGAGATAAATATTTAAACCCTCTACACACTCTAATGTATGTTTGTCTACGATTCCACCCGCAGCGAGTCAGCCTGTGAAAGGCTAATTCTGAACCAGACTCTGCTCTCCCACATTTCAGTTCCCCTTGAGCTGCCCTTGACTGGAAAGCACTGAGCCCGAGGCGCTGGGCTGAGGGCTGGGCTCCCCCCCAGGCTCCCCTCCCCCAAGGACACTCTGCAGGTTGCCTTTCTGTCTGCACCAAAAAAAAAAAAGAAAAAAAAAAAAAAAACATGTCCAGATACTTCTATTGTTCTGCGCTCTGATCTTCACACAGGTTGCTAAAACAAAGCCCTCACATTAATATTTATAGCCGCTCTGATGGGACGGGATCAATGGAGAGAGGAGAAAGAGAGGAGAGAGTGCGCCTGAATAATCATCATCCATCTACTTCCAGCCCTCTCTCTGCTCTCCATCTCTGTGAAGTAGAGGTGATGTTTTAGAGAGGAATTCAGTGTGTGAGCCTGAGATGGAAATTTGGTGTGATAGGAGAGAAGAATGGCTGTTTGCACATGACTGTTTATTTTAGCTTTGGTGGCATGCTCACCGCTTCCTTGACAGGGATGTTATAGAGTTATTTTTACAACTGTTCCTTTTGACATTAAAAGCCAAATCAAACGATTCATCATAGCTCTATATCCCCATTTGCTTCCTGAGATATAAGTATAACCTTCTATGCTGACATCTGTTTAAATCTTTGCTGTATTTTGCTCCATTCCAGTGACTTTCATTCTCTGTGATTTCTCCTTTTTTCCCAGCTGAAGATGAGTGGGAGAGTGTTAGAGGTGGATTTGTAACAGACTCCTGGTGTCTTCATTGGCAGGCCCAGCATGGAGGATCTCCAAGATGAAAGTCTGACAGCCTGAGTCAGTCTGCTCTGCGTCTTCGCTCGGTGGGCACGCTGCCCAGTGCTCAGTAAGCGAATTAGGTGGGCAGTGCGCCCAGCACAGCTCCCCCTGCACCCTTGACTGACAGTGGCCCTGCCGAGCGGTCTTTAACAGCACAAGGAGAACGTTATTAATCAGACGTGTTCGCTTCTTCCAGCTTTTCCTGCAGAAGAAGAGGAGGAGGAGGTGGAAGGGGGAAAAATACCTGGCGTGGTGATGAATGCTCTCACTTCCATGCGTTTCAAAAGTACAGTTTATCCATGAGGAATGGAGCCGCTCGTGCACGGGCTGAGGGGAAATTGCCTTCTCCTGTGACCTGCAGCCAGGGGTGAGGAAGTGAATGGAAAGCGATATGAGAGAGTCTGCCCTCTGAGGTGATGAATACGGTGCAAATTAAAGGAAGAGGCCTTTCAATCTCAGCGCTGTGACTTTTCCCATTCTTACTGCTCTAAATTGTTTTCTGTCTTTTGCTCTTTTCCTGCTCCCCTCATCAGAGCCGGCCTGTGGCATGAGCCACAGAAGCGGCTGCTTAGGGCTCTGGAGGAGGCTGTAAGAGGAAACTAAGAAGAAACAGTGCCCTCTCTTAGATATAGTATGCAGAATTTCTACACTAAAATATCTATATTAATTTGAAAAGTGACCATTCATATTTAAAAAGTTCCTAAAAAGTTCAAAGGCAGAGACATTCTTAGTTCTATAACTGTAACGGGACATGTCTTTTTTTTTTTTAACTGGAAGCTGCCATAGATTCAATCAAGTCCAATTGCCAAACTCACCTCTGTAACATGTAAACCCCCAGATTCTTCATTTCAAGGGAGTTAAGACCAGCACTGCTCAAGGCGGCCCACCTCTGTGGCCTTCTTCTCAATACTACTTCTTGTTTTGAACTGAGGACTCTGTTCAACAGAAACAACACATCATAGGACATACAGTGCTGTGAAAAAGTGTTTGCCCCTTTCTGATTTCTGATTTTTTTGCATATTTATCACACTTAAATGTTTCGGATCTTCAAACCAATTTTTATATTTCACAAAGACAACCCCAGTAAATACAAAAGATTAACCACAGTTCTTGGACATTTCACTGTCCACACCAAGGCCTGATTACCACCAGATTTGTTGAATCAAGAAATCATTTAAATAGAAGCTGTCAGACAAATTGAAGTTGTCTACAAGATCTCAAAAAGAAACATATCATGCCACGATCCAAAGAAATTCAAGAACAAATGAGAAACAAAGTGATTGAAATCTATAAGTCTGGAAAAGGTTACAAAGCCATTTCCAAGTCTTTAGGACTCAGCAAACCACAGTCAGAGTCATTATTCACAAATTTTGAGAAAATTTTGACCAGTGGTGAACCTTCACAGGAGTGGCCGGCCTAACAAAAATACTTTTCGAGCTCATCGAAAACTCACCCAGCAGGTCACACAAGAATCCAGAACAACATCCAAAGACCAGCAGGCCTCACTGGACTCAGTTCAGGTCAGCATTCATATTTCAACAATATGACAGAGACTGGGTGAAAATGGCATCCATGGTAGAGTTCCAAGGCCAAAAACACTACTGACCAAAAAAAACATCTTTATTATCCCCAAGTTTTGGGGAAAATATTCTATGGACTGACAAGTTAAAAGTTGAACATTTGGAAGGTGTGTGTCCCGTTACATCTGGCATTAAACCAACACAATAATTCATAATAGGACATCATACCAGCAGTCAAATATGGTGCTGGTAGTCTGATGGTCTGGGGCTGCTTTGCTGCTTCAAGACCTGGTCAACGTAGTTGATGCTACCATCATCTCTCTACCAGAAATCCTGGAGGAGAACGTTTGGCCATCAGTTCATGACCTCAAGCTCATGTACATTCAGGTTATGCAACAGGACAACGATCTGAAACTCACCAGCAAGTCAACCTCTGAATGGCTTTAAACAACAAAATGAAGGTTGGTGAGTAGCCTAGTCAAAGTCCAGAGTTAATGCCAATTGAGATGCTGTGGCATGACCTCAAACAAGCCATTCATGCTTGAAAACCCTCCAACGTGGCTGAATTAAAACAATTCTGCAAAAAAGAGTGGGACAAAATTCCTCCAGAGCAATGCTTGCTTGCAGTTTTTGCATCTGACTACTTGCAAATTGCCTCTCCAAAACAAGCACTGTCTTTAATGGACTCAATAGAGTCCAGCTCACTGCCAAATGTAATGCATGCATGCCAGAAGGCCCAGAGTGTGGCCTACAATAGTGACTACCATCATGTAAAGGGCTGGGTATCAGCAGAGAAAAAGACAGTTCATTCTCACTAGCCAAATAAATGAGTGAAATAAAACTCATGTAAAGAATCTACCAAGACATATCAGTTCAGATACAACCGAAGTAACAGTAAAAGTAAAAGTAGTAATTGTGCAGATAAGCCAATAACATTGATTGACATTGGTGGGGGCCCCAGATGAACTTTACTACAGGCCTCATGTAGGCTTGGGCCCGCCTTGCCCCTCATTTTTTCTTAATCTTTCTCCCCTTTTTCTTCCTCTTCTGTATCTTCTCCACCTCCAGGCTCTCCGTAGTGCCACACAGCTCTACAGCAGTGTTGGTGTGAGGATGTGTGGGCTGACAGGTTGAGCTCAGAGGGGTCGAGAGGGCGAGGGCAGCATTTGCAGATTGTAGGACAGAAAGCTGAGGCAGCACGGCCCTCGGTGAGAACACAGTGTGCAGCAGGAATCGCGAGGCCACGCAGACACACAGAGAGGCGTGACCTTGAGCCGTGAGCAGAGACAAAAATCAACACAAATCCATTGAGTGCGGACATGGTCTTGCTGGCCCCGGTGCCCTGTGTATGTCTGCGCTCATTGGCATATGGTGTTTTGCTCAAAATGGATTAGATGGATCCCCTCATGAATTATTGTGAAAGATCAGGAAATTACAGAGCACCACTGAGAGATAAATTAGTGTTTTTATCATGTCTGCCTTTAATTGATATTCATGAATGCAACAATTCATATGCAACAAAAGGTTCAGTCCCCTGCTAAACACTTGAATATTCCTTATTAATTTCCTTTAAAACAGTAGTATTAATTTGGTTGTCTTTTTGTGTAATTAATTTTAGCAGTTTGTGCATTTGGCCACTCTAAATAAAACCACACAAAGTATCCTACACAAAGCCTGTGGGACATGAATCTTTGAATCAAACGTGAGTGGAATAACAACAGTGCCGTGTCTGAAAGGAGACTGATAAACTGCTCTAAAAAATACATGTGATTCCAACTGGACTGGAGCTTTATTTGGAGCCAGTCCTGCTGGACTGACTTTAACCTGGGAAAGTGGCTCTTTTTATTTCAACTCCTTTTTGGTTAAATTTATTCCCAGAGATAAATATTTAAGGAACTGCTTGAGATGAGTTTAAACAGTATGTGCATATATTAAACGCTCCTTCACTAATAGGTTAAATTTAGCTGAAGCTGCTTTAAGGGAAATCCAAAAACTTCACATTTTAAACCCCCTGAAAGAGCTTTTGGCAGGTAGAAATTTAAAGTGAATGACACTAAACACCCACAGAGGCCAAATGGAATTTTAATCATACAGCCAGTCTTAAACATTATGTATAGGTTGGATTGGGCTTAAAGAAAACAACCTCTAAGATGTAAAAAAGGTCTGTTTAAAAAGGCACTGACACATCTACCTCGCTAAAATGTCACAATAATAGAAACTATACCAGAACATACATGTGCCCAGTGCTGTGGCAATTAACTTCCCTCTAGATATCAGACTCCTGCTTTATCTCCATCTCTAAGTCTGATCTTAAAGGGTAGCTTCAACATTTTGGCAAATTCGCCCATTGCCATAATTCCTATAGTCTTAGTGATAGGTTCGTTTCCCTTAGTTGTCGGTGCAAGCCATATCTAGGTCTGGGGGGACCGATAAACCAGCTGCACGGCTAATGCTATGTTAACAGACGGAATATTTTGCTTTCCCTCAACAAACTCATGAAATACACAATCCAACAACTCCAAAACGCTCTTGTGGACAAGCTGTTACCTGCAAATCCACCATGCTATAAAATAATAATGTATATTGATGTAACATCACGACACATGAAGCAAATACTCGGAACTACTTCTTTAGTGAACTACTGGGCAGAGTGACACAGTGCAGCAGCCATGTCTGGAGTGTAGTTCCGGCTTTGCATTTAGCTTTAAAACATCTCCGTCTTGTAATGTTCCATGATTATTACCAGCACACAGTTCAAAATGGTCATGGACTTGTCATGGTCACACAAGTTTAAAATCCATTCTGGATTTATGATGACCTCTACAGGTGTTCTGTGGATCCCAAATGGGAAATCAAGAAGCTCCTTCTGGCCCTCAACAGCCACCATACTTAGAACCTAGCCAGCTGCTGCTCGTATGCTCAGTAATCAGTGAGTTGCTGCACTGATTCACATATCTAAGTAGCTTCTTCTTTACAGTGGCTTTCTGCAACAACAAAACTATATTTGGGAGTCATGAGATGCTTAAAAAATGGACTTCATCTGGTGGATCATACCTTTGAAATCCATCTACAAGTACCTGAGCATGGAGCAACTCTGGCCTCTACTAAAGAGGACTGCTGGAGACAGGATTACATCTAGATTCTCATCAGAAAGTAAGTGACTTTAAAGAAAAAAAAGAAGAAAAATGTCTAAAAGCTGGATGGACTTCAGAGTGCATGATACTTTCCTACAGTTTAAAGATCAGAGTGTGTAGGAGGTTAAGTGGAGCATTAAAAACTCTCTCCTCTCTGGGCTCCTAATGATGTTTCATTGACCACTTGGCCAGCTTTCCGCTCTTTAGCCGAATCTCACTTTGCTGGTTTTAACTCCAAGTTTCTTCATTTTCTCTCACTTGAAAGACATCTGCTGACTAACATGCCCCTCACGCTCCCAGCAGATGTTTAATCCTTTTAAAGATTATTAAAGATGTCCATCTTTGGAATTAAATGTTGCTAAATCTTTTCATTTATTTACTTCTGTGACCTGAAGCAGCTTTTTTAGTTCGACTGTTCAGTAAAATAGATCTCTATGCGGAGGAAAACAGCTGCTCTGTGTATCTGTTTCCTGTCGTGTGCCACCATAATGCTCATGCTAAGTGACACCAACACCACACTGTGTATGTAAATATGTGACTTTTATGGCAGCTGGCAGCAGCTCTGGTAAATTCCCCCTTGTATTCAGATGCTTACTGAGAGTGTAGACTATCATCAGTCCTGAGCTGGAACAAGGGGTGAACCTGCAGTAACAGTTGATTGCATGATTAAGAAGCTCCAGTGATCTCAGAATGGGTGTTGTTTCATGCAGAGGTGGTCTGCATGATGGTGCTTTTGGTCTTACTTTTTACAGCAGTGAGAAATGATGTATAATCAGGCTCAACTAGGCTGCAGCTTCCCTGGAGATACTGCTCATTTTATGAATAGCATATGAATTTGTGCATGAGAGATTGGAGGCTGATGTTGATGTTGATGATGATTTATAGCTGTAGCTGTGATTATCCTAGAGCAGGGGTGTCCAAACTTCTTCCACTGGGGGCCGCATAGGAAAATATATAAGGATGGTGGGGCCACTTTCAAATGCCTCATCCTGAGGATTGTAAAGTTAGTCAGTCAAACCAATATTATGATGGTTAAGATATGCTTAGCTATTGGATATGCTTAAATGGCTAGTTAATGGCTGACAAGGCAAATAGCCAGTCATAAGGATTTAAGGGAGGCCAGTCAGATTTCAGGGGGGCTGTGGTTGGCCCTGGCTATTAGTGGTTCTGCCTCTAAAACACCATCAGTACTGCTATAAGCCTTTGTAATCCATCTGGGCATTTTAAATCAAAATATTGTTATTAATTTGGTTGCCAACATGTTTTCCATTTACAGTGTTGTCTTCACTTAGTCGCAAAAAAAAAAAAAAAAAAAAATCAAAAAAAGTCTTCTTGTCAAAATGTGTGTCTACAGAAATAGCATGGTAGCACTGCCTTGTGCTAAAATGAAGAAGACACCTCTGTCCTAGATTGTGCACACATGAAGTTAACCATACAGCAAACCTCCATCAACTTCACATGCATGTTGATACCATAGACTGTACTAAGGCTGTCAAAATATTCAATACGTGAATACTTCTCAGTATCATGTTTTATAACAATAATTTCCATGATTTTAAAGATCAATTGTAATGAAAAGAAGTTTAAAGGTGAACTTTATTGCCCTACAAAGTGAAATATTAATTTTGGGTTCTTCACCATACTGCAGCCATGAAAAAGGCAGCATTCAACCTCATACACATGAAACATAAAACAATGACTCCTATTAAACTAGAAAAGCACTCGGAGAGCGCAGACCTCCGCCATTAGCCCTATCTCCCAATAGTAAAGAATCCTTTAAAAAAATTCCTGGATCCAGACAATGATCCGGATCACTCCCAAAATCTAATCAGTTCTTCCTTATGCCATTTCTGACATTTCCTGAAAATTTCATCAAAATCAGTCCTTAACTTTTTGATGAAATTTTGCTAACAAACAAACAAACAAACCCTGCCGATCACATAACCTCCTTGGCGGAGGTAATAACATTCGGCACATAACCTCCTGTGACCTGGGCTTTTGATAGGAATGCATTTTCAATTTCCCTTACTTATTTGAGATAATTAGGACCTGATAAGGTCAAAAGCTTAGTCTTGTCTTTGAATAGGAATTAATTTTTACCAGAAAATGTAGAAATGTTTCTCAAAATATAACTCTTTTATTTACTCCATGTACAAATGGGTTACAATTTATGCAGAGCTATATTTTACTCTAAATCAGGGTTTCTTCAACTTTTCAGGCTGTGACCCCCCAAAATAAAGGTGCCAGAGACTAGGGATGCAATGATTCATCGCCATTGTCGACAGTAATCGATGATGTTAAACTTGATTTTGACCCTGGCTTTTTTGAGAGCTATTGCTTTGCTGAGTTTTTAATTTGATCTTAATGGAGGGTACTTCACCCTCTTTTATGCCTATTTTCTGCTTTAATGATGGAACCTTGAGCTCTTTAATGTTTTACCTTTGTTTCTGGCATGTTGTTTCACTTTTCAGAGGTGGAGGTGGGCTGTTATTAGGTTTTAAATAACCTTCTTTTTTTTCCTGTTTGTTTTCTTCGTTGCTTCTGTCCTGTGATGTGAGTTTTGGAATGGATGTTGTAATCTCACTGACTGCAAAACAAATCTACCTACAGGTACAACTAAAGTAACCTGACCCTGAACCTGAACCTGACTTACTTCATCGACAAATTTTATTGTTGATGATTCATTTGTTGTGTCCACACAGCTTTTTTTTCATGCCGCGTGTTGCTGTTGTGTTTGCAAAACCTTGTTTTCTCAAGCTGAGATGCTTGAGAGTGAGCCATCTGTCATTCATACTATCTAACAGAGTTGCGTGTGCTCAACAGTGATTGACAGGAAAAGAAAAACAGAAATGGCGGCGCCTGATGCAACATCTGCATGTCCTGAAACTTTGAAAGTCTGGGAATATTTCCCTCTCAAAAAGGACGATTGCTTGTGAAATATGTAAAGCAGATCTTACTTAATCACAGGAGCACATTTTTTCCCCTCAGCCCATTTTCTACCTCTGATGTTAACATGTTACATAGGGAGGTCATCTCTTTCTGTACTTGTCAAAACTTAAACAGTGGAGTGAACTCTAACCAACATAAAATAATTAGGCTTTACATTTGTAAAAGAAAATCATTTGACCTTACTTCAACACTAATTATGTTAAAAGCTTAGACAAAAATAGTGCTTGAAATGACAGTTTAATAGCATAAGCAATAAAAGTGTTATTTAGTAATTTTTTTTAATGAAGAAATCTGACTTATTGTCATTAGTTTTTAGTTCATACATGTTTGTAAAAAAGCTCTTTTTTTCACTGCTGTAAGTAAAGAAAATTGAGCCGTCAAAGCCATCAAGGGATCCCACAGTGTACCACGCGACTAGTCGACTAATCGTTTCAGTGGTCTGTGACTAGTAGACTATACAAATAGTCGTTAGTTGCAACCCTACCAGAGACAGGAGACCTCCACTGTACCTAAAGGTGGTTGAGGCATAGTTAAACACTGCTGTGCACATTTAAGAATAGTCATGTGTAGACTTACATTTAAAGGATTTTTTAATCATAACTTTAATTTCAGCATAAATCTCACCAATTTTCCATGTTTTATTTTACATTAAAATAATTTTATGCATTTGTTTTTATGAAAATAAGTAAAATATCCAATTTTTAGTCATTAAAAAATATGTTTTGTTTTTTTTGGAAGGCATCCGGTGAAGCCCTCTCAGGCCACTGAGACAAAAACGATATATTTCTGTTTCATTTTGAAAAAGTCTTCCTGAACACGGGATTGTTTCATGAAATGGTGCATGAGCCTAACCTGACACACCAGATGGATTTGTTTCACACGTCCATCTAAGAAAGCTTCAATCGGAAACATCTGAGAAAAGGCAGAGGCTTTGAAAAAATCTTGGAGTGTGATTGGATGAACGCTCTGTCTGTCACATCTCTACGGGCCAATAAGAGCAAAAAACACGTGATGTAGTCGCTATCGAGCTGCGTGTGCACAGCTACTGAGGAATAACGCGAAACATGGCGACTAAAGACATGTCAGTACTCGACTTTTGTCATTTTTGAAAAGAAAACAACTCACTCTTGTTCTTTGTTCTTCTTTTAACAAAGAAATGTCGTCAAGTTCTGATGAAACTGGTGCTTTAGCAGCATCCACGCTAATCTCTTCCTCCATAACTACACCAGCTCTTGTTGCTGCTTGTTTACGTCATGACTCTGCTGCGCCTGAAAGTACTGCCCCTTGTTGCTGATTGGCCCTGTCACTTGGTCCTAACCCAAAACGGTTCAGATGGGAGCTCTGCAAGATGGATTCGCCAGTGAGAAACAAGGAAACGGGCGTATCCATCTGCTTTGCAAGGTTAATGTGAGCCTAAAGCTATTCACAACGACTGAAAATGCAGTAGTACATATGCCACATATGTAAGTGGTGCTGTAATGCTGCAATGGAAACACACCAGAAACAGATTTTGAAGCAAGCACACCCAAAACTTTTCTCTTACCCAAGATTTTCCACTGGCTTCCCTTCTGATTGCACTGCACAATTAATCTAAGAACATGTGGTGTCAGCTGTTCTCCATGACCATTTGTTGCTCACAGTGGTAGTAGAGGGGGCAGAAGGCACGAACACAGTCATGTCATCTGCTGTTGTAATTGTTGTTGGCTGGGCTTGTGCATGCAGGTTAAGTGGGCCATGACGTAATCATTTCAGGAGAGATACGCTTGGCTGTACACACCGAGACAAAACAGTTGCTGAATACTAATTTGTTCACTCTCGGACCCAGTCCCAAAAAGTACCGTTTTCGGGGTCCCAAAATGGCTGGCTCCTTGTAGATGAAACGCTGATACAATAAATACTATGCAGATACTTCTAAACTTGTTTCCCTGTAAATGGCCCCTCAGTGTCTCATGACCCCTAATCTTGATTATCCTGATTTTAGTCAGTATGTGCACTGAACTGCCACAGAGCAGAGAGAACCTTGTGCCCCCACTGAAATATCTGGCACCCCCCTAAGGGGGTCCCAGTGCCCTGGTTGGGAACCAAGGATATATGTATTAGATATAGTGCTCCAATATTAAAGAAGCAATCCTGATGAACATACAAGGACCCAAGAACAGAGTGTGATGAGGTAGTAAGACTAAAGGAGTTTATTTCACAGCAACAATAGAGCACACAATGAGTGTAATGACTGATGGTCTCTGGAGAAGCACTGGCGAAGAGATGAAGGCACTGCAAAAAAAGGACAAAAAGGTGTCACAAAGGCAAAAAAACTTACTGAAAAATCACTAGATTAAATGTTTTAAGAGGAGCTAGGTTACCTCACTGGAAGCTGTAGTATACTCTGGCCTCTGAGGGTTCAACATGAGATGATTTAAAGAAGATCTTGATTGCCAACGATTAGCTTGCAGCTGTGACTGCCCAGTGCTCCCGCCCTCACCAACCAGCCTGCAGCAAGAGAGAGAGATAGCTCAAGCACAAAAACAACAATATAAAAACAGAGGATTACAGGAGAACTATGACAACAATACAAATCTGAAATAAACTGAACAGTAAGCCTTTTAGTTCTGGATTAACAAAACTTGACACTTTATTTGTGCATTATATTATAAACTGACCCAACATTTGGTTTCAAATTAAATTATTAGAAGTAACTTACCTCTGCTTTTTCTTTCCCAGCTCTTTCCAGTGTGAAAACTGATGGCAGCTGGATTGAAATCCAAGAAGTGTGTTACAGTATTACTCCTGCAGAAATTTACCTGTGTTTTTGCTCCACCTCCAGCTCTGACTGGATTAATGAATACACTCATAAAACAGTACATTTTTACTCTTTCTGAGGAAAATATATGTAACTCTGGAAAAAATACTCTGCAGTTTTCCCAGTGTAGAACAGATAATAAGATAGTGGTATTGATCTTCTTATCTCACTCTTGACAGGCAGGAAAACATATTTCCTAAAATGTCAAGTCAATGGAATTAATGTAGTTTCAGTGTAATGCTGATCCCTGGATTTGTTCCTCCTTAGAGGTGAAAAAAAGACAAAAACAAAGGAAATGGTGGACATTCAGTCGGGCTGACATACGTACAAATAGCTCTGCTCTGAAAAGCGTTCCATTCATCACCAGAATGAATTTTGTCTCATCATTTGCTGAGATTTCCGACCATTCATCTCTTTGAGTTATGGCCTCTCCTTAGAAGTGGATCTGTGCTACCTCAACCTTCACCGCGCCTGTACACATCTTAAACCCACTGTGCTGTGCTTTTGGTTGTGCCTGCCTGAGCGTGTAGTGTAGTGACACATCCACAGGGACGGCAGACATAAGGCTAAAGCAATTTGCCACAGAAGAAACTGGAGCCTGCTTTGGCACTGGCCGAGAATGGGCAGAGACAGGCATGGGTACCAGATGGCGGTGAATGTGTAATCATAATTCTCTGGTGCAAAATGAGGCACTGATGGAATGAAGTCTTGCAGCAGACTCCTGTGTACTGCTTCCAGAAGTCTTTGTTTACTTGGCACAAGGTTCAGCTGACAATAGTTTGGTGGAAATGGACATATCGAATGACCATTTAGCGCGGCCGTGTTGGTGTTAGTTTCAGTCTGTGTCTTTGTGGGTCTGTAATTACCAGCCTAATCAAAAAGCAGAATGAAGATGGACAAAGACAGTGGAGCTGAATTTAAATAGGATGTGGCTCTAATGGCTCCCAAATGGAGAGTCTGTGCTCACACCCAGAGGGACTCACCTGCGATTTAGCCTCCTTACTTGTGTGTGTGTGGATGAGATGGGGTGGCAATGTGGCATTGCTTGCACCCCCTCTCTCCCCTGTGACCCGGCATGCTCCCTCTTCCGTAGGAGGCTGCATAATTGTCTAATTAAATGCAGAGACAACAGCCCCAGAATACCTCATTAAAGACATCGCTCCATCAGCTCCTGCCTCTCCATTTCATTTAAAAGAGCCTCCTCATCCTGGCAGGAAAGGTCAGACAAAGAAAAGTGTAGGAGATGGCTGCCTGTCCCTCTGGTGTCCCTCATAAATTGTCTTATTTTGCACTCGTGTTTGAATTAAAAGATTAAAAGCTGTTCCACATTTTTCATATTTTTCCTTCCATCTTGTGGGCCCAATTTATTCAACATTACTCCTATACAGGCAATCATATATGGTGGAAACTGTCTCTAGTGATGCATAATACCCACAGTATGCTACCTGTGGTGTTATGTGTGACTGCCCTGCAAATAAAGTGAAAGAAGCCATCTCTTTTGTATTAATGAGGCAGACACCTTTGAATAATTTGGACAGATAAATGAGGTGGGTTTTGAGCTGCTTATAAATGAGGTTAGTTGAGCAAAAGGTTCCCTGGTGAATTCTCTCTCAGTGCTCAGAATACAGTAAAATAATTAACTCAGAGATCATACTGCCAAGGCATCTTATGAAATAATTCACACTTGAACATAAACCCTGATGATACCACGGTTTTTAAGAATTATTTGACATACTCTGTTAGCATCCCACAATTTGTTGTAACTAATCATGGCCATTTATACCATTTTAATATACCCGCCTAATTTACAGAGCTGTTCATATGTTTTAGGCGTTTTTGGGCCAACAATTGCATCTGTAGTAAGTTGTAAATTTGGCGAGTAAGCCCGTCTGAGTGTAACATCGGAGGATTGACAAATCCTGGTGGTCTCTGGATCTCTGCATATTCCCGGGGACATGGGAAAATAATCAGTTGAAAAGAAAAGTCTGCAAGTTTGCAAGGAGTAAGGGGTGGGTATAGCAAGTTAGCATAGCATAGGCTACTTTCCAGACAGGCAGTAGGGTTGTCATAGCCCCCTGGTCATGCTGTGGATGTCCCAAGGGCCTGAAAACCGCTGGATATATCACAAAAGAGATACCATCGAGCTTGATCTTGCCTGACGCACATGTGCAAGGCCGGATTAACCATTAGGGCAACTGGGCAATTGCCCAGGGGCCCAATACCCACAGGGGGCTCACGGCAGTAGCCGCATAACCATACTGCAAACTTCCATCTGCATAAATACGATTGCTCAGCGTTTTACATAATCCTGTCCTCTAGTACTCACTGTACTTTTCACACAGTGGCACTGTGAGCTGACATACCCCTCCTCATTGGCTAGGGGGTGGGTCAAAGGTGACAGAGGAAAAACCAATCAACTTGGTGTAGGTCAGCGAACTACGTCAGTTATTCTATGCAGTGAAAGAATGCCAAAATGGAGAAATTGGGTAGACAGCTAAGTGGGATCGCCAAATGGACAATTTGAAGACAGGGGCATGAGGCATACCGAAAACTTATGAATACACCAAAAATAGGGAGTTTCTTCAGTTCACTTACTAGTTGCCTGGCTCAGAGAGGAGATGACGTGGAGGATGGCTCATCTAGTGAGAGAGCCTCTTCAGCTATAAGTAAGACAGCTGCTGCTAACATTATTAGCAACTTTGGCAGAGGGGATTCCCGAAGCCGAATGCAACAGACTGGCATCTGTGGTGCCTAAGCCTGTTGAGGTAAGTGATTGGCCGCCCAACATTACGACCAGCCCCCGTGCCCGCACCTCGCTGCTAACATTGAGATCCGGACGTTAGCATTCATTCTCATTCAAGAGCATGCAGGCACATAAAAATGACCAAAACTGCACTTGAGAAACATGGACATTTACAAATGTTTATGTTGCACTTAGAATTCTAAACTAGTCCTGTCTCAGGTTGTGAGAATGACAGGCTGTTTATGTTGTATAAGAAAAAGAGTTATAAATTAATTAAGACACAATTGTCATTTATTCCGATTTTATATTTCCTTTTTTTTTCTGTGAACACCCATGCACTGAAATTTCTTAAAGTGAAATATTTTGAACTGTTCTCAGGATCAATGTCCCTATTATTAAACTTTCTTTACAAGTTGAGCAAAATTTAAGATGTATATATTTGAATAAGTATTTGAAGCATTTAGATTAGTTGTTTTATTGAGTGAAAAAGTAGGTCGCTTTTTATGCAACCTTCACTTATTGGTTGTTTTCAATGTTGCCATATGATAGAGTACTGAGGCTGACGTGTTTTCATAGTTTGAAATGTAGGGGGCAATAAGTGCTTCAGGATTCAGAAGAAGGCAGAATATGGGGGGGAGGGGGCTGTAAGACCTTGCCCATGGGTACTTCAATGTCTTAATCTGGCCCTGCACATGTGATGTCGACATGTGTTGAGCTTGGCTCTGTCCTCTGAGTTAGGTTATTTATGGGATGGTGTTCAGTGACACTGGTACATAAAAAAAAAAATTGCCACACCAGATTAAGCATGTTGCTAATTTCCATCTGTAGTCCCATTTAAAACTGATGCAGGCATACAATGAAACGCCCAAACAGCAAGGACTATATCTGACTACACAAAGTACACCGACAACATCATTAAGCATGGTATAGAACAATATATAAATCCTTCTCAGTACAAAGTACGGCTGAATGATATTGTAAACAAGTGACGGTGTGATAGTTTTTTCTCTCCAATATGTTCGTCTTTTTTCAATTGAAAAATAAATAAAATAAATATTGTGCCTTTTAATGTGAAGTCATTTAATGCTTAAACAAATATTATTTTTTTCTACCACTTGGGTCCTTAAGTCATTTCCAGATTTCACATATGGCAAACTGTACAGGAGGAGGAAAAGGAGAGAGAGAACAAGATGACGGAGCGACTCGTTTCTACATAAACTTTGCTAATTAACTTGTAACTATGCCACTTAAATGCCATCTAGTATGTCTAATCTGGTTAAAAATTGAATTCCGTTGACCTGACCAGCCCCCTGTGTGTCTTTAATGATGACACCAAAGCTAGTCGTGTTAAGCTGTTCAACTCTCCCACAATGCTGTGGTCCACGTGAAGCTGTAAAGCGACCAATTGGCACGAATATGCCATTAATGAGCAGCAGGATGATTTGCAACTGATGATGGGAATTTACCCACTTGAAATTGACCTTGCTTAAATGAATGTCTGCTTCGAGTGTCATGCTGGTGTATCTGTGACAGCAGTAGCATCACCTATAAACTGAGCAGGAGATACAGACTCTGGCTGCACAGTGCTGAGCTCTCTGACTGCTGTTGATGGTGTTACCAGACAGGACTTTGATGGTTATAAAAATGAAAAAACTTAAGGTTGTGGTTTGGCAACATGACATGCTTCAAGTCATGTGAGTAACTTCAAATGCCATCTAATATGACTGTCACATGGCTACCCTGTGCTTTGAAACTAAGTAAAAGATGCATGCATCAATGTTACACAGCCTTATTTCAAAAAACATCAAGCCGACTGAGAGGCACGTGTTCTACAAGCTTAGCATATTTAGCAAACGGCTACTTAGTTTAAAAAGCCCTCTCTGACAAACAAAACTCAATCAAGTACTGCATGGTCAAGTCAAAGAAACACATATGAACAGTTACACCTTTGGCATATTTTCATTCATTGATAAAATGTGAAAAAACTTTTCTTTGTTCGATTGTTGCTCCATGTTCCTTCACGTGTTCCACTTTTTTAACCAGGAATTGGCAAACAGATCTGAGGTCTGTCATTAGCTGAGGTGTGCTAGGTGGAAGGCGCTACGTGTGGTAGAACTGCAGGGGTGTTTGGGAGCAAACTCAAGTAAATGTTCTTTTCAAAGAAAATGTGTGGAATTGACTTATCCATGATGCTGTCTATGATGCTATCAAAGTGTTTTGCAGATGCTGATACTGTTTGCAGTCATGAATTTGTTAATTGATTTTCGTCTCAGTTCTTTGGTTTTTGGTACCTCCCCCACTCCTTTATAAGAGGAGGCTAGAAACCTTGTGAGGTCAGTTGGTGGTTAGGGTTCGAGCTGAGGTCTTGCATGCAAAACAAAGCGTTTACAGAGCAGCAACAGAGACATCTTTTTTCACATTTCTGCATTTTCTTCATGTTTTACAGTGACTGTTGAGAATGCGCCCCCACCGTCATCGTTGTACAATGATGTGTCATTCAGCCCTAGCACAAATTGTGAAAAAATCTACAGTAAATACACATTTAAGATAGGTCAGTTCCAGGTGCTGAGGCCTTAAACATAGGCCAGTAAGAAAACACTGACATGTACGAATAAGAACTGCCAATGAGATGAAAGATTGTTCATCCTAGAGACTTTTTTAACATCTGGCCAGGGACTACAGAAGACAACATGCCTTTTTGCTATCCCCGGCATGTTTACAGAAATATTAGAAATATTATTAATCCGACCTATAAAAAAATAAAAATGAGAAAGACGTGCTAACACACGCAGCATGAAAATGTAACTTGAAATATCAACTAGTACTCAAGTTATCAAACCCATCCCTGAATTCAACATTCATTTAATCCTCAGCAGTTAAACTTGGAATGACATTTACTTTCCCTCATAGTGTCTATATAATGTTGAATGCTGCAAATTGCACTTATAAAGCAGACATAGGATGGATTTAATGTTTTGGGTCTAATTTGTGCAGGCGTGAGCAGGCATAAAGACACATACTTGGCTGTGGTTACAAATGATCCGCGGTTAGATAGATACATCTTATCATCTTCTTCTGTCCAGCTGATGTTAAATGTAACCTTTCCAGTCCAATTATTTATGAAGTCTACAAACACACCTCCCTGCTTCATTTCCTCTCGCTCCCTCCACACTTGTACATACTTCATAAATATTTGAGCGGATGGATGTTGGGGGTTAACACATGTCCCATCTGAAATGTCAGTCGCCTCTCTGATGGCCAGCATGCTGTTGACAGAGCACCAAACCACTTTGTTTGGGATGCACGACTCTATTATAGGTGCTGTTTAATGTCTCGTCCTGACATGAGCTCGGCTGCCCTGGATGTGTGCTCCTGCTGAATCAGTTTGTTCATGTCCGTATGCTTGACAGAATGAAAGGGACCAATTTTTGTCAGTCCTGAATGCGAAGTGGCTTCTGTATCCTGTCATAAGAATCAAATACTCAACATGACATCCAATCTGCTCATAATGTTAGACTATAGATTTTGTGTCAAGGTCTCAAAGTGGCCGCTTGAATTTTGCTTTCAGGTCTTCAGGGAGCAAAGATAATCTTCTTGTTTGGAGTGACAGTTGGAGACAGTGGACTGTGTTAAATACAGTGAAGCAGCAAACAAAGTATGTTTGCCGTCTGAAAGGATGACTAAAGACAGCCTGACACTGTAGGGGATAATAAGGTGTCTTAAAATGAGACACCTCTGAAAGGAGGATGCGCTAAAAGTTAGCTTCATGCTTTGTTTTTAGCTGTAAAGGCTTCACTTTTAGTGTGGTGCTAATACTAATACCAGCTGCATTAATGCCACTTACTATCCCTCAGTGAATACCCTAAATGGGTATCAGGTAATAGGAAATATGTAATTTAATGCAACAGTTCTATATTCCTATACTCCTGGACAAACCAGCCTTTTCTGAAACAGCATCCTACCCAGCAGTGGTATATTTAAGCTAGCTTTACTAAGCTAGGTTAGCTTTAGCTTAGCAATGTGCACACTAACAAACATAGTTTAAGCTTACATAGCTTGTAGAATATGACCTACGTAGCTATTATAGCTAAAGCTAACATAACTATAAATCTAATGTGGCTAAGTTTAGCTGTGAAACAATGTAAGCTCTATATAAAATGTAGCATAACAATGCTACACTTGTTACTTAGTAAACACTACAATGATACCATGTAAATTTTAGTTTTAGCAACGTGTGCTTTATTAAATGTAGCTAAAGCTCACATACCAATGTTAGCTTTGCACTTATGTTACTGACGTAGCTAATGTAGCTATACAACTACCAAACTTAACTTTAGCTATGTAACTATGTTAGCTCTAGAAAATGTAGCATAAGCTCACACAGCTACTGTTGCTAACTTATTTACGTACTTTACGTAGCATTGTTATTTTTAGTCTCAGCTACATTAGCTGCGTTAGGGTGCTTTCATGGTGTTTTTCCTGTAATCAGACTGTTTACTCAGCTGTTTGTTATCAGGTATGCTGGTGAAGTTTTTAACTTTGAACTCCTGCAGTACCTTAACCCTTAACCTAACCTAATAATAAATTTAATCCAGTTTTATTTGGAAAGTTTTAGCACATGTTTCTGTTCTGACAGAGACTGTAGTGGTCTGCTGTATGGGGAAGTCTCTGAGACCTGTGGTCTTCAGCCAGACTGTCCTGAAAAACTATCAAGCAGAATAATTTTTAGAACGTCATCACCCTTGCTAGTCAGCACCAGGATTACCAGTTAAACGAATTACTGATATTTTATCGATTCAGACACAATAGTCAAATGTTGTGTCTAAGCAGCTACATGCTACTAGCCAAGGCTGCAGCAGGCAGCTACCACAGCTGTAACCATTTCACCACATACACATGCAGGTGTATTCAACTATAGTAGGTGGGCTTTAACCTGCATCAAACAGCAAGAGCTAGCTGTTAGCACTGCTCATGTTAGCCACACTTGGTAAACTGATCTGACATTGTTTTTCCCACACATGCTGTAAGAAATGTTTTTTGGCCATGTAAAATCAACTGTGCTTCATTTTGCCCTAGCATTTTAATTTTAGACTAGTCAATAGTACTGTACATTCCTTCAGTGGTCCAGGTCAGGACATATATCAATGGAATGAGTTAAAACAAGGTTAGTTATACAGCTTATAGTTGTTGTTTTTTTTTGAAAGTTATATAAATCCTGTTTTTATGGCACAGGTTGTAGGGGTATGCATCAGTCAATACTCAGCCTAGGTCAAAGTTGGGCAACTTTGGTCTCCAGGAGGGCAACACTGACTTTATTCTCAATGCCAAAAAGCCGTATTGTTACAAATGTTCAAATATTCTCAGTTTAACCACTGGAATAATGGGTGATTTTGTAAAATTCTTTATATATTTGAACTCTAGAACAAATAGAACTCTATAGTACATAGTAGAACTCTAGTGCAGATAGAAATGGTAAATTTGATGTTTATTTTGAAATGGTTAATTTGATGAGCTAACCACAGAATTAAATCAAATTTAAGGTACTTTGATACTGCAGTCAACATTATAGTTATACTTGCAGCTCTGTGTAGAAAAAAATGCATTTAGTCATGCACTTGTAAATTATTATACAAACAAATACAGCCAATTTTATTGACTAATTACTTGCAAAGAACTAATCACATTCCAGAGAGAACTTATTCTGATTTTCATGCTTTCATGGCAGATTTTGTCATGTTTTCTTCATCTTTATAATCCTTTTGTAATTGAAAGGGACTTTGGGGTCCACACTGGTCGGCAGTTTCCCATCCCCGTTTTAGCTGTGTGATCAGTATAAGGTAAAAGAAAGGCTTTCTTTAAGAAAGAGTTGGATTCTGCTGAGGTAAATGCAAAGGCAGATTTTTAAAGTGACTTTACTTAAAGCTTTATTCGATACCACTTCTCCTCTGCTCCTGTACTTGTCCAGAAAATGAATAGAGTTCCTTGAGTTGCAGGCAAATTGGCTAAATCCATATGAGTTGCTCTACAACCTCTCTAAAGGGGAATAATCAGCATCCTGTGTTTGAGGCTGCACACTAAGCAGCTAAACTAAGATTTAGAGCAGACTTAATGTGAATAATTTTGTTTATATATTTAGTCCTGATGTTGATGGATGATCGGGGCTGTGCTGCTTTAGTCCATGAATAATTCATCCCAAGAAGAAGAGTGTGTTTCAGAAGTTGGCTCGGTGGCAACAATAAAGACTGGGGAAATAGTCAGGGTTAGAGTTATTTAATTAAAGCAGGATGCAGCAGTCAGAACAGGTGATACAAGAACTCTAATCAGCTGTGCTCACTGTTACCTGGTCAGTGCAAACAAAGACGAGCTTTAAAAAGAGCATTACTGTATTCTAGTTCAGAGGGTGCACTTTGCATGACTTTAGATTGAAGTTCATAATTTTTAAAAGGCTATTTTTTTCTGATTTTTTTTTTTTTTTCAAAAGGAAAGAACATTTCCAACTTTTGAGCTCTTTGGCTTTCCATGAGATTAGAAAGTGGAAGCGTTTAGGAACAACAGCAACCCAGCCAAGAAGTGGAAGACTACAAAGTCACGGAGCGGGGCCTTGATTACCGCTAAGGCACATGGGGTGAAAAGTTGCCAACGCTTTCCTGACTCAATAGCTGAAGAGGTCTGAACTTCCACTTGGATTAATGTTAGCACAAACACTGTGTGGCAGGAGCTTCATGGAAAGGGCTTCCATGCAAACCTCATTACCAAGTCCAATGCCAAGCATTGGATGGAGTGGTGTAAAGCACACCGACACTGGACTGTGGAGCAGTGGAAATGTGTTCTGTGGAATGATGAGTCACACATCTCTGAATGGCAGTCAGATTAGTGAGTCTGGGTTTGGTGGATGCTGGGAGAACGTTACCTACCTGACTGCACTGTGCCAACTATGGTGGAGGAGGGATAATGGTATTTGGCTGCTTTTCAGGCTTTGGGTGAGGCCCCTTATCTTCAGTGAAAGGCAATCTTAATGCGTCACATTTAGGACAATTTTATGCTCCTAACTGTGTGGCAACAGTTTGGAGAAGGCTCTTTTCTATTCCAACATGACTGTGCCTCTGTGTTTGGTGTGGAAGAACTTGACTGGCCCTGGAGATTGGGAGCCTCGTCCAACTTCAGTGCCTGACCTCATAAATGCTCTACAGAATGAATGGGCAGAAATTGCCACAAAAACACTCTAATCTTGAATCTTGTGGAAAGCCTTCCAAGGTGAGTGATGGCAACTCCATACTAAAGTACATGTATTTGATTACAATGCTATTGCAGTCCCTGTTGTTGTAATGGTTAGGCATCCAAATATTTTTTGTCCAGATAGTGTATGTGTGTTCGAATCCTAAAGATCAAATGGAAGATGAAGATTCTGCATTACATTCAAAATGTTTCTGTTCCATTGCCTTTAGTAAGGGGATTATTTGCTGAAACAACCTGGTTTGAGATTATATTTCAGTCCCTTCCCCTGCTCCTTTTTATTTTAACTGGAGCAAATTTATAGACCAGTATTTTTACTTCAACTTGAGTCAAACTGAATGAACATATCTGTGCTTTCACTTTAGTAAAATAGTCTTGTACTCCCTCCGCCCCTGTTATTTTTATACACAGAAATAGACAGTAACACTCAACTGCAGAATCCAAACATGTCTCAAAAGTGGGGCACTGTTTCCCCACCCTCGTAATGTGCAGCTGGACAAATGCAGATAGGTGAATAAAGGCCAATAGAGGGAGCCCAATAGCTGTTTGTCCTCAAGCTGTAACAGTGCAAAAGGATTCCTCTGCAGTTAGTTTACATGCAAAATGGTATAATTGATCAATGAAACATAAATGAATGATACCCATCTCTAAGTATAATGCAGGTAGACAGTTTCAGACAGCTGTGTACCACTTTTTTTTTTTAAGATTCATGTTGTATTTGTGGTTTTCTGACACACACTAACTAGAATGTATTTGCTGGCCTTTGAGAGAAAGAGAGAAAGCTTTGAAACACAGTCTGTCCCTGCAGACGGCCTGTTAGGAGGGTGTGTGGAGTCCGAGACAGCTGTGGTCCGTCACTTCTACAAGGTGTTTCAGCTTTCAGGGGCTTTCCGGAGGTTTCCAGGCGGCTCTGGGAACCTGTCAGCTTCTTTGCTTTGGGGTCTCGAGGGGACAGCAGGCTTTTCTATTAACCACAGGCTTCATAACGGCTGTGATTACCCCAGGATACCGTCATGCTTTGCTGATGTGCTAGTGCACATAGTCGGGAGGTAACTCTTTATGATTAATGAGATTGTGCTTTTATTGTGACAGGTTTGGAGATACGACTCAAATATTCATCTCTATAAAGGAAAACAGGATTTAAAAGCAGACAGCTGCAACTTATATTTCACTGATACTGCAAAATCTTTACGTTTTGTAGTGATTTGATTCACCTGGCTGAGAAAGATTGATGGACTTAATATTTTTCATTAAGTCAAGGATTTATACTTGTCTTGTAATGAGTGGCTGCGCTGAGATTCACCATAAAACTCCACAAACAGAGCGGTCCTTTCACTTTGAACAGCCTAGGAATATTACTCCAATAAATATTTGATGGAAGAGGAGGCCCTATCGATTCATTACACACTGAGTAATATGTGTATGTGTTCATTAGAGTGCCTCCGTGTGTTTAATATTCTTTGTTTACAGTGGAGGGTCGCATATGGGGAAACACATGAATATGGAGCAGGGAGCCTGTGCTCGTCTCTGAGCTTTGCACAGATGCTCGCCCTCTACTCTGTGCAAACACTCACACAAATGCACTGTACAGACACAAGCTGAGATCACACTCATGCATAAACACAGGCACAGTCCTCTTCTTTAATTAAAACAATTACAATCCGTTTTGTGACATGCATACATTTCCAGGAATGCCAAACACATTTCATTGTAGTGTTTTATGCTTCCTGGTAGAGTGAAACCTCATGTCCTGCTCACAATCACCTCCTGACTTATAACAAAGCAGCTTTAAGGAGGGGGGCGGGCTCTGGGCACAGTGGAGAGGAGAGGATTGTTTCTCTGTGTGTTTTCCTCATGCCCAAGTGTCTGTATATTTGTGTGTACAGCTGTGGCTTGAAAGTGAAAAAAGGAGGGGGGCGATCTGTACCAGAAGGGAGGTTTGGGCTCTGCCCTGCAGCATCTGACACAAAGGGGGTAGACGTGTATTATGCATGCTGGTGGTATCTGTGGGAGATAAGGTTCAGTCCGGGCAGATAAGGTCAGGTCGTGCTAATGAAACGCAGGCTAGAGGTTTGCACGGAATATCTTCTCTCTCCACTCATCCTCTTCTGCTTTCAAGTATTTATTTTCCCTCCATGATGTAGAGCCTACTTCATTATCCATCAGCTCTTTTGTTTTTGCATCAAATATCAGTGATGTGTCCGTCCTGGAACAAAGCTGCTCCTTGAGCTAATGAGGGAAACCTGACCAGACTTATTAAAGGCTTTATGGGCTTTTTATGCCTTTATGGAAGAGTGGGATAGTAGCCAGAGTAAAGTCTGGTTTATGCCTCTGTCTTGTATCTATGCTATGTCATAGTGGCCTACGCTGTTGTGAGCACTATAAACTTGTGTACTGGTGTATTTGCAACACTCTGCGGGCAAATGGTGGTGACAGAAAGAGAGCGTATTATGATGGCGTTGGAGCTGATAAATACTGAGCAGCAATTGATTAAACTGCAGTTATAGCCAAGAACAAAAGCAAGGAGACAGATCAGCCAAACCAGAGGACAGGGAAATATTTTACACTGAGAAAGACATGGATGAAGAAATGCACAACTGATACCAACAAGTGAATTTGACTCCTTGTATCGTCCTCTGCCCCGACTTATCTCACTAGAGTACATACAATATGCCTGTAAACAACTCAGACTCTGGCAGTCACCCACTGATATCCAGCAGACCAGTCACATGGCTGCAATCTGCATGCCTTGTTCGACATGTGGTCGCATTTGTGAAGAGGTGCATGTTGGGTAGGCCACTGTGTAGGGTACAGGGCAATGCAGACCTGTGTGTAGCTCAGATTCAGAAAACTTTGTCTGTCATGACAGAAAATTGTTTTAGGTTGGTTGCCGATTTGAGGTAAGATTTGATGGTCCTGGGGGAATCTTGTCACAGATAATTATTTGTCTAAATAATCTGCAAAGAATGTTCATTCTCATTACTTATCATTTTAATTGTTTTTAAGAATTAAAGTTTATCATATTTAAACTTTTAAGGGTGTTTTAAGGATTGAAGTTTAACGCCTATATTTAAATAATGGTATGAGTTGGATGATTTTTTTTTTTAATACTGATGTATCAGCAAAAATCAAATAGAATTTTTGCCAAATGTATTAAAGATGAAAGTATTGCTTTTCCACCAAAATTAGAAACAAACCAAAAACAATCATAGACCAGAACATGTGCTTGTCACATTTACTTCTGGAGTACTGAATATGATGTAAATTATGGTATTCTTTAAAATCTTAGACCTTAGTTGTGGTAATATTGGATTATTTGGGGGCCGTATCAGAACCCTAACCAGTTAGGATTTAAAAAAGTGTCTAACTTTCTAACTTTTAATCTTAGAAGTGTTAGTAAAAAAGCACCAAAAGCCTTTAAAGGTCACATGTTATGCAAAATACACTTTTTCAGGCTCCTCTAGGAAAAATATGTGCCATTGGCCTGTCCACAATCCCCCCACGATATAGAAAAATCCATTCTCTTTCCCCCTCTCTTTCTTCACCTTTCAGAAAAGATGTGCTGAAACAAGCTGTTCTCAGATTTCCCCTCATGATGTCATGTGGGGAGTTAGCTCCGCTCCCAGCTTCTGTTGGCCCTCCCTGCTTGGAAAAAAGTTCCACCCTCCTCTCCTGAGCCTCCTCTCAAGGTAAAAGTATAGTTACTTTGGTTAAAATGCACTTAAGTAGAAGTAAAAGTACCGCTCTATAGATCTCCTCAAGTAAAAGTAAAAAGTAAGTCATTGAAAGATTACTCATAGTATTGAGTACTACTTGTGGCCCCCAAGAGATTTTCGAGGTGAAGTATGATGTTTCTTTAATGTGCAACTTAAATGAGAGAATATAGACATCCAACAGGGTTTTTTATCATAAGGTGTTACTTAACCTAAAGTGAAACACAACAGGATGAAATGTGGGATCATTCTCTTGACATATGACTCTGACCATCATTTGTTGTGGAAGTCAAACTTGTAACCATTTTCTTGTTGTTTGCAGAAAGCTTAGCCCTCCTCATTTTGGCTTTAAGTGTCTGTTTTTTCCTCAGTACTATATGCTTTTTAAAATGTAACTAAGTACAATACTTCTGACAAACAATAGTCAAAGTAAAAGTAGTGACTTTTAAAAGTACAAGTACACAAGAAAGCTACTCAGTTACAGTAACTTGAGTAAATGTAATTGTAACTTTCCAGCCCTGACCATCACAGCTCACTTTTAATACAATCAACCTTTATTTGCATGATGCTCATATAACCAAAGCTACCCTAAAACACTTTATCATACTAACTTATCAGAAAAGGAACAACAGTAATCCACCATGAGCCCAGCACTCAGCAACATTTAGCAAAGTTTCAGTGGCATGGAAAACATCGCATTATCATGTAGAAATTTGGAGCAGAATAGACCCGTGCCATCTGCTGAAGCTGTGTTGGAGTTGTTGCTCATAGTTGAACAGTGCGCTTCCACCAAGCAGTCCTATATTGTTCAGTGCAGTTTGGCAAGGTTTAGTAAAGTAAACCCTGGACTTGCCTGGATTTCCAGCGCTGACATCCATCATGCCTTACTTTTTGTGATAGGAACTCAGCTCAGTAATAAGATCTGGTCTTTTTGCTTCAAAACGTCTCTTCATTTTGCAACATTTTTTGCCTTTTCATATCTATTGAATAGCAAAAAAAAGTAAACAGGGTCTCTGTTCACATTAAAGAGAAAGCTCTTAGAACTGGCTTGTTTTTGAGTGATGCATCTCTACAGCTTCTAGCTAAATGTCTTGAATTGTTTCATTATTCTAATAGAACCCCACAATGTTTCTCTCTTTTATAGTACATCGCTGTTTCATTTAAAGCATGTTTATGTCACAGTGAGGGGAGAAAAGCAGTTCAGCTCAGTAGAAAACATGGCACATTTTGTTTGTCCATTATTACTGCTGTTCCAGTGAAGTGAAGAATCTTTGGACCGATCAATGGCCCGCAGTGAGTCTGGCTCCACTTTTTAGATATTCTTGATACTCCAACAGAAGGGTGCCTAAAAAGAGGGACAATGCAGATCATTATAATTCTGGAAACCTTAGCTACTTCTGAAAGTTGAAACACACATAATTGCCTACCGCACTAAACTGAACCAGACTGCTTATGGTAAATGCAGCCAAGGATGCAATAATGTTCAAAATACAAGGTGAAAGTTGAAGCATATCTCCTGCCATACACTGAAGCAATTATGAGCATTATAATGCTGCCCATGGTTGGGATTTTCTCAGATGTCTGTGCTTTGTCTCTGCTGTTCTTCTATGGAATAACTTGGCTCCACTAAACAGCCCCAGTACCTTTTACACAGAACAGTATGCTTATCTGTCCTGTCTTGAACAGTCTACCTGGAGCTGTCAGAGCTGGCTCTTATTCCAGCTAAATGTTCTGATTCACTGCAAAGAGCCATAAGTCCCATTACTATTAAATATAAATACAAACCAGTATTATACATCACCTGAGACCATAACCTTCAAAATTTGCAAGACTGAGCATTGAAACATGATCCAAGGACGTATTAAAGTGATCCTCGGTTAATTAGGACAGATATTGTGAAATGCAGCAGCAGTGCCAGCGGTGAAGGTTCCCCGCTGGAGCATGGCTGCCTCTTTGTTTATGTCCCTGTGCTGTGAGTGCAGCTGCGAGGCATCGCAAGTGGAATTCACTCAGGTGATGGGTTTAGAGGGGGAGCTCTCTCCTCCCCGCTGGCTCTCCCAGCCGGCTCTGGCATTAAGTCAGCCCGGCTCTGTACCAGACGACAGCATGACAGCTGTTTCCTATGACTAGGGGAAAAACACATTGATTCACTTCCTCAGTTGGCCTCATTTGGGAGGAGATGGAGTGTAGCCAAAATACTCTGTTCGAGCGCAGAGACACGGACAGTAGAAAAAGGTCAGCAGTGAAGAGGAGAATGGAGAGGAGGCGCAGTTTTAAATGACACGGCAGATATATCACCTGTAAATGGATTTTAACCTTTCCCAGTGTGGGAGATGAACTGTGATGCTTTTTAGTGATTCTTCTGCACTCCACTCACTAAAAGCTTTAACTACATTACTGGTCGAAATCGAGTTTAAACAGAAATCTGACTTTTTTAAGGTTTAGCTGAAACATTCTTGCAAAAATTTTGATTTGAAAATAATCGACCAAGAAAAAACACACTTTTTTCGTTACAGTCGTACATAAGTGTTGAGCTTACATCAAAAGATTAGTAGTTTATTTTTAAGACCTTAATATGTAAACTCGTAAAAGGTTATGTCATTTTCCTCATCTAATGAGGTTCTAGCGTAAAACATAAAGCCTGAGTGCAGCATAAAGTGAACAAAAAAACTACGAGGCCTGTTTGGGTATCAAATTGAGGCTGAAGCAAGATGTGGCGAGTTAACTGCCTGAGGGCACCATCAGGCAGGAAGGAGGATTGACACACCCCTGGTCATGTTCTGGATGTCCTTGCATTTTACCAGGGACATGGAGAAATAATCTGTTGAAAAAATACCAAAGTCCCCAACTTAAGGAAGAAGTGAGGGGTGGATGTGGCAAGTGAGCACGGCCTCGAGTACCATCCGGGTGTGTAGCAAGGTTGCCAGGAGCCCCTGGTT
Organism: Cheilinus undulatus; assembly: GCF_018320785.1. Taxonomy (NCBI): domain Eukaryota; kingdom Metazoa; phylum Chordata; class Actinopteri; order Labriformes; family Labridae; genus Cheilinus; species Cheilinus undulatus. The sequence continues at coordinate 39,382,167 of NC_054866.1, forward strand.
GTGTTGTGGATGACCCAAAAGCCTGACAAATGTGTACAGCCTCCGGATGTATTACCTGGAGTGAAAATGCCCTGACGACGAGATACTGTTGAGCTTGACCTTAGCTGTTGAGCTTGACCTTGGCTGCCAAGCATCATGTGGGTTGCCACAACCCCTTTTCAGCCCCGGGTTGCAGCACGTCAGACCCCATGATAACTCCTTGGTGCCCTACATGTCTAAAACTTCTGCACATGACTGTCCGTTCTGGTCATCTGTGGTTTATATTAATGCTGCACAGTATGCATACATGTATCAGAACATTGTCTGCCTCCACCTTTCCCCTAACACTTCAACTTTCTGTTGTTGCTTCTCAGTAAAATATTACTCAGTTTCTCCTTACATCTATGCTGCATCATGGTCTGGGTTTATTTATATAAGAATCAAGGAAGTGTGCGTGTATTGTTTTTTGGTGGTGGAGAAAATCGACTTTATTCAAGAAAATGCCAGTAAGTTTCCATTCATAACTTTGTTTGAAATAAGAGCACACCCTCATCTTTTCTTTCTGTGAATGTTTTAAAAGCTGCATTACTGGAATTATGTTTCATAAAATAACACATTTATTTAACCACAAAATAAAGGCATTAAAACGTTATGTGAAAACCAGAGTCCTAGTTGGCCTCACACCTTTTATTTTCTCCTCTTCACAGCTGCTTCTGTTGCTCTCTGGCTTTCTAGGACATAATTGTGGAGACTGTGGCTTTAGTCAAAACAAGAAAAGGAATACAGAATTATAAAAACAATGAATTTTCAAAAACCAGTCAATTACTGAGGCTTCGTCATAGAGATATGAATAATTTACAATGTCTGTGTAAGGAGATGCACTGAAATAGAAAACATTTGAACCAGAGAGTAGCCTCAATACTGACGGAGTCTGTGGCTTTTGTTGGGTACCTTCTTTAACAATCATCTGACTGTCTGTGGTATCGATCCGTCTTTGGTAAACTCTCATGCTGACAGCCACATTCCCTTTGGTCCAGTAAATGATGTGAGGGATCTTGAAATGTCTCAGTGCTATGCTTATTGTCAGTCCAACATCTAAATGTAGTTACATAGATAATAGAGATATTTCATTCTGCATTGAAGAGATTTGTTTCAGGCCCCACACTGATAACATAAAATTATTGAATTCACCATTTTCTCCCAGCTGCTGTGCTCTTCATCTTCAACGTGAGCATTATTTTCTGCGGTGGACAAAACGGATCCATCAAAACAAAAGCTTGTATCATGTCATGCAGTCTAAATCAACGGTGAAAGAGATCACATTGGTACGATCAATACCTTTCTCATGCTTCTTCAAACATCGATCGCCCCCTTTGAGATTTAATTAGTTCCTGAATATGCCCGCTGTAACATGAATATTGTGGTATAGCTATCGAACCCTGCACTGATCCATACCGCATTTGTTCCAGGATCAATTATGAATGTTGTAATTTGCCATTGATGTGATTGATTAATTTGTCCAATTATGCTGGAGACAGTAGTCAGCCCTTTTTTTTACTCAACAGCTCAATGAGGAGCTCATCAGCGAGGCGTCTTCAGGAGCAGCAATAAGCCGACTCCTCCTGGTCTGGGTCTGACTGGGTGGGCTTCCTCTCTTCTTACATCCTCCGCTGTTTTCATCGATCAGTCATCTAGTCACATGTGGGACAGATACTCATACTTTTATGTGGTTATTATGAAGAATTGTAAAAAGACTGTCTCACTGTATCTTGCATAGAGTCTGAAATAATCTTGCTTTCTTTTACTTTTCGCCAATTAAAATTGGTTTGATAATATTAGAGCGGCTTTTAAAGCTTCTTTGATGGCAAATGAAGTAAAATTACATCACTCTATTCCTAGCTGACATTATCCCTACTGCTAAAACCAGTCTGCTTTATATTGGCAGCTGCATAATGGTTGCATAATAAATACACAAATATTCAGTTTTTACCTACAATCTTATGATAGCCTGCGTCATAGGCAGTATTTTCAGGATGTCCATCTGTCTATATGTATGGGCCATTCTTGTGAACAAGATGTGTCAATAATGGTTTGAGGGTGGGCATCAGCTTGGCTCAATAGGTAGAGCAGGCGCCCATACAGAGGCTATAGTCCTCTATGCACAAGAGAGATGTTTGGCACTACCAGGACTCTTCAAAGACCTGCTGTGAAGCCCAGATCAGTGAGGGTCCGGAGTGATGGTTGCCCCTCTGGAACTTTGTCCCATCTCCATGATCTCTGGAGCTCAGTCAAAGTGGCCATCAGGTTCTTGGTTACCTCTCTTGCTAAGGTCCCTCTCCCCTGATTGCTCTGTTTGGCCGGGTGACCAGCTCTTGTGAGACTCTTGGTTTTACCAAACTTGTTGGAGTCTTGGAGTCCACAGTGCTCTAGGGAACCTTCAGCGCAACAGATTTTTTTTGCAGCCGTCTCCAGATCTGTGCCTTGCAGGCAGTTCTATTGACCTCATGTCTTGGATTTTGCTCTGATATGCTTTGTCAGCTGTGAGGCCTTCTATATAGAAGCGTGTGCCTTTCCGAATCATGTCCAATCAGTTTAATTTTCTACTGGTGGACTCCAGTTAAGGTGTAGAGACATCACAGCAATGATCAAGAAAAATGGGAGGAACTTGAGCTAAATGTTTTTGCAAAGTGTCTAAATACTTATGTCAATGTGATATTTCAGTTTTTAGTTTTTCATAAATTTGCAAAAAAAAATCTAAAATTCAGTTTTCACTTTGTCATGATGGGGTACTGAGTGTAGATTCCTGAGAATAAAAATGATTTTTTGTGTCTAGCATCAGGCTGCAACATAACATTTTAAAAAATCAGAGGGGGTCTGAATGTTTTTTGAACGCACTGTTTCAAAGGTAAAGGTTAAAGTCATTAGGCCTCATCCTTGTGAACATGAAGGATGCTTTGAGAGATTCTCTTCAAACTTTGCAAAGTTTCTTGTGAGCATCATATTCCAACAATTCATGGAGGGATTTTTATCAGATTTGGTACGAATCTACTCTTACACTTGAGGTTGAACAGAAAAGATTTTTGAGATCAAACGTAATTATTTTTTGTACCAGTCTGACCCTTCATACACTTACCTTGCTTTGCCATCAAATATTGAATAGAAAACATGCACCTAAGTCATTTAGGAAAGGGGGGTTTTAGCAATCACTGCCATGGAGAACAACCTGGACTTTCTTCTTGACCCACCTCTGTACTTTCAGCATACCACATAGAGCCATATGACCACCAGTTAAGTAAATTTTTACATTTTAAACTTAAAACTGATAAAGGTTTCTGTCACCTTCACTTGTACCAATTTTTCCTTCTGGAATTGGCCCTAAAACTCCGAGCACAGTTTTTGTTGACCATACAAGCTGTTGCCAAACAGCCTTTCTAAAGGTTTCAGGATGTAAGGAGCTGGACCTTCGGTCAGAAAGTCTTTCTATAGCTGTTTTTGTAGATTGCCATCTTACCTTGCTTTGACTGACAGGCTTATAAATGATATATTTATCACAGACAAACCCTTATTGATTCTGCTTGTACCTGCCATCTAAAACAGTCTACAGCTTTCAGAGATCTGTCTCCATGAGTATTCATCACCCAAGTGTCCATTTCTATATAATACAGTACGTACCATATGCATTCTGTCATGTCAGTAGATAATAAGCTTCATTCTATCAGTTGTTAAAATACTTTTATTCATTGGTAAAGGCTGTATCTGCTTACACTGGTTAACAATGTTGTCAGTACCAAGACAAATAGGAATATTAACATACTTTAAATTGGACTTTAGTTAAACAACCACCAGAGGACTGTAAAATTTAATGCAAATTTACTAGTTTAATTACATCTTGTCAAAGTAGTCCCTGAACACGGCCAGATCTGCAGCCGCTCACAGCGCCAACCAGCTTCCTGTTGCCCCACAGCTAATTAAATCCTACTGATGGGGAAACAAAGCAAAATAACAAATAAATTGAACAGAATCAAATGAATGAATTAAATAGAACATGGCTGAGCTTCAGGTAGAGCCCACCCCGTTTTGTTACCTGCTTAGATGCCAATTAAATAAATGCCTGCTGGGACTTTATGAAAAAAATACGCATTTTTTCTAAAGGATTTTGCTCTCCAAAGACTGTATACAAAGATAGACAATGCACCACAACCTCCTCCCACTGTACAAATTTAAAGCCAAAATACCCCTGTTAAGGGCACTTTCAAAAGGTGCATTTAGAATTAAAGTCCCTTCAGTAGGGATCAGCTGGAAGTGCTGCAGCGTGATGTCACAGCCAAGCAGCAGCCCCCAGTGGGAAAAATCAAGCCAAAGTAGAATTGCAAAACAAACAAACAAACAAAAAAACTGCAGTTCTTCAAGTGTCCACTGGAGGCTTGCTGCAAAAGCCCCAAAAGTCACCTAGACACCCATTCAGAAGAAAACATTATAACAGCATAAATAAGCATGTTTACTGCCTGATGAAAAAAAAAATTGCTCTCAAAAAACTTATATCTTGATATCCTGTGGTGTTTGGTGGTCCTGACCTCTGACCTGATCGAAGGCGCTCCAACCCGAGATCGTAAATATCAAACATGTTCAACACTAACGACCAAAAATCCTGATGGGTAGTGAGCACTAAGGACAGCCGAGCAGACACAAGCAGACTTGTGACGTGATAGGATGTAAAACAAAAACACGGCCTTGGCAATGAGAATAAGTAGAAGCACCATAGGCGACGCTGGTAAGCAGCAAGCATTAAGGTAGAAATTGAGGAAAATTGAGGGGCAACTTGTTGATTTGTGGCAACAGAAAAAGTGTTTAACATGTGCTGTAAAATATACAACGGATGAACTAACAAGGGAGGGCATTGGACTGAAATGGAAACCATTATGGACTTGGCATGTAGCTAAAAGGTAACCACAGCAGCTTCTTCACTCTAAAGTCATGTTTGACAGTGCGAGACAAGACCAGGCTGAGACTCTGATAGCTGGTAAACAGAATCAGTTAATATGTGTTGTGCTGACACATTCAACAACCACAAACAAAACTAGAAAATCAGTGATTAGTTGTCACCATGTGGGGGGTCTGTTATGTTGGAAGAATCTGTGAAGATTTTAGAAATCTTTGTGTGTGGCAGGCTTAAAATTTTGTCACTTTGTTCCACCTTGCCTCTTGCAGTATCCAAAAAAACCCCACAAAACTAACAATACCGTCACATCTCTACTGAATAGGAGTTATTTTTCTGTCTACTGGATATACACCGCTTTCCACATTATTATGCAAATGACATTTTTCTCTTATTTTCTTTTAAGGATATTCTTAATCTTTCTTTAAGGAATATTCTTAATCCGATGTATTTGTCCGTCAGAAACCTTCCTCATTATGCCTTTATCTGGATGAACCCATCTGTGCTCTGAATCAGCCACAGATGTCTTCTATGTTAACGTGTAACTTCACCTGTTAAGATGTTTTTGATTGAAATAGCTTTTGATTTCAGTAAATATGACCTCCTAATGCTACAAATTCAATAAATGACCATTTTCAGTTCTTTACGACCTATAAAATCTTATAGGCTGAATTTGAATTTGTTGACTGCTCTGCTGACTCGGCCTGTGATGCTTTGAACAGGGAGGTGACTGTTGAACTGACCGCCACACAGCGGTGGATTCAGTGGGGCCGCACCAAACACTTCTTTCATGGTCAGGCCGCTTCCATTAAAGGTTTATGGATATAACAACAAAGATCTCTCAGGTCATCCCAGTCCACAGTAGAACAGATTCTTGTGCCAATTTAAGGCACACACTCATTGTTATATAAAGGACAAAAACTCTGGTGTTAGTGCATGTTACCTTTTCTTCCATTGTTTCCCCACGACTCTCCTAATCTGGTTAACAGCTCTGCAGGAGCAATGAGCCAATAGATCTGTCAATCACTGCATTTTTACCTTTTAATGGCATCAAATAACTGATTAGAAATAAACTTTTAAAAAAAATCAGCGAGATACCTATTAATGCTGGAACTGTGTGTTAGAAAAATGGACTTGATCTTAGAATGAATGTAGACCTGGTATAAGACCTGGATCAATCAAAACTTTTATGTGAGAACTTTAAACATCACATCTGCTGTAAACATAAAAACTTCTCACATCTTTTCTAAACATATTGCCTTTTTACTGGCGTGATATAATTGGTTCTTTTTCTTGTTAGCACTTCTTTCGACACACATCTGTCCCCTTCGCACAAACAGCTGCTCAGTACAAAACAAAAGCAGCAGGTACATCTGCAGCTCCACTGCCAGATGAAACCTGCATAAATAAATTCTACCGTGATTTACCGTTTTGTAGAGCTGTCTGCCTCAAACTGGTCCAGTCTGATCAAGTAGTTTAAATATAAGAGCATTCTCGCGCTGTCCTCCTTCCTCCCACTCAGGTGTTAATTTTACCCTCTGCTGTCTCCACTGGGTCTCTCGCTGAGTGAAGTCTCTCAAAAACAGCTACTGTAGATTTTTATATTTTACCCTTTACCCACTGCTTTTAAATGCTACTGCCTCTTTCAGAATCACTTATTTTTAAATCCACATATAGCCTCCAGTACTACTCCAGTGTGCTGAACTTCCCTATAAACTTATTAAAATAGATCTCAGCAACTTTTAAGGTAAAGTTACTGGCATATCAACTACACATTACTGTATATTTTTCTAGCTGAGAGAAACTGAAATCCTGTTTTTCATTTAAACAAAGGTCACTTTTTGGTAGATTTTCAAAGAGAAAATCCACTCTTTTTGGTATCTTCTGGGCTGCTCTGAATTTGCTCTCATTGTAACATCACAATGACAGTCATTATAATACACACCTCATACCTGGCATCTCCACCCAAGGCTTCTCAGCTAATCTTATGCAAAGATCTGTGATTTTTTTCTTGTAAACACAGGAGCTGCTTGATTGATGTTGACTGAGAGACCTCTGCATCAACGCTGCTCTGTTGTTGGCTGTGAAGATTCACTCATTTCTGGAAATCACACTCAGAGGACCGAACAGTGACGTGAATGGTCTTTAATGCATGGCTCGCAATTTCCATTCCAGTTTATCCCAAAGGGGCTCAGTGGAGTTGGGGTCAGGGTTCTGTGCCGGCCACACAAGTTCTTCCACACCAAAGTCATCAAACCATGCATTAAGACTGGCCCTCACTGGAGATAAGGGCCTGAAAAACTCATACCATTATCCAACCTCCACCAAACTTCACAGTTGGCACAATGCAGTTAAGCCTCCTGGTTGGTGATGCTGTTGGAGAGAAGGTGTTATGGTTTAACAGGTGACTGTGTTAATGTGGTTTCAGCTGAATGTGTCAGTAATTGTTTTAAAAACACCATATGTGTAAACAGAACATTTTCTAAAATATCCATAGAAGATATGAATTTAATGAAAAACTGAATAATGATGTCTATTTGATGTCTGTTTTTAGAACAACCACATTACAATATTAAATCAGCCCCCTGTAGGAATCAGTCTGATTATCATGATGGAAAAGGTCCAGGACAATTAAAACTCATGACAAAACATAGTAAACCTTCAATATTTTAGAGACACCCCCTCCCATAGCTACCATGTTTAGTTTTGAGATAATAATAAAACATTAATATTAAGGGACAAAGAGCCAGACGTTGAAATACTTGGACTTTAACGCTCCCTGGAGCCACAATGATAAAAAATATGCACTCCACTGCTCCTTAAAGTCTCATTTCACTTTAAAAAGAAGCTCAGTGGACAAGTCAAAAGTCATCTGCACCTTTTAATATCAAACATCTTTCCTTTTCTAGCCATAACAAGTTCACTTTTGCCATGTAATCTTGGATCTACCAGAGTTCCTTATTTTCTTCCAGAATAAAAGCATGTCTGTATCCAAACTGGAAGGAACACTTTGCATTACCGTGATTACATGATTGTTTGTGCTATCAGATAAATTCAAATGGTTTCTGAAAGCTGAGAAGTTGTGCTTCACGGCCAGTGTGGTTATTATGGAAATTTCACTCGTGCTATCACAAAATTCTACGTCATCTATAAGGATCGATGTGGCAGCATGCAGCAGAAGCCTATGACCCGTCAGTGTTTCCATGAGGAGCTTGCTGCACACCTCCTTGGAATTTCCCTGAGAAAAAAGTCCCTCAGAAGATCCCCGGCGGTGAACACCTACCTGTCCCCACAAGCAGCAGAGGGAAGCTCAGGAAGCCAGCGTGGATCAACGGCGCTGTAAACTCTGCAAAATGACTGTAATGTTGGCCTGTGTCTGCAGCCAGAGAGGAGGGAGTTGGGAATAACCCATGCATAGTTTAAATTTTTTGGCTTGTTTTTGAACATTGAGAGACAAAGAGTCAAACAATGTTATTGTAAATATGTTTCATAGTGTTCAAATTTGAAATTTAGCATGTATTATCTGTTGTTCATGCTCAAATGCATTTTTTTTCTTACTAAAACTCTAAAAATCAAATTCTGTTTTAATGTTTTTCATCATTTTTAACTGTTAATACACTCTTTAACATGCAGTGAATTGGGTATAAATGCCAGATATTGAAATTTTCTTAGGGGATAAATGGCAAAAGCACTTAGTCACAGGACATTTTCTGGCTCTTTTATGGTTGAAATAAGAAAAGGAGTCCAGACAGACATTTTCAGGCTCAGGTGTTAAAATGACAGCCGAATAAATATGTATCCTTTTTGTCTTTGTTATTTCTAAATTTTTGACTAAGAGCACATGAGCCACGGTGTCAGCAAACACAACTTGCAAACATGGTAAATAAAACTATCTGAAGTGGATGTAAACGCAGAAAGCATATATGAAGAATGATCAGGCTTTGGCGCTTCTCAATAATACTCCTCAGTTTGTGCATTTTGCTGGCCTCAAAAATAAAATGAGTGCAAATTATGGATATTTAAAGTCCCCTCTCATGGTAAAAGCACTGACATATTTCTCTCATTATCACTGCACTGATCACATCTGAGTTACTTTAGCTTTGAAGCGACCACACAATCGTTGTAATTCCCTGCTGCTGAAACAAACCATCTCTCTCAAGCCTTGCCTTTTGTTGAGTTGCAATTTACGCTGTAGATCGGTGCTTATAGTTGTGAGTGGTTGGCGCGCTGGCGTCCACACAAAGCACCCAACGGAGGCTTTGATGTTTGCCTCGGCGGATCAAAGATGTGTGAGCGTGGACCTGCCAGGTGCACGGCTCTTTCATCTCACTTTACTTATCCGTCTGCAGCTTCCTGGTCTGTGTGAAAGGGACGGAACAATGTGTCGCATTCAGGCGCGCCTCATAATTCACACCAATAAGACTTACTCGATTTCAGACACTCCACTCAGGGGGCACTGAATGATTTCAGTGGTGTTATGTCGCAGCGGTTTTATTGTGCTTCCTTTCTTATCACTCTGAATGCCTTATGTGTGAGTTACAATAGCAACAGTCCACAGATATGAGCTCTATCTTAATCCTTTGACCTCAAAGAAAAGAAAGAAATTGAAGTTTGAAGCAAAATACAACTTCCTTTGAAAGTCTTCAACTGGGCATGCAGATGGCCTAGTGGCCTACAGCGTGACCCAGGTATGCGGGCGGCCCAGGTTCAAATGTCTCTCCCCACTCTCCCCCATTTCCAGCTCTATCCACTGTCCTCCTATCGAAGAAAGGCACGTAAAGTCCAAAAACAACTATTAAAAATAAAGAAAGTCTTTGACTGATCTTTTCAAGTTGAAACCATTTGAAATGGATCTTGTTTTACAATTCCCATGATGCATTTTAATGCTAGGTTTAACAATAGCCTTTGTGAAGTGTTTCTGTCATACTTGAAATACCCCTGTCCAAAAAATACTCTACATTTCCAAGATCATGCCCACTCTCCAGACCAGATGTATATATACTAATTATTTTTGACTTGTCACTATACCCTGCTTCCTTTTGATCAACTGATTAACTCACAGACGTGTAGATAACACCTGACCACGCCCCCTTTTTCCCTGTTTGCTTTTCAAACACAGAAAAATCTCCAAGGACACCTCTAAGTGCCTCCACAGAGAATTCCCACATTATTGATTACAAATGAGATAATAAAAGCCAGCATCGTCTCGTATGCTCTGGGGTGAAGATAACTTGTCTCCATTTACATATCGTGTTGCTCTTCATCTCTTTGTATACACGCCACTCTGTCTCTCTGCTGTCCTCTCCTCCACACACGACTTACGGACCATGTATGGATGGTTCCCTTGTTGCTTCAGCTTAGATCATCGACGCTTTGATCTCAATGTAAGCTCATGATGCCCTCATGCATAATCAGACTATTGATTCTTACCCTCTTCTTCCTGGCAAATTGATCGGCAAACTAATTGTGCCCTTTTCTCTCTAAGCAGCATCTCACCGTGGAATCATTTCTCCTTTTCTAAACTACCAATCTCATTTAAAGAGAAAATAAGCAGTTGAACAGTTTAACAGGCAAAAGAGGCCATTTAAGCTGCAATTAACGTCACACTTTTCAGTTTAAGTGTCTGCCTGGAGTTGTGGTTATTGTAATTGTGTAAGTAGTAGATTTTGCATTTCCCCTGAAAAATGAGCAAGAGAGAAGGCAGCTAAGTGCACTATTACTTTCAGGGTAATTCAAGGCGGATTTTTTGTGCTATTTGCAGTGTGGTGGCCAAGGAGGGGCATCTCATCTTTTAGGGGAAATGTTGATTTTCTGTTCCCTTGCCCACAGCAGGAGCTGATTTTTTTTCCTGATGGTTGCACAAATGTGCAAACAATCCAACAAACAAGCAAGCAAACGAAATCATTAAAGTGATTGTGGAAAATCTTTATGAAGGAGAGTACAGATAATTGGGGCTCCATGCAGTGTGGTGACATGCAAACAAAGTATGCATCACTGTGTCTATTTAAAAAGCATCAATATCTTACATAAGCTTCAAGAGCATTGATCAGGAGATGAAGGTATTATTCACCCCTTTTCAACACAGGAACTTTTTTTAGAAACTATGTGCGTTTTGACCACAGGGATCAGGGTCTACATTCTAGGACAAAAAATCTATGCCTGGAAAGGGGTAGTACTCTCCAAAGGAACTATGGGGAATAAGGCCTGCACAGTGCTGAACCTTTCTGATTAGATGAGGACTTTCAGCTTTTAATGTTTAAAACATCAGCTGTACGCTCACTGTTTACATTTTTTTCACTGTGATCAAGCTGGTTGTCTCCATTCTTTTTTTCTATGGAGCCTAAAACTAAAGCATACAACTGCTGGACTGACAATGAGATCCAGGCCTAACTTAGGATTTTCACTGAAGACGACATCCAGCTGGAATTAGATATCTAAAGACTGTCCAAGCTCAACATTGTGTGTACCACCAAGCAGGTCCAAGAAAAACTAAAACTAAAGCAAGACAACCAAAAGATAAAGACCACTAAAACTCCAGTGAATATGACTAGTAAATAGTTAAACCAGCTCGGCACTGTTCTCAGGTACTGGTTGACATTTGCCAGTATAGGGTTAACAAAGGACTCTGCCACTGCAATGCTGGAGGTTACCATCAGCCAGCAATAGGGATGAGCTAAGGCCCCGTCCACACGGAGACAAATTCAGGAGTAAACAACAGTTTTCTGTCGTAGTGGCATTTTATCCACACAGAAAGGGCATTTTGGAGGCCATAAACGCTACTTTTTGAAACCGGGTCCCAGAGTGAACAAATCTGTAAACGATTACCGTTTTGTGGACAGCCAACTGTATCTGTCTTAAAATGATTACATCACACATAGCATAGCACACTTACGCCGCATGTGCATGTTGAACCAAAACAACAATGGCGGATTACAAGGTTGTCTTCATGCTGCAGAAGCTTTTGGGCTTTTTATGGCTTTTACAGCGAAATCTAATGCTCCTTAACCACCACTGCGAACAACGTACACCATATGTTTTTAAAGCCAGCGTGGAGAACAACCAGACGGGCAAGTGGGAGAAAGTTTGTGGCAGTTTTCTGTGATCTTCTCTCATTTGGTGCATTTCCGCAGCGGCGATACAGCGCCACTTACAGGCTTAGCATAGATACTACAGTGTTTTCAGTCACTGTCGGTGGTTTCGAGCTTACGCGGACATTTCCTAAAATTACCTCATATTTACAGAAAACTTTTTCAAAACGAAACGGAAATATAATGTTTTCGTCTCCGTGTGGACAAGGTCTAATAGTTAAGCTTTTTATATATTGAGACCCTATCCAGTTCCATTGTATTGTTACTATAGCTGTAAGCTAACAGTAGCTACATGCTTAAGCTAACCAATTAAAGCTAACTACTAACATTGGAGCAAGCTCTGTCTTATGATAGTTTACTCTCTACTGACATTTAATGTGTTGGACCAGTATAGGCCTAAACTACAGCTTAAATCTTACACCTACCTCCTGGTAGTTGTGAAGTCCTCTGTAAATCTATTTGCCATTGTTTTGAAAGGAAGGATGACTTGGAGGATGATGAGGAGCTGGGGATTTTAGCGGCTGTTCTCTTTTAGTGTCTGCATCGTGTTCCCTGTGATTATGACCCCAGAAATTTATGACGGCTTTTTGTAGACTTGCACTTCCCGTATTTTAATGAGCAGAGTTCATTTCTGCCTTATACAAATAAAGCACAGGTTTAGGGTACATGCTTTAGTTGTCACCTATTGTAAGGTTTTGACATATTTTGCAGACACTTTTGCTGTTTGTTGATTAATTTAGCTGAAATTATTTTAAGCCGTTAGCCTGTTCAGAGACTATTTGGCACAAGAGGCAGCACAGTGGCAATAAAAACTTTTTTTTTTTTTTTTACCACAGTATTTGTTAAATTAAGTGAAAATGTCGTGTTGGCAATAATATTTGGATTAGTTAAGATGAATCTCATGTCTCGGTGTCTCAGCTGTTCTAGTTTCAGTGTAGGGTTTAATGCTGGCTTTACACTGTAAGACATTATACATGTAGGTGGTGCAATTAGCCATTGTGGTCGAAGTGGTTACACCATGAGGCAGAGATATGCAATTGCCTGGGGCCTTGTGCTCTAAGGGCCTCAAGGGCCTCGGTGCACAGCCCTGGGACTCAGGTGTCAGTGGGCTGCAGGAACAATGTAAACAAAGAGAAGAAGTGATCCTCCGCACACTGAAAATGACTTTACTGTGAGTTAAAAATATGTTTGGAAGCTACAAGTTTCTTCTTCGTCTATAAGAATGCTGTTACATGAATTTTGTTTTAAATAAAGTATCAGATGATGTCTGTTTGGATTTATGACTGGTTGGCCGACTAGTTTGAACTATAGAGCCAAAAGGTGAGTGGAAAATGTATACATTTTTGACAATGATTGATGTCTATGTAGTGAGTAAGAAATCTCAATAATACTAAAAAAAAGACAAGAAAATTAGGTGTGTTACCAACCATTTGTTTCTGAAGACAGGTCGGCGTCTCTGTCCCATCACTGTCCATGAAGCTCCGTCTCCTTGAGCACACAGATCCTGAGCTCATTTCAGCACAGAGCAGGGTGATGGAGGGGGACCTGTCTGGATTTTGTCAGGCCTTTGATGGACTCATCGAGTGTGAGAGGTATCAGGGATGAGGAGCTGGGATTGGGATGAAGCTCAGAAGAGGAGGGGGGGAAGGACAAAGAAAAGCCCATCCTAACGGGAGGTAAAGAAAGATACAGGACTGATGAAACAATAGATAGAACAATGCTTTAGCTATAATCTGTCAGAATACACTCACACTGATCCATGACTATACATCTGTCTGAATACATGAAAATAACAGGAAACACACAGCAGAATCCAGTGTGTTCTCTGGTATCCACGGCAACAAATCCCACTCTGCGGATGTTTCTAAGCCGGGTCATGCAGAGAGATTGCTCACCACATTTTTGTAAAGGGCAATGTCAGCTTGCTCCTTTCAGCCATTATGGTGCTATTTCAATATGAGCAGTTGGTTAATATCCATAATACTGAGAGAACATGAAGACAGAACTGATGGAGGCGGAAAACCAGAGGAAACAAAGAATTCTCTTTAAACTGCAGAGTCTTAAAGTGTATTCATATCTCTGGGTGATTCACAGTTTTACTGAAGTAAAGTCAAGAATGTTTTAGATAAGTGCCCGATAGTAGCCTCTAAGAGTAAAGTAGATTGACTAAAACATTTCATACCAAACTTTCAGTCAGCAAATAGCAAAAAGGTATATGAGTCTATTTCTGAATGAATTTCAAACATTAGAAAAATCTTACACAAAAATTGTGTGTACGGATTTTAACAATGCTGGGTTAAAATACTATAAAAAGAAATTATAAGAAGGGGTAACTGGATTCAGCAGCTTTCATGGAACCAAATAATACAAAGAATCAGTTTTGATGAGAAACGTGATATAAAACATACAGGGATTAAAGTTTACAAGAAAAAGTAAGAGTTCAAGTTTTTAATTGTTATTATGATGACTTAACAGCCACCGCACATCATCATGTTTATGTAGCTTTCCAAGTTTGCCACAATTTCAGAGGAAAGCTTAGTACGGCAGTTTCAGCTTCACATGCTCATGAAAAAGTTCACGAAAATAACACAACTACTGATTAATCTCTTTTACTGTTTGTGCTTGATTTGTCCATAGCTTTTGTGGTAAATGAAGTGCACCCTCCACTTTTCACAGCACAGCATTTACACAGCAACACTGGGCTATAAAGCGATGGATCAGGGTACTAGAGAACAAAAGGGAAGGGCAGTCAACAAAATGTCGAATGCTTTGTTGGCTTAAGATGAGAAATCTGCTAAAGTAATGGATCATTATTTGATTTGAAACATACGACTGACTCGTAGCTCCACATACTACTGCTGCGCCGTACTCCTCAGCGCCGCGGTTTTGCTCCAGTATGCAGGCAACCTTGCACATTGGAAGCGTGTCTAAAGTGCTACGCAACGCAGTCTGGATCAGCGTGAGACAAGCTGCTCACTGTGATAGTTTAATTCAGCATGTTTCCATGTTTTCATTGCTTCCACCATGAGTGAGTACATTATGATGTTAAAGGTTCATGTTTGCTACAAAGGATGTGTGGTTTCATGTAAAATTCCGTGAGTTTTCCCTTCAAAAGTTAACTTTTCTTCATCAATTGTGCCATAGTAGCTCTGTGACCCGCTGACCTCTGATGGCCTTTTGCTTGTGCTGCAGGATGAGATGTTCTGTTGATGTAACGATGATTTATGATCAGGAGCTTGTGCATTGTACTCTATTTTGAAGTTGCATTATAGTTCTATATTGAGTTTATTCCTTCGGTAGGGGCGCACCTCAGTAGCAGCTACGTCACGTGTTTTATTGCTCTGATTGGCCTGTAAAGATGTGACAGACAGAACGTTCATCCAATCACCCTCAGAGTTTTGTTTGTCAAAGGCTCTTCCCTTTCCCAAACGCCTGCCAGGTTAAGAAAACTAGCGATTGGTTTAGAAAATAATAACCTCACATCATTGGCTCAGCATTTTGTACTCTGGTGATGCGCTTGCAGTAGCCAGGATGCTTTCATTGTCCCCACACCTGCAAGGAGATTTTCTAATATAAAAAATAAAACATTAAGATTAAATTTGGCCAGTGGCTGTGTTTTTCTGTTTCCCTTATTTGATCCAAAGATAAAACAAAACAGAAAAACAAACTTCTATCTAAAAAAAATAAGGAACAGAGTTAAAATATTGTGAACTGAATGTTAAAGAACAAACAACACAGGGATTCACAGTCACTGGTTTTAAGGCCCAAATTCCATTAAGGTGCAAATCATAGAAATCAGAAAACTGGCTGCTTTCTGTTTTTCTTTCTGGACTTTTTTTTTTCCATATTTGTTTTCTTATTTTACACTGCTGTCTGGTAGATACACAGACCCATTTTTAATCATTCTCCTGTGTTAGGTTTTGTCTGTGCTGTGTAAACTACAGAAGAATAATGATGAGGCAAAGTTAGGCCACCCCCGTACCACCATCATTGGAAGTTACAGAGGTGTTTTCTGTGGAAAAGGGTAGCAATATGCACCATCAAGGTGGTAAGATGTAACCCTGGGACATCATGCAACCCAAAAATACCAAGTTGAGCTGATGGCAGAGCTGTGGTGAGACGGACTTGAATTTTAAATGAAAAGGCTAGCTTGATTTTTCAAGTGTGAATGGCCAATAAATGAGGAGGTATAACAACGCGTAGGTTTAATTTTCGTTTTCTTTTATCGTTTTTTAACAGCTTATGCCTCTAATGGTGTTAGCAACCAAATACAAGTAATGCATTTTTGTTAAAGAGGTATTTTTTGGCCTTATTTAAGTCTAAACAATGCAGGAGTAGTTTTTCTTAAAGGTACACATAGATCCTTATGTTGCTGCATCATCTGCCTCTCATGATTTCTTGTTATAGTTTTCGAGCTTTTGGAGACGATACTTTCAGAGGATTCAATATTTGTTTCTGGACCTTAGGAGATAAAAAGTGTTCTGTTGTCCTGGTTAGAAATGTTGGGAATATTGACTGCAGGAGCCAGAAAAGCTGCTTTAACTGGCTATTCAAGTAATGTGGAGATTCATAGGGATAAATCATCACCATTATTATAAAAAAGAAGTTTTAGCACAAAACTGCACAGAGCTCTGCTTTATCTCGACATGTTCTGTTGGGATTAAAAGCCTCTTGTCCTCAATACATCAGAAATATGCAGGATCACTGGATTTTAGCTGCTCACAGAGCCAAAAAAACATCCTGCCAAATGATAAGAACTTCAAATGGAAATGGAAGTCATACTGCGGGATAAACAGCCACTTTTTTATGCTTCATAAAACAACCATTTGACCCAAGATTTAAAACTTCTGCAAAGAGCCCAAGTTAGGCCCAACACATTACAAGTAAAGCATGAAAATGTCTTTTAAATGGATTTTCTCTCACTTACTGCATTTAGGAAATTTCCTGAGTGTTTATTTTATGCTCAATTTGTGATGCCTTTTACAAAATGTTACCACAGTGCACCCTGGAATAAAAAAGTAAATATGATCTATCACTCAGGCATTTTAGTGAAAATTATTATTTAAATCTTTTCCCACTAAAGAGGGAGAAGAATCAAACAGAGTGTGCAGAAGAGGAACATTTTTAAACTGGAATAAAAAGGTCAGTCCACACAAAAATGTGCCGGCCATGTTCAGTCAAAGTCCTGGCACTAATGCAGCATCTGTCTGCAGCAGCGATAGCTTGGCTAAGTTTGTCATCTACATTTCTGGCAGAAGTTTCTAGCACTGATTTGAATTTAAAATCTGTTGAATATTCAGAGAGCTTGCATAATTTTAGAGTCTGGTTTTTCAGTTAGGGTTACATTCAGGATGTCTACAAGGTATGGAAGCCTGAAGAGGACATGCATCCTGACATTTTATTTCACTCTCCTTGATTTTCCATCATATCATTTTGGCGATTTAATCAAATTTTCTACTGATATATGTCTCTTTGGTTTTGGATAACAGCAGGCCTTCCTGTGTGTTCATTTCATTTTTTTCTCAGGGTCTCAATCTAAACTAATTTTCAATGGAAAAACAAGTATTACAGAAAAAGCCATGAATTAGTCAAGGTCTTGAAAAAACAATGAAAACTGCTTGTTATTTCTGAGAAAATGGTATAAAATAAAATGCACAGATGTGCACATACAAAGGGTTTCCATCACAGTATTCTAATCTTTTTTTTTTCTTTTTTCAAGATGTACACTTGGGCTTTTTTGGCTTTTATTTTGGAGGGACAGAACAGTCAGTAGAGCGGTAAATCTGGGAATGAGGTAGTGAGAAATGATGCAGAAAAGGAGCCACAGGTCAGACTTCAATGTGAAGTGCCCACTTGTACACTTACTCATATAAATGGAGTAGACCAAACCAAGGTTATTATAGTTAACTAAAACTAACTAAATAACTAAAACTAAAATTCAAAAATCATTTTAGTTAACTGAAACTAAATCAAAACTAAGCTTTACCGAAAAAACGAAAACTAACTAAAACTGTATAGTGCGCTTACAAAACTAACTAAAATAAAATAAAAATGGACACAAAATATCCTTAGTTTCAGTCTTTGACACAACTGTATTGACTGGCACCGACACCAGTCTGGGGAGTGTAAAATTGCCTGATTTGATTGGTCAAGACTTCATACAGAGGTAGTTTTATGTCTGGAGTTGTATTTAAACATCATCTTTGAATAAATAAAATTAAAAGTGAAGAGTAGCCTGCTTGAATATTTTTTTAAAAAAGGTATGATGTTCCCTCAGCCCTGACATATATCTGAAAAAACTAAAACTGACACTAAAACTAATAAAAACGAAACTGATATGAAGCATTTTTGCAAAAAATAAAAACTAAACTAGCAATAAAAACTAATTAAAACTAAACTGAAATTAAAAAAAGAAAGTGAAAATGAAATAAAAATTAAAACTATTGAAAAATCCCAAACTATTATAACCTTGGACCAAACTACTATACCATCTGTGCTCAGACTGTTTTTTCTAGAGCTCTGAGAAAAGGAACTAGGCTAGTTAAAAACTGTAATTGATTGATATTTTGGACAATAATCAGTTTCAATGTTGAAAAGAATGCAGTTTAGTTGTTCTCAATGTGGTCTTTGTTGACAAGGCCAAACAAATCATTTTTGATGCAACATTTTTCCAGACCGCTACATCTTCACTGTGTCGATTTTAATTTCTGAAAATCTGATTAATAAAACCTGATACCTGCAGTGTTTGGATACTTTGCAGGAGACAGAAGCTACAGTTCCAACAGAAAGTAATGACCCCCTTGGATGTTTTACCTTTCTATTGATTTTATAAATTAATCATGGTCAATATAATTAGGCTTGTTTTTTTTTAACAAAAATCCTCATTAATGCCAAAGTGAAAGCAGATTTCTACAAAGAAATTTCAATAAAAACGTTAATGTAAAACAAGTGACTGCATGAACATTCATCCCCTTCAAGTTGGTATTTCGTAGATTCATCTTTGTGAATTTGTGTCCATTCATTCTGTAGAGCATTTATGAGGTCAGGCACCTGTTAGATGAGAAGGCCTGGCTCTAAATCTCCATTCCAGTGGATCCCAAAGGTGCTCAATGGGGTTGAGATCACAGCTCTGTGTGGGTCAGTCAAGTTCTTCCACACCTAACTCATCAATCATATCTTTATAGTCCCTGCTTTGTGCTCTGGGGCACAGTCATGCTGGAATAGAAAAGGGTCTTCCTCAAACTGCTGACACAAAGTGGGAATCAATGTGCTTTGCACCACTCCATCCAATGCTTGGCATTGTATTTGGTGAAGCACAGTTTTGTGCTTGTATTAATGTCAGTAGAAGTTCAGAACTTTTCAGCTATGGATCAGCAGAGTATTGATGACTTCTACGCACCATGCATTGTTGACCCTGCTCTGTAATTTTACATGGTCTTCTGCTTCGTGGTTTAACTGCTGTTGTTCCTAAACGCTTCCACTTTCTAATGATATCACTCACAGTTGACTGTAGAATATCCAGCAGGGGTGATATTTCATAACTCCTCTTTTTGCAAAGATGGAATCCATCACAGTACTACACTTGAAGTCACTGAAGTCTTCAGACCCATTTTGACACAAATGTTTGCAAATGCAGACTGCATGGCTAGATGCTTGTGTTTATTCACCTGTGGCAACATGTCTGATTGAAACACCTGATTTTGATAATTAACAAGTGTGGCCAAATACTTTAGTCCATATAGTGTATGTGTAGATGCTTAAAGGAGAATGCAGGCAGCATCACAAGTGAAGTAATAACAGGTGACATATAAACTATTATCATTATCTCTTTCAGTCATCTCACATCTCTCTTTCAATAAATGCTTTTTTCTTTTGTGGGTTAATCACATTTTTCTGCTTTGTGATAGCTGAACTAAACTGCTTTTTAATCTCACTGCCTTAGAAACCTGACCTACAGCCAGCTTGCATCTTTCTCAGACAATTAAAATTGTATTTCTTGTTTTTTCTCTGGAGAGTTAGGAGAGTTTATAATCATCCATATCAATTATTGGCCATGAAACAGGGGTATTTACATCTCCAGAGCAGCTCCACTGCTCTGACTAATATGGCTGCCATCTGGACCTGCTTCCTGACTTCACCTCCAGACAAAACGGGATGAGAAAAGCACAGACATGCAGCTTGAGTCACTTCCCATAGAGACTGCAGATAGAGAAATATCATGTTCACTGCTGCTTGTATTCATGCCATAGACCATTTAGATTTTAAGGAAAAAAGTTTTAAAAAGATCCTATATTTGTTATTTTAATAAAGGGTAGTATCAAAAAGTACCCAAACTACATGATTTCATAGGACAGATGTGTATGAGAGGAATGAATCCATTACAGATTACAGGCAAACTGCTCCATACTGTTTGAATAGCAAAAATCCTTTGGTATCGTTTAAATACTGAAACATAATGTTGTAACAAAGACAATGTAAGAGTTTGCCTTCAGGTTTTTGTACTTAGAAGAAAGATAATTCTCAATAAAGCATGCCTTAAGTATCATATCTAAGTGTAGAATTTTGATACTGTGACAACTCTACTGAAAAAGAACATTTAGACCAAAAATGGAGGAAAAAGAGTACTGTCAAGTGTTCTACTATATCTCACTCCTTGTTTCTTGGCTGTAGCTCTCGCTGTGCTCTTTCCCCTGTTAACCTTTCACACTCCATGAGGTGCTGTAACATTTGGCTCTGACACGTTCACTCTGGCTATTTTAATGATTTCCTGCTTAATCCGTGTGAACGTTCAGCAAACTGCTCTCCTACTAGAAAAGGTCACAAGCATGGGATGTTGTTGGAAAGTGTTCAATGCTTAAAGAAATATCATCTCACTAAGCCGATTCCTTATTTGTTCTGGCCACAGATGTGCTGAAGTTTCTTTGCATGTTGATCAAGATGTACTCCAGTGTTCTGCTTGCAGTTTAATCATAGATGCTGTCAGAGATGTCATACATTTGTTTCTGAAGTGGAACTTTGAATTCAAGTTGCCACATTAGTCAGTGCTGCTTCGGATTAACATTCAGTAATGCTGAAAACAGGTAAAGAAGTGGAGCGGAGGTGAGCATTTATATTCATGGCAAACACCGACAACACAACAGCCTCTCAGTTTGATGGACCCTAATTGTACAGGTGCATTTGAAAATTAGAATATCATGAAAAAAGGTCATCATTTTCCTGTGATTTAATTCAAGAAGTGAAACCTCCATATATTCTAGATTCATCCCAAACAAAGTTGTTTTATTGTTGATGGTTACACCATAGCTCACAAAACTAAAAAATCCACCATCTCAAAATATTAGAATATCACAAATTATAAGTCCAAGAAAAACTTCTGAAAATTAATGCTCATTTATGCACTCAGTATTTGGTTGGAGCTCCTTTTGCACAAATTACTGCATCTATGTGACATGGCATGGAGCACAGTGGACCTACACCAGCAGATGACAGGGCACCCAAAACCATCACTGACTGTGGAAACGGAAAACACTGAACTTCAAGAACCTTGGAAGCCTCAGATCTTCCTTGATTTCCAAATGAAATTCAAAACTTACTTTCATCTGAAGAACATGACTTTGGACCTATGCGTCTATGTGTGGTAGCTCTTGACACACTGACTCCAGTCTCAGTCCACTCCTTGTGAAGCTCCTCTAAGTCAGTGATTCTCAACTGGTGGGTCAGGACCCAAAAGTTGGTCGCGAAGCCCTTTTTACTGGGTTGTGGATGTGTGCCTCGGAGGAAGATTGTGCCAAATTGTCCATAAGATAAAACATGCATGATTTTTTCCTATTTCATTGTTTTGTTATACCTTTTGTACTGTCTTAAGCCCAAGCGCTACTATTTTTTTAATAAATACATCTGATTGACCAAAAAGATCTCCAAAATTTGGGTTGCAGTTCTCCTTTAGGAGTTGACGGTGGATCCCGTGACTCAACCAGTGAACACCACTGCTCTAAGTTCTTGAATCTGCTTTATTTGACAATCCTCTGAAGGCTAACCTCATCACTGTTGCTTGTGCTCCTTTTCTTACCAATCTTTTCCCTTCTATGTGACTTTCCACAAGCATAATTTGAAACAGCCTGTCCCTTCAGCCGTGACCTTCTGTGTCTTACCCTCCTTGTGGAGGGTGTCAGTGATTGTCTTCTGGACAAGATACAGCAGTCTTCCTCATGATTGCAGTTATGTGTACTGAACCAGAATGATAGAATAAAGGCTCAGGAAACCTTTGAAATTTAGACTTTGCCACAATATTCCAATGTTTTAAAATAGTAGATTTTTGATTTTCAAGAGCTGTAAGCCTTAGTCATTGAGATTAAAACAAAAAGAGTCTTGAATGTTCCACTTTGTATGAGATGAATTTTGAAAATATGGAAATGTACATGAACTATACCATGATATTCAGTTTTTTTAGATGCACCTGTATTCTACTGCATCACAACATGTTGTATCATTTTTAATTCTATCACACTTTGTCATATTGCATCATACCACATCATTTTATGTATTTTGATAGAATTTAGATGAGGTGCCAAAGTCAGCAGTGCTTAGAAATGATGACATTGAGGGTTTTCTTAGACTTGATGTAATACAGTAGCGTTTCCTCCTGAGGTGCAGCCCTCAGGCAGCATTTGTGATAAACACGACCATGCTGCTTGCATATAACTACAGATAAAGGCACTCTACTGTCCCTCCTTGCTCTTACCATCCCATAATGCATCTGTGTGATCAATGGGACCCTTGGCTTTGCTCTTATCCCCTTGGCTCTCCTCAGTAATCAGTGGTGTGCTGTGATCAGAGACTCCCGCCTGTCCTGTCCTCGTCTCATGTCAAACAGGACCAAAGTATTCCTTCTGTCATTTCTGACAGGCCTGTGATGGTGGGGCTGAGACAGGGGCTTTGTCCCAGCGTGATATTTATCTTTGAAATTGAAGAGTTAGACCTACAAGCGACCACTTCACGAGCCTCATACCCTCTGGCTTTTCCCCACGATCGTCTTTCAAATGAGAGGGATGAAAGATTTGACACCTTAACTGTGCCGGCCTCTGGATTTTACGGTCAGAACTCATGTTAATATTTAATATTATAAAGTTTTTGGAAAAAAGTAGGAGGTTTTGCTTAGAATGATAGAAACGGACATAAGGATGGGTGATGGTGCAACAGGTAGAAGAAACCACAAAGGTTTTTTTGGTTTAAATCACCACTTCCGTGTTTTTAAGAGTACAGGGCTCTTTCATAACCAAGCAACACATGCTGGTGAGAAGTGCCCTGAAACTGTGGTTGTGAGAGCTGCTGGCTCTAAAAGTGCTTTTCTAACAACAGCAAAATGGTGTAAAAAGATGACCACTATATTTAAGCCTCAACCTGGGAAATGAAATGTAAGTTTGTGTTGTAAGTAAGTGCTGCTTTTTCATGTAACATGTAATATTTTGTCTTGTTACTTTCAGTCTTTATATTGCCTTCTAGATCCAATTCTAATGACATTATTTATTTTGCAGCCTTTCTGTGTTAAATGTATTTATATTAGAGCATCAGAGAAAGAGAAACCTAATAAAGAACTGCCTTGAACCTTTTGCCTTTGCACAAAAACTGTTTTTGTTCTTCTGACCAGCATAGGCATGTTTAATTCACCTATTGTTCCCACTAATGGTGAACAATATTGACTGTTACCTCTTGAAGGCCTAAATCTCCACTCCAGGTTATCCCACAGCTGCTCAATAGTTTGAGATCACAGCTCTGTGTGGGCCAGTCAAGTTCTTCCAAACAGAACTCATGGAACCATGTCTTTATAGTGCTTGCTTTTTGCACTGGGGCACAGTCATGTTGGAATAGAAAAGGGCCTTCCTCAAACTGTTCCCACAAAGTGGGAAGCACAGCATTGTCCAAAATGTCTTGATATGCTGAAACATTAAAATTGACCTTGTATTGAGATAAGGGGCCTAGCCCAAACCCAGAAAAACGGGCCTATACCTTTATCCCTCCACCAGCAAACTTCACATTTTGGCTAGTGCAGTCAACCAGGTAGCATTCTACCAGCTTCCACCAAACACAGACTCACCAATCTGACTGCCAACACAGAAGCTTGATTTGTAACTCTACAGACCACGTTTCCTCTGCTCCACAGTCTAGTGTCGCACCACCATCTGACACTTGACATTGGACTTAGTGATCTGAGGCGACTCAGGTACTCAGCCATGGAAACCTATTCCATAAAGCTCCTGCTGCATAGTCTTGTGCTCACATTAATGCCAGTGGAAGTTCACAACTCTTAAGTTATGAATTAGCAGAGCGTTGGTGACTTTTACGCACCTTGCGCCTTAGCAGTCATTGACCCCCTCTATGACTTTACGTGGTTTCTGCTCCACGGCTGTGTTTCTGCTGTTCCTAAACACTTCCACTTTCTAATATCACTTACAGTTGACTGTGGAATATCCAGCAGGGAGGACATTTCTCAAACAGTCTTATTGCAAACTTAAAGAACTGTCTCACTGCAGAGGTGGCATCCATCACAGTACCACACTTGAAGTCACTGAGCTCTTCAGAACGACCCATTTTGTATCACAAATGTTTGCAGATGGAGACTACATGGCTAGGTGCTTGATTTTATTGACCTGTGGTAATGGGTCTGATTGAAACACCTGGATTCAATAATTTACAGGTGTGGCCAAATACTTTTGTTGATATAGTTTATATCCCATGCCATCGAAATCTGACATAGTCTGTTTGACGTGTCAGGTTAAATTCACCTGACCAGTCAAGGTAATAAAATCTGAAAATGTTATTCAGGAACCTAAAAAGTAAAATTTGCTTGCAACATTGTTATGACAATTTGGACTTGTCCGCTGTATGTCAGTGTGGCGAGATATTCTTTTAATTAAAGTAAGACAAATACACTTGCTAAGATTTGAAATTTGACGCTGCATCCTGTTTGCTTGCGTTTCTTTCTTAAGGACACTTTGATTTTACTCTGAAGCATTATAAAGTTGTATTTATTGTCGTAATAATCAATGTGGTCCAATAAAAGAACTATTGTAATCGTGTGATTTCTGTATCACCCAGGCTACAAATTGAATCCACAACTTTTGTCTGAAGGCATGAATAGGATAGCAAACAAACACTTCCTCTAATCATCATTCCACAGCAGATTCTCTAACGTGACTATCGACCATTTTCAGAGCTTTACTAAAACCCTCTGCAGACTGGATTACACACAGCAGACGTCTCTAAAATGAGCCACGTTCAGTTTTTCTGCAGAAGATGAACAAGAACGGGATCCCTCCCTTTAAAAACAGCCCTTAAAACGCTGCCAATCACAGCGGCTCAGCGTGACAGACACTCCTCTGACAGCGTCACCGGGGAGCATTTGTCTGCTGCTCACAGACGGTTCAAGGTTAATTGATGTATATCATAAAATATTGATAACAAAATGATCACTTACTGCTCCGAGTGAAAACTATCTTGTGTCTCGCATGTTAAGCAAGTGTTTGGTGAATATGTATTGTGAGATAAGGAAATGACAGCGCAGTTCCCCTCAAGTTAGTCATTTGCACATTTTAGAAGTGGGTTAATGAGAGCGGCTTAATGGGAAAAGTTTCCTCTCCCCTCAAGAAGCACAATGTAATTATTTGATTTATGAGTGGCTGGAGGAGGAACTCGGCAGCCGATCACTCTCGGCGCCTCAGAGGGCCTCAGTCAGGGGTGTGTTAGACAGACGAGCTGACTCTGTTTCCTCCATCCTTTATCATCATTACTGCAGCACCCTGAAGAAACATGCTAGAGATGTAATATGTAAAAGATCTGTGTTTGTTCAATACCAGAGCAGACAGAAGTAAAAGGAAAACCAAGCCAAACTGGATTCTGAGCCTTATATTAATACCCACTACATGGATTCTTTGTTGTTTAATCATGTAAACCAAAGGATTGCATTATTACAGCAGGAGCGGAGAATAATATTAATCACCACACGATGAGAAGCATTGTGATAGCTTTGTTTTTCCTGCTCGTTGCAGTTGTTAGAAGGGTAATCTTCTTGTTACAGTAATCCAGCTTTTGGAGCAGACAGAAATGCCTCTTGGTTCATTCTTGTGCTGACAGCGTCTGCAGCGGAGAGGAGGATTAGCTGACGCCACAAGTCTGCAAAACGCAACAGTAGAGTGAAGGAGGAGGCGAAAAAGCTGCTTTTACCCTTGAACGCATCCCAGAATATTTGTCTAAGGAAATGTACGAGTCTGCTTCTAGCTGTAAGATTTCAGTCTGTTATTCTTTAATAAGGCTAAGTGAATGTGTTGCATGTCCAGAGGCATAATTGCATGCAGAGGTAAGAGGTTGTGCTGCACTTTGTCAGTAAGTGACTCAGTGAATGAGTTCACGCTGGGATCACTTACTGGAATGAGAAAGAGGCGCGGCGTGCAGGGAGAAAGAGAAAAGGAAAAAAGGACAAACCATTTCATTTGCAGAGGCCACGTCTGAGTACCCTTTAATGAGAGGCTGCCAATCAAATAAATGAAATAATTGCTCTGGCTTAATTAAAATTATTCATTGCTTAATGTGTGTAGGATACATTGTGTTTGCCCTCTCTGGATATAGAATTGATTTCCAATAATGTCTAGATGGACTCATAAATCAAGGAAATAAACCAAAGACACACTTAATAAATTCAACTTTCCTCCTCCTACAACAACATTGGCAACCAAGGAGAAAAAAAACGCAAAAACATGACAGGTAATCAGATTTATGTGTCAGCAGAAATAAGGCCTAACACCTAAAGGAATTTTCTGTATTTTATTTTTGGGGCTTTTTTATGCCTTTATTAGAGAGATAGGACAGTGAATAAAGCTGGAAACAGCTGGAAACATGCACCCCTATATTTGTATTTTTGAAGTTTGGTTGTGTAAGATACTTGATGATAGTAGTGCCAATAGCCTCCAGTGATTTCAGTGTGGATTGCCCCTTCAAACAGGATGGGCTTTGAGAAGCTAGGCTATACAGTGTTTCAGATAGGTACAGTTTATCTATGCGATTTAGCATATTTTAGGTACAAATGGGCCAAAAGACAATACCGGCTCAATTGTCTTGAAAAATTTCAAGACATTGAATTCTTCACCCAGAAAGCCTGTTTTAGGCACTATTTTGCAATGCAATCTTCGGCTACTGGCTAATTGTTCTTCTGCCTGTGTCTCTAAACAGCTGTAAGGGTCTGCAGGCTTCAACAGAGACAAAAACCACTATGCTAAAACTAATTATCTTAGCTCAGTTTCCCACATCAACAGACACATTGCTATCTTAAAGTATACATATTGTGCTGACTTCAGCTTGTCTAGTTATAAGCCATTAGTTTCTCAGTCTTCAGAAAGTTGAAGAAGGCCGGTAAAACACCGGCATTCAGTAAGGCAGAGAACTCTGGATGGGGAGTGATGCAGGCCACAGGTGTCTCTGAGTCGCTATTCTCGGTCAGAGCTGTCCTGAAGAAGTGTTAAGTCCCGCTCATGACATGGGCTCACTGCCACCCAGTCTCCCATAAAGTTTCTCCCTCCTCTTTCTTTCATCTGAATCCCCATCTGTGGGAGTTGTTCCTCTGATCACTCTGATTTATAAAGTATCCACAGTAAACAGTATGTCATTGTCACTGTTCAGAAACGTTGAGGAGAAAGAGCTCGTAGCTGAAGTTTGCATTGAAAAATAGTGTCAAAAACAGAGGAGTTCTTGGTGAAAAATAAAACACAATATTCAACATAGTGTACACTTTAGCCTGCATTGCACCTAAAACAAGCTGTATTACACAGAGAAACTGTACGCATCTGTTATGCTGGATAAGCCGAGCTTCTCCAAGCTCGTCGGCAGCGCTCACTGAAAACACTGGAGGCTAATGCCACTACTAGCAAAGTACTGCCCAACTTCACAATACTGAAATATTTCTTCTTTTTTTTAGAAGAAACTCTACACACAGTTACAGCTATCTAATATTCAACAGTCTTAAAACAGAGGAGTTTTGGTGTTTCTGACTTAGGTTTCCATCACGGTTTAAGGAGAAAGTCTTGGGTTTTAAACAAATTCATATGTAAAGTTTAATTCCTTCTTTTTCTGAGCGCAGATCTCAAGGAAAAAAAGGTTGCTTTTAAATCAGATTCCCAGGTGGAAGTCCAGAAACTGAAATTCCTCAAGGCTCTGTATGAAAGTGAACTGAGTTTCACACTCTCTGACTGTGAGCTCTGTCTTCCAGAGTCTGTTAACTTAAAAGGTAACTCATCAAACCCCTTTTTCACCTTTTCACACAGTCCTCTGTGGTCTAAATGAAACATCTGAGCTGGTCTCTGGTCAAAATACAGTACGGATAAAGCACCAGAGGAGGTTTCTGACCCTGTATAAACCAGCCCTAACCTTCCCCAGAATGCTTTGTTTGGTGCGTGTCACTTTAAAGAGTAACCAAACCCTTTTTCATATCAAATCCTATGTTTAATGGGAATTCAGTAGAACTGTTAATCAGTTAGAGTCCATATCTTTACATTTTAGCACAAAGAATTCAAATTGGCTTTTTTGAGTAAAGAATGTGCATAGTGACTGCCCTCTACTGGTTGAAATTGTCTGCTGAAACTCACATTTTTTTGTTTTATTTGTGATTTCTACTGACCATGTGCTAAGTGACATTTGTGGTGCTATCTGTCGTCACCACAGAGCTCAACAGTTGCTGTCCACTTTTCATATTTGGCACAAATTTACAATGTACTTGAGGGTTAACGTTTTGGATTTTGAAGGTCACTTCAGCCTTACAGATTCTGAGTTTGATTATTTGATTGATTGGCATGTTAAAAATGACACAGTTGTACAGGTTACAAAAGCATAAACATGTAAATTCCTCAACTATTGAAGAGCTCATCCTGCCAACATTCCCCCCTTTGTTTGGACCTTGATGGTAACCATATCTGGATGGAACTTCTCACACAGCCCAAAATAAACCACAAAGTCTATTTTTCCTCCCCAGATTTGTATCCTGACTTTTCCTCCAGCTTCAAAGAGGCCTCCCATGGTGTTGTGTTTTCTTCTTTCGGACACCCTCCAAGGTTGCCTCGAGTTTCTGTTTGCCCTTTTCCTCAGAAGGTGCTGCGCCGCTGATCCTTGAGTTGCCTTTTTGTAACAGCATGAGGGAAGAAAATATAGGAAGGGGTCTTGGAATCATTCCTCTATCTTTTCCTGCTCTCACAGGTAGTTTGTAACTCTCTCTAATACCCCCTCTGTCTTCTACCTTTAACTCAGACATCCTGAGATTCTGTTTGCCTAAAGCATCGGCTCATGTCAGACAGGAGAAAGACTGTGACTGTGCAAGAAGGAGACTAGTGACAGAGGCCACCAAGACACCTGTGACTACTCTGAAAGACTTACAAGCTTCAGCAGCTGAGATGGAAGAGATTCTGCACACAACAATATTCTTCATCAGTCAAAGCATTATGGGAGAGCGGCAAAGAGAAAGCAACTGTTGAAGAAAAGTAGAGTTCACCAAAAACCATGTGGGAAACTCAAAATGGTGCCTTTTAGCTATCAGACAGGAAGCTATGTTTAGCAGACACCAAACACTGCACATCACCACAAACACACCATCCCCACTGTGAAGCATGGTGGTGGCAGCATCATGCTGTGGGGATGCTTTACAGCAGCCAGCCCTGGAAGGCACAAATCACAAAATCAGGTTTTTATAAGTGGGGATAAGAGATAATGTAGTTTCTGAAGCTGGGATGTGATGTTTACATGCTCAGAAACAAAAATAAATGCAACATACATTTTTTTTTCCTTTTTCTTTTTCAATCTGTTCTTCACCATTATGGGAGGGACTACAAAACTCATACAGACCAAGATTAAGTCCTGTTGTTTCACTTTAATTATGTGTAGGGCAACAATTAATTGTATGTTTGCTTTTCCTTTAGAGGAGAGAACTTTAACTCTCTCCATCTCTCTTTCTCCCTCTTCCCTCTCGCTGGCCAGACTCCAGTTGAGTTTGAGCTCCAGGCATTCAGTCTTGGGCTGTTTGAGTTTCACAAAAAAACAGAAAACAGAGAATTATTTGAGTGGGATGGACTGCCAAAGAAAAAGAAAACCTAGAATATGTGAGCAATCTCAAACATTTTCTTCGATCCTGCTGTGACAAAGAGCTGCATGAGGGTCTGTGGTGTGGTATTCTCTAAGCTGAAGGGCAAACAGAAACCTGAGGCAGCATCTGACAGCAGAAAACATAAAGCCACAGGGCGTCCATGTGAAGGTAGAAGACTGTGAGCACGAATACGATTCAGGGATTTTTAAAGAAGGAGTCTATCCAGAGTGTTGTACTAACATGCTCAGGACTGTGCTGCAGTGTATTAGTGTGTGACCTGTGAATACAGAGACTGAATTCAAACATCGTATTGACATTTAAAAGGCTCAACCTTTGACTCGTGCTCATGAACTTCTGAGTCTCCACTACCTTTAAGCTGGCTTTGGTGAACTAGAGGATTCTTTATAATTAAAATGACTTTTTTGTACAATATGTCATCCTCAGAGTAGATCATACCTTTTAAGCTCTGGCTAATGGGGTCAGCATTAGAAACCTTAGATAAAGGAGTATGCAGTGGCTGAGGAGTTATTTCTGATTCTTTAACAAGGAAAAAAAGACCAAAATGGAGAGTAGGAGAAACTTTTTATGTTAAGCGTTCCCTCAGTTGTTGAGGCTGCCTTGTCACCAAGGAAATAAATCTATAATTTATTCAACAGGAACTTAACCGATGTAAATTTTCTTTTTTCTTTTTGCTGCCACAATACTCCTTAACCCTTAGATGCATAAGTGGGGTCAAAAATGACCCCAGGTTTTTTTTTTTGCAATATCTTTGTAAATTTAATTTTTTATCGTTTAATCTTCCATGTATTCCTCAAATAGGTTGTCTTTGACATGAGGCCATTTGGATTTGTATCTAACTGTTATATTTTTAAAGTAATTGCATTCTTTGTATCAGTACCACACTTTTCTGTACGTGGGGTCAAAAATGACCCCAAGCATTTTCTATGGAATTTCAAAGGTTAACCCTAGGAAGCTTTGATTTATATCAACTGTGACTGTCAGGTATACTTTTACTGTCGATCCACACATCTAATTCCATAAAACTATGATTTTCAAAGGTAAAAAAATTCAAATCAAGGTTTATAATGGACAAAATATTTGATTAAATTTTAAATCATGAGTTTAAAAATGTAAGATAAAATTTTAAATTGTGAGTCTGATAGGTAAAATATAGGATTAAAAG
This sequence comes from Cheilinus undulatus, assembly GCF_018320785.1. NCBI lineage: Eukaryota > Metazoa > Chordata > Actinopteri > Labriformes > Labridae > Cheilinus > Cheilinus undulatus. The sequence continues at coordinate 39,413,468 of NC_054866.1, forward strand.
TGAAAGTAAGGTTTTTAAAGGTCAAAATATGACAATATTTAAAATTGAGACTCTATATGCTCAAAATATGACATAAAAACTTAAAATTATGAGTTAAAAAAGTCCAAATTTGAGATAAAATTCAATATCATGAATTGAAAAGGTCAAAATATGACTTAATATTTAATGTTGTGAAATTTAAAGGTCAATATATGAAATAAAAAGCCAAAATCATGAATTTACGCCCTGAACACAATTAATTTTTCCCCCCTTCCTGACTTTTTATCTATTTGTTTTTAGTTTTTCAACATTTTATGACAAGGATATTTTAAATAATCAAGGCTAAGTTTACGTTTTTATACTGGAGGATATCTGCAGACCTTACACTGGGCAGGGTATAACTGTACCGGGCTTTGAGTTTGACAACTCTGTTCTAGAGTGTCAGCCTCATTTATGGACGTTGTTCTGATCAGTGAAAAAGATTTAGTTATCAATAACATGCATCATTGGTGGTTAAACAGTTTGAAATACCTCTTAACAGCTCAAGTGGTTTCATCACATCTCATCATTTCCTGTAGTTTATGAAAATGATTAAATAACGTAGTATCAAACCAAATCTTTGTAAAAGGCAGACTTATTATTATTACTGATCATTCTTAGTATTTATGAATTGTGTGCTGTCAGTGCGTGTGTGCAATTAGGAATTAGTATGAAAATGTTTGTGGTGAAATGTAAAGTGTTGAGGTGCATGTAGGGTGCACAAAAGAAAAGCGTGGTGGCTGCAGTGTGGCCGGCTGGAGGATGGAGTCTGAGAGGGCGAGGCCGCGGCGGAAGTCAGCCTTTTATAGTCCCGGGAAACACACTGGGCCCTAGTGGTCCCCGGAGCTGCACCTCAAACAAAACACAACACATATTAGGTCACATTAAGGGACCATGACAAGACAAACACCTTCGCTTTAATGGGCAGGACTGTCAAGCAGACCAGACTCATGTCCAACATGATCCATGTTGATGGGAAAGGGGTAGCAGAAGGGGCAGAAGGGGTAGGGTTTGGAGAAAAGCAGGAAGATGAGAAGGACAAGAGAAACAACAAAACAACACATGACAGACAAATTGACGGCAGTCGTTGCCATAAACTTATGTCCCATTTTGTAGGCTATGGCTATAACAGCATTAATGATGGTAACAAAATGTGAAGAATTAGCAATAACAACCATGAGTGATAGAAAACAGAACAATACAATGTTATTATTGCAGCTAGGATAATAGTGAACTAGATAGAACTATTAATAAGTGTTGGCTTTTTAAATAAAGGTTTAATTACAACTACTTTAAAAGACTGTGGTACATATCCTGTCAATAATCACATATTCAAATTACTCAAATTTCCTTCTGGATCAATAAAGTATCAATCAATCATGTGTGAAATTAAAGTGCTGACTAGAGGAAAAGCTGACTTAATAAGCTTGGTTGGGATCAGGTTGTAAACGTGTAATCTTGTGGTGTAAAGTGGATTTACAGGATGGGTTTTCCTGACTTTAGACTAGTCAGCTTAATGCAATTATAATTTACAGATGTGAAGCTATTTTCTTAGAAACAACTGGAACAGACCACAAACATCCTACTGCAAGTTCACACAGATGTGGCCTATAATTAAAACTGGCCAGCTCCAACCCATAGAAATACAAACCTGTTCCCTGCTGTTTGTTAGATAGAATCAACTGTGAAGGCCAGCTCTAGCATCAGCCCTGGGACTGACTTGGTGGGTAGAAGGCTTTTGACCAGCAGCAGTTGGCCTGCTTTGTTTGGCACCCTGGGACCTGAGCTTTGGTTTTGAATGCATTTTTAGTTTCTCCCACTTATTTGGGACATGTATGACCTGGTAAGTACAAAACATAAGCCATGTCATTAAATAGGTGGACGTTTTTGCCATCAAATGTCTGTCTACAAGGACAATAGACTAATCTTACGGCACAATACTAAACAGTTTTTTTATGTAGGACGTTATTTTGAAAAATAATGTTTTAGTTTTCAGTAAAAGTTTTTAAGGTTTTAAGATTATTAGAGATTTCCGAAACACACAGAAGAGTCACCTTTAATTCCAAGACATTGGTAAAAGTTTCTGTGAACATTTTCAAACATCTTTTTTATAAAAACGATTAAAAGCAAAATTCCATTAATCTTTCTGAAAAAGACAAAAGGTTTCAATAAAAAATCTCCTAAAATCCATGAAATCTGAAATTTTCAAGCAAGTTCAACAAAATTTAGAGGGAAATTCCACCAAAGTTTCACAAACACATTCCCCCAAAATGCTAATAGATTTCCTCATAAAACTATGCAAAATTACCCCCCCCCCCCCAAAAAAAAAAGAAAAAAATCCTCCCACCATCCAAAAAAATCCATAAAATTCCAACAAAAATCAGGAAATTTTTGAATAACCCCCCCCCCAAAAAAACAATAAAAAAATAAAATAAAATTTAATAATAATATTCCATGTAAATAACCAGTTTCTTTCCAAAAATGTACAAAGATATCCAAAAAATGTATTAATAAAATGTTAAGGTTATTTCCCCATCCCAAGCAAATTGATTAAACTTAATGGAAACACAAGACAAAATTCTAACATCAGAACTTATTACTGTGTTTCAGGAAAGCCAACATGTATCATCCTCATATGAACCTGCAGGGTCTCAGGAGGTTGGGCCTGCAGTCAGACATTTAAATTAGGAGTTATTCAAGGGTTTATTAAAGGGCTGTCTGCATGTTAGTTTCTAATTTTTTCCCCCAAGCTCAGTACTTTCTTAATGCAAACTCTAGCCCCAAATGCTATTGATAATTTGCAGCATCATCCACCAGCAAAGATTAAATGGGAGTTTAATAGTCTTAAAGCACAATAATAGAAAACCAGGGATATATAAGATCTCTGTCATCTGCAGCACCAAATTTCATAATCAGCCTTGTAAAACCTCTGATCTGAGCTCTGCTGGGTGATTAGAGTCTTGGGTGATACAAACAGAGCCATTTGTGAGGGAGAGAGGGCATGTGCGTTTTCCCCAGTGCTATGTTTGGACATGCTTAATCTGGATTAGGCTTGCCCACAAAACAAGTCAGAAAAAGGGACAAGAGAGTGTGATAACTATGAGCATCCAGTCAGTGGAGAATATAAATAAGTACTGCAGAAGTTTCAGGGAAAGAATCAGAGAAATTCCCTCTCAGCCGGTCCGACACGCAGCAGAGAGATGGCTCTGTTATTGCCTCAGGAGCTGCAGTTATTGCATATTTATTAAACAAATAATTAACATGAGTGTGTGAGTCTGCCACAGCACTTTTTCATTACGCCGCTGCGTCTCTCGGCTCCCTGGCAGCAATCCAAGGTGTTCCAGCCACCGATCAGGCCCAGGGTGTGAAATGTCGGACGGAGGAGGAGGAGGGGGGAAAAAGGAGGGAGTAAAGGTGGATTTATTAGCCACAATTAACATCAAGCAATTGTAGAAGGCTCCTGTGGACAATATCAAAGGGCTTGCTGAGCAGAACAAGCAGTCTGGTTTCATTAAAGAGGGCCTTGGCTGTGTCAGAGGGAGACAAAGGTGACACCCGTCAGAAGGCAGGGATATCATGAATGAGCTTGAGTCAGGGTGGTGTTTGCAGGGTGTGAGGCCTGGAGGTGGAGGAAGTGGGTCTTTCTGTGCTGCAGAGTCTGCAGAGTGGCACTCAGTCATGGATCTGCCTCATGATGGGATATGAATATGTATGCAGGTTAACTGATGGGCCAGACTCTAATTGCAATGGGAGGGGAAGGAGCCTGAAGTGCAATGCTTCATGGGAGCTGCTTCTCTTCTTGCCATATAGCTTATTATTCCTCAGAAGATGCAGGCTGGAAACTGAAGAGGGTTTTTCCCTTATTTAGGCTGTTATTTGACTTTTTAATATATTTTCTTATACCTTCCTTCCTATACCTTTAAATTCTTATTTGTATCAAATATCATTTACATATGTATTTAAAGGACACAAAAATGCACAAATCAGTACATTTTCAGAAACTAACAGACAAATTACTATGTATAGGCCTTAGGATAATCCTTATGATTATTCACTTTACCTTTAAGACTTTTGTTTTCCACTTTCAAGCCAAGGCTACTGACTGAAAGCAGTAATGTTTCACGTTCTAAATGACCTTTTTCATCCTTTCTCAATGCATTTCTGATTGATTGGACTAATTTTGCCAGCATTGATTTAATTATATTTGTTGCAGCTTTTGTTGTCCCTCAATTTCAGTCTCTTTGCCTTTGCCAATTAGCTTTTAACCAAACGTGATTATGAAGAATAAATGCTAACGTTCAGCTCCACTAGAGGGTGGCACATCAGTTTACCTAAGGCGAGGCTTTCAAACTCAAAGGGGGGAGAGAGAGGAGAAAAAAACACCCTGAATGAAGCTAATTTTAAGGGATGTGCTTTTGATTTTTGAGTGTTTGCATAAGCACAGTGGAGCATTTCAGATTAAATTCCCCCAAAGTGTGGCAACCATGAAATCACTTTAATTAGACCAGCCAACAATCCGTTACAGTCTCTGAACACACTGGACTCTAATGGTAATTAAAACAAACCAATCACCTTTAAAGTCATTCAAAGTCCAAGAAATACAGCAGAAAGAGGCTACTTAGCAAACTAGTTATAAAAATAAGATAGCTTTGGATTTATTCATAAGTTTAATTAAAGAGAGGACAGTTTTGAGGCCCTAAAATGCTCAAGAACACAACAAACTTTTCACATTTATATTAGAATGATATTGGCAAATGCCTCCACAGTGCTCCCTGCATTTTTGATCAAGTAGCTCACAGGGTGTTTCCCCCTTATGAATCATGTCCACAGCTACAAAAATCTCAAACTCAAAAGGAAATATATATTAATTCTTCAAAGTTTGAATTTAAGTTTATTTTCCTATTTCCAGGCCTCATACTTGAATAAACTCCTACTAGGGGAAAAATAAGACTATGCTTAAATTGAATATGTGACTAGATGAGACCCTGGTAATGAAAACTTGTAAGATTTATGCCCAAAACTCATAGGGTGTGGCCCTGCAAGCTCTTCCATGAAACAGGAAGTAGCTCATAACCAGAGTTTAGATAGTTACCCAAAAGAAATAATCCACACATGTAAGTAGTTAGTTAGTAATGAGTTACGTTACTTACTCACTGCCAGAAGTGACTAGTTACACTACTAGTGCTACTTTTGTGTTACTCCGTGTCACCTGGGATCTTCTGTAACTTGCCAATGAAAAATACAAAGTTCAACTTTACAAATTCCCACATTACTGTAATAATGGCACTATTTCATTCAGTAAAAGGCGTGATATGTGAGTGATGTCAACACACTGTCGTGTGCTGTTAAGCGAGGTGTGGTTGATATTGTACCCTTTAAGAGGGAATATTAGCAGTGAGTCATGAACAAGGAAACACACGTGTGACTGCCTTCTTCACTCATCTGTACTAAGTTTTAAACATGTACATTCCCAAACATAGCATCACAGTAACATGATATTTATCATCTGTGCTGAGCTACAACAATGTACGTTTCATACTACAACAGAAAAGTACAATGTTTACCTTTAAAAAGGAATTTAGGTAGTGTGTAAAGAACAAGGAAACAAAAGTGTGACTGCCTTCTTCACTCATCTGTATTAAGTGAAGAGACAGAGCGTGATCTCCCCTCACTGCAGCCCCTAAGTAGAAGGGGTATGGTAAAAGCTCTATATGAACTTTTACCATTCTTTTCTTGTCAACACTGACAAAATAACCTCAAGACAAATACCAGTGCACATAAACAACTGAAAATGAAACAATTTCTGCTGAAAAATGGTAAAACTATGACAAACGCAGCACAGGAGAAAGAGATGAATGATTCGTTATGCCTGGCGTACACAACCCTTGACATTAATAAAGTCAACAGAGATAGTCACTGCCTCCTGGTGATTTATCACAACGCTACAATTAGCACAAATCCTTTTTCTAATGAGGAGGGCTTACACAAGATCTCTTCTTTCTGCTCTTAAATACAAAAAAGGTGACAGCAAAGTCGTAAAAGTCAAACCAAAACAGCACCTCACAGAAAAATATGCCAAGAACAAGGCAACAGTAGGTGAATTTCCTTCACCATATAGGCTGCCACAAACCTATTTATCTCATCTTTTGTGCTTACATGTGCTGTTGTTGAAAAAAATACAGTTTTGGCCCCTTGATAGGTGTCTGCATCATGCAGTTATAAAGTAGCTTTGTGTTGCTGCATTTGCAGATGTTTGGACAGATTTAATGTGGAGTTTACGGCAGCGAGAATTGGTTCTGGCTTTGACACTGTTTACACTTCCTCATCACATTCTTGCCCTTCTGTGCAACTAATCCAAAGTAGTGTTCATATCATCTTCAGATTATGTTATCAAGGCTGTTCCTACATTTTTGTCGCCATCATCTGTAGACTGGAGCTAATGTGTCACCTGCAGGTTGGCAGCAGCCAGCGCTGAAAATAGACCTGCAGCGTATCTCGAACGAAGCGGAGGGTAGTGTCGGTCTAGGCATGCGCCACTGCCAGTCTGGAGCGCCAGCTGTGGAAATGGTGCGATAGGCTAGAGAGGAAGCGATTTGCTCTGCAGTATGATTCGCCGGTGGTTCACTGTTATAGTTCACTGTATGTGGAAATTGGAGGTCAGTCACCTCCAATTTGAGCACGCATTAAAAGGAACACTTGATTTATTTCTACTTGCTCCCGCCTTACATGTAGTTGGAGGTTTAACTGTAACGAAAGTAGCAACATTTTTTGTTTTTCAGTAAAGGTAATGTGATTACTAAGCTAGAAACAGTAACGTAATATTTAACATAATGAATGTAAAGTCAGTCCCCCCTCTTAGCAAATTTGGCTGGCACAGTGAATGAAACAGTGAAACTAAACGGCACTGATCTCCTGGCTGAGCGTAAAATTGCGCACGGAGCAGAGGAGAGAGGGAGAAACCTCCTTTTATCATCCACTCCCATAGATATCATCAAAGGACAGGAAAAACACACCACAGACTTTCGCAGTGCAAATGTTTTTTATAATGCACTAAATTGATTCACAAAATTGCGTTGCTCCTGATGTGTATAGAAAGGCGCGACAAAATTCGCCTCCGAATTATCCACATTCCCGTCGCCTTATATGTGTAAGGGCCTTAAGTCCCAAAATGATGCTGATTGGACCAGTCATTTTCAGACCAGGCTCAGATGTTTCAGATTGAAGCTTTGCAAAATGGACCTGCCTGATGACAGACATAGAATCTAGCCAATCCATCTGCTTTGCTAGGTTAATTGTTCCAAGGCAGTGAAACATGTTTACCTCACAATTGTTCCAGAAAAGCTTTAAGATGCTTATGAAATGTAGAAGTTTTTCAAATAGTAAAGTTTGAAAATAGAAAAGTTTAAAGACATTTTCAAAATAAAAGACCTCAGCAGAAGCGGTTTGGTGGTTAAACATCAGACATCTGGTGAAGGTCAGCTTGTTACTGATGGCTGGACGGAGTGACAGCTGCCACTTTCAACACAAAGGTCAATCCTTCAGATCACACCATCACATCTCAGCTCTTGGATCACCAGTAATGGTAGCAGACATGCAAACACATTGATATGCATGTGTGCACACCAAACATTTCAAGCCTATTTCTCTCATTAAAGCCAGTCTGTGTGGAGCAGTCTCCGTACAAATCTAGAGTTAAATAAGGCTTTCTAAACGACATTTTTTCATGGATATCACACTAAATTATGTCTTACATCTTTAACACATTCTAACTTCAACCATTAAGCCCAAATCTGACATTATTCCATTGAAGTTATTCATCTAATTGGAAAATAAATCCTCATATTTGTGCTCACAGTGTATGACAACATTTAGAATGAGAGATCCAATTTCTATTTTCATCTCCAAATGTTTGCAAAGTGCATCATTACCGCCGACATGAAAGGAAAAACTGTTGACACATTTTCTGTATCTGTATGTGTGTCAACACTGATGTCTCTCTCATAGCAAGCAGGATAAAATGTCAGTTTTAATCACAGAAATTAATAATGTTATGTCAACACAGCATTAACACTCTGTGAGTCTCTCTTAATTACTGCAGCTTGTCAAGGACAAAGCTGTACAAACTCTGAAAGGCTCAGCCATCTACTTGTTAGATTTTAGACAGAAGATTTGATTTCCAAGATTTAAGACCAGCCATGATCTGTCTTCTATCTCTCTCTGCATCTCCCTCTGTTCCCTCACATCCCATCACAGTTTCACTAGATCACTGTTCATCAGGAGTCTGGTTCTGCTCAAGGTTTCCAAGACAGCCTAGCTGTAGCTTTCAGATGCCCCCTCTTGCAGACCACACTGTGAGACGCCATATCTGTCAGGACTGAATTGCACACTAAAACTGTTAAAATAAAAATTGGATTAAACTTCCAGATAGCATTAGGGTTAGGATATCAAAAGTCAAAAGTTAAAAACCTGACCTGCAAAACATTTTACAAAATGTTTGATGAAGCCAACTAAACAGTCTGCTACAGCAAAAAAAGCTTTTCCTCAGTGAAAACCCTCTAACACAGGTAATGTAGCTAGGGCTAAAGCTAACAAAGCTATGTTTGCTGCCTAAGCTGCATAGCTGAATACTGTTTATATACCTTTATAGTTTTGCAAATCTAATAAACCCATTCTCTACTGACATAAAATACTTGTGTAGCTAACCTAGCTAAAGCTTATAAAGACACATTTTAAAACAGGTGGTGACCGAGCTTTTGAAGCCTTAGCACCAAAACTCTGGAACTCTCTGCTCATGTTGATCCGTTGTTCTGACTCGGCTGAGTCTTTCAAAAAACAGTTAAAAACACATGTTCAGACAGGCTTATGGGTAATGCTAGGCACCTTGTCCATGTACTGTAAGTGACTTTAACCATGTTGTAACCGGTAATTGTATCTAGTCACTCTTTTTAACATTGCTTATCTTTGGCTCTGTTTGTTTTTTGCTTCTTGTGTGGTGCCCCGTTTCATGTAAAGCACTTTGTGACCTCTGTCTGTGAAAGGTGCTCTATAAATGAAGTTTTACTTACTTACTTTTACTTACAAAGCTATGTTATCTACGTTAGTTTATAGTATATTTGCTGAAGCTAACTTAGCTATGTGTCAATGTTACCTGTGTAGCTAACTTAGTTATGTTAGCATAAGACACCTTGTCTTGATTTCACATTACCAGAGCTAAAGCTAACATAGCTACATTGGCTTTTGTAGTAATCTTAACTATGTAGCTAGCATAGCTTTGTTAGCTTTAGCAAAAGCTAACAAAGGTATAGCAAGCCAATGTTCTCGTAGATATTAAAGCATCATGAAACTAAGATGGGTCTATGTAAATTTCAGTCCTAGATTAGATCTCTGATCTTTATTCTGTTTTATTTATGAAATGTTGCTTAGTCTAATTTAGCAATGTGGTTATTTCAGAAATGTAACTGCCATATTTCATTAATGAACTAGAAAAGCACTCAGAGAGCGCAGATCTCCGCCATTAGCCCTAACTCCCAATAGTGGAGAATCCTTTAAAAAATTCCTTGATCTGTCCCCACGTGCCCCCCACCTCAGCATTCGCTGGTTACTCCCTCCCCAGTGGGTGGAAACACAGTGAGGCAAAGCATTGGCTTCGCTATGGATGGACTGTCATGGCGTAGGCATTGCCTGCTGGTGCCAACAGATGCACTGACAGTCTCACCCATGATCTCACTGGATGACTGGAAGTCATGGCAGAGGGTGAATATTCCTCTATTCCTCCCAGCATTGTGAGTATTCTCGCTACAAATCGCTGTCTTTCTCTCTGTTACGCTCCGACTCATGCGTCTTTCAAACTCTATGAATGCCAAAACTTTGAATGGAAACACACCCAAAAATGCTGCTGGGATTGAAGTTACTCATGTCTGCCATCATCTGGTGTAAAGTGGTAACAGCGCAGACCTCCGCCATTAGCCCTATCTCCCAATAATAAAGAATTTCTGACATTTCCTGAAATTTTTATCAGAATCTGTCCATAACTTTTTGAGTTATGTTGCTAACAAACGAACAAACAAACCAACAAACCTACCCGATCACATTACCTCCTTGGCTGAGGTAATAAAATTGAAAATACAAAAAAAAAAAACACCCCTTCTAAAATGGGAAATACATTTACTGGCAAATTACATCACTTCTGTCCTGGCTGTTGTGATGTCCCACAGTGGTGGTCTGCAAGAAAGGGCGTCTGGGAAGAGCAGTGTGCAGCAGGAGTCAGATACTGAAATTCAACAGTACAGGCTAGAACACGTAGGTCCTGTTGATTTTAGAGGTATAGGAATAAGACAAAACAACGGCCTGTATTTATCTGATTGAATTCTAAATATTTAATATGCTGTGATCATTAATCATGTGAACGTAGGCAGATAGGCAGAGTCGACTGGTTGGTATCTGAGTGTTGTTTCAAACCTGCAAGCTAAAAGGCACTTCAAATGACATTTTTTTTTAAAGTCATATTGAAGTCGTTTATTTTAAAACTTATGATTACTTTTGACCTTACAAATTTGTTTGAAGAGCTTGACCTTTTTAGTGAAGAGAAAAAATAAATTCAGTTTCCCACAGATTTCTTTCATCACTATTTTTGTGCTTTCACGAATTGATAATAAACCATACCTATAAGATGCTTTTCCCATATCTGCCTTTAACAGAAATCTGTTTTCACTTTGATATTGGAGTTTTTTCAATCAAAAAAGCCAAGTTATGTTGACCATGATTGATTTATATCATCAATAAAAGGGCAAAACATCCAAGGGGGAGGATACTTTTATAGGCATTGTATGGATGTCTCTCAGATTGAGTTACAAAATTGTTTAGGCTTTGCATTTATTGTTGAAATAAATTTGAGTTATACTCTTATTTTGTAGGAGTGATGTAAAATGAGTATATCTGGTGAAAAGTGCATCGGGGCAGGGGGTGATGAAGATGACCTCATCAAAGAGTCTGCTGAGGGCCTCACCTTCTCCAGAGGTGGTCCTGTATGTCTGACATTTCTCAGTGGCTCATCAGTTGTGTTTACCCAGAATGCCTCAGCTCACTCTACAGGGACATCAGAGGTTTTGGTCACAGCGGGGAGTAATGTGAAAGCAATAAAGCTACAGTGTTTGTTCTTCACTGACTTCTAAGATCTTGCCCGCACGCTCTGCACACTTTAATTGAAATCATCCGTCCATTGTTTGAGACGACAGTTTTAATTTACAGAGATAAGCGAGCTCGGCCTTGACCTTGCTCTGCTCTGACATGGATCACTGCCCTGCCACCTTCAGAGGTGCCTTCAATTGACTCAGGGCTTTTCTTTTGGACTAGAGTTCTTATTTTTTGGCATTGTGTACCTTATTTTCCTCCTGACTCGGTTTTTCCTTTGACATCTGCAGCGTGAGAAAAGAAAATCTATGTAAACAGTACTTCAGTCAACAGATCAACACCCCTTTTTGTTCCGACTGACCGACGGTATTGATTACATAATGCTCCGTCCACTCGGCTGCTTCCCCGCCTTTGTTGCCTTTATCAGACTGTCTGCACAAAGCCGGTCACTCTCAGCGTTTACAGTGAAAGAGAAAAGTCCACCAGTGTAATTATGAGGAGAGCTATAGCAGCGGCAGACACGGTGGAGACTCATGGCTTCCAGACTCTTAAATCCTGCTTATAAGCGCCTTTAGTGAAGTGTGAAATACAGTGCATGGACTCCATTATGTATGGTTCCATTTGCCAGCATGGCTGCGTGGTTTTGAAATGCAGGGACGTGGAAACTACAGTTGTGTGGTGAAGTCACATTCACACACTTTCCTCCTGTAATTGTTATTAATTACTTGTCAGTTGCCTCACATTCAGTTCTGCATGCTTGACAGCTCTGTGGACTAACAGGAAACTTCAGCAAACTGCACTCAGGAGAGTAAATGACTTATGACTCACTGTATGACACATATTATTCAATATAGCGTCCTGATATAGAACTTAACCTTCTTCTTTTTTAAACTGGGCAAGGATGGATGGATGGATGGATGGATGGATGGATGGATGGAGCTAGCAAAATGCAGTTCTACATCTCTTTCAGCCCTGCACCAACAGCCCTAACATCATAACCAAACATGATACATTCATGAAACTCATAAATTATTAAGGTGAGTTGTAGTTCTGAATATCATGGTTGGTTTTGTTTGTGTTGGATTTCTTATAACTACTGCAACTTGAGTGTAATAAATGGGGTCACTTTATTTGATGATACACCTGTGTAGGGGTGTAAAACCTCTAGATTAAGACATACAGTGCATTTGGGAAGTGTCCAGACCCCCCACTTTTTTCAATTTTGTGTTACAGCCTGATACTACAAATGCAAAATCAATTAGAATTTTGCTCAGGTGCCTCCTATTTCTCTTGATCTTTGCTGCAATGTTATACACCTGGGTTTGCTTTTATTTGGAGCTTGTTGCAATGAGGAGAGGCTTCGTCTAGCCACTCTGCCATAAAGCTCAGATCAGTGGGGGGCTGCAGTAATGCTTGTCCTTCTGGAACTTTGTCCCATCTCTTCACAGGATCTCTGTAGCTCAGTCAGAGTGACCATCAGGCTCTTAATCACCTCTCTTACTAAAGTATTTTTCCCTCAGTTGTTCAGTTTGGCCAGGCAACTAGCACTTGAAAAAGCCCTGGTAGTGCCAAACTTCTTCCATTTGAGAATTAAGGTAGCCACACCCTTTTACGCTAGGAAGCCTTACTATGAGTATTTTCTTGAAAAATAATTAATTATCCTGTTGGATGATAGCACTCTATAGTATTTTAGATGTTGCCACAAGTAAAAAAAATAAATAAAGTGAGATCCAGTGGTATATATATGTTTTTTTTTATAATTTATAGAAATTTTCAAGGGATAAGTGGTGAAAAAAAGTGTTTTTTTGTAAGTTTTAAACAGTTTTTTAAACTAATATTATATGCTATATATCAGTTTTTATTGTCATCGGGAGCCTTTTCTCAGGTCTGAATCTAAGGGTAACCTCACCAACTCTGATCCCTGACCCTGTGAGGAGACACTGCAGTTATCTCGGATGAATCTGTGAGATTTGACCTGTCTCTGTTTCATACTCCACATCCTTAGTTTTATCAGGAGGCAGCATTTTGATTAGTCTTTGAGTTTAGTGATGTATCTCGGAAAAAAAGTTATCAGTATAAAATACATATTTTGTATTTAGATGGATTGGTAATGTGTAACTAAAAGTCATTTGACTATATGTGTTTATTTTTTCATTACTGAGATTCTAATATGCATACACTTAATTTGATTTATTTGTTTTAACCATAAAAACAGCCAAGGAACCATATATGGCCACTTCTTTGTTAAAAAAAAAAAAAAGAAAAAAGAAAAAAGTCTTGGGATGTCCACCAATGATGTTCTAGGGATAAAATATGAATTTACTAGTTTTTTAATGAGTGCCCTTTAAAGGGTTGTTTATTTTCCCTTTAGTTCTTTATAAATACATTATTATTTGAGAGACGGCAAGAAGGCAAAGACCTGAGACGAAGAGGGTGTTTTACAGCATAAAACACAAATTAAAAGAAGAAAACCCCGTACAGGGATGAGGGTCCCTCAGCCTCGCCACCAGCCAAATGCTGCTTTAAAGCCGGCCTGCTCTAAGGGTCAGTATTAAACCCTTCCTTCTCAGTGAAAATACACTTGTCAGTGCATTTTTACTGAGTTTTAGTCTTGAAATGATGTTCTATCCCTCCTCACCCCAGCCAGGTGAGAGAGAGGGTGAGGTAAAAAGGGATAAGAAAAGATAAACAGCATTAGCATGACTGAAGTGAGCAGCTTTAGCGGAGAGGGGCTTCTTTGAAGACTTACCGCCTAATCCCATCTGCTGAACCTCCATCTACGCCGCAGCTTTTGTTTCTCAGAGTGTAAGAGCTGCTCCTGCAGGAGCCGCAGAGAGAGAGAGGGTGAGAGAGAGAGAGACGGGGTCAATGGATTCATGCTGTAGAGTAAAGAGGAATGTGAGGGCTTTTGTTGATTGCATTAAAGAGAACATTTTGAGCTGTATGTACTTTGTTTCCACACTGACCCTCAATAAAACAGTAATATATGAACTTGTTTTGCAGTCATGTTCTGGGAAATATGCAGCCAATAGAGCCATGCTCTTGCATTTCAATGGATGAACCCTGGATTTCACTCTATATTCTGTTGAATTCAGGCGCAGCAAGAAAAATGAGAATGTCAAGGAAACCCTCATTTATGTGAAACTTTTATAGATTCTAAATTCATTAGACACAAAGTAAGATATTTCAAGCATAGTTTTTCCGTTACATAAAACCAAGAAAGAGAATTTCGAGTACAGAAATGTTGACTCTCTGAATTGTATGATAATTTTACACTTACCTGGTCAGTGCTCGTTTTGCACAAATTAATCCATCAATCAAAGAGGCATGCAGGCCATCAGTCTGTGGCACTGCCAAGGTGTTATAAAGCCTAGGTTGCTCTGACAGCAGCCTTCAGCTCATCTGTATTATTGAGTCTGTCTCTCATCTTCCTCCTGACTTACCCTGAAGACTCTCTATGGGCTTCAGGCCATTTGGGTTGGTTGGCCCCTCCAGTATAGAGTCACCATGATCAACAAACCAGTTGGTAGTAGTTTTGGGATTGTGAGATGCCAAGTCCTGAAAATGAAATCAGCATCACCATGAAGCTTTTAAGCATACAGAATGAAACATGAAGTGATGATTTTGGGTGCCATGAGATCTACTTGTGCTGGTTTACTGTGTTCTATCAAGTCCAGGGTCAGAGTATTTGGCCGTCTGATCATTATACCAACAGGGACTGTTATGGCAATGTATTCAAATACATGTACTTTATATGGAGTTTACCCCTCGTTTGCAGGTTTAACAGACTTCTTGGAAAGCTTTCCATAGGATTTTGAATGTTTTGTGGGAATTTGTGCCCATTCATTCATGAGGTCAAGTTCTTCCACACCGAACGCATCAAACTATGTCTTTATAGTCTTTGCTGTGTGCACTGGGGCACAGTCATGTTGGAAGAGAAAAGGGCCTTCTCTAAACTGTTTCCAGAAAGTTGGAAGCATAGCATTGTCCAAAATGTCTTGGATTGCTGAAGCATCAAGATTGACCTTCGCTGGAGATAAGGAGCCTCGCAAACCCTGAAAACTGCTCTGTACAATTATTTCTCCTCCACCAAACTTCACAGTGGGTACAGTACAGTCAGGCAGGTAACGTTCTCCTGGCATCCACCAAACCAAAACAGAGAAACGTGATGCGTCACTCCACAGAACACGTTTCCACTGCTCCACAGTCCAGTGTCTGTGTGTGTTACACCACTCCAGCTGATGCTTGGCATTGGACTTAGTTATATGAGGCTTGCATGCAGCTGCTTGGCTCCCAGTGTCATGCTTATATCAATGCCAGTGGAAGTTCAGAGCTCCACAGCTATGGCACTAGCAGAGGGTTGGTGACTTTTACGCACCATATGCCTCAGCACTTGATCCTGCTCTGGGATTCTGCTGGTCTTCCTATTTCATGGTTTCTGTTGTTCCTAAACACTTCCACTTTCTAATAATATCACTTACAATTGACTGTGGAAGATCAGGAGGAGGGCGATGCTAACTCCCCACATGACATCATGAGGGGAAAATCTGAGAACGGCTTGTTTCGGCACACATTTTCTGAAAGGTGGAGAAAGAGAGGGGGGAGGGAATGGATTTTGCTGATTCTTGGGGGGATTGTGGACAGGCCAGGGACACATATTTTTGCTTGAAAAGCCTGCAAAAATGTATCCTGCATAATACGTGACCTTTAAGGTATACAGGAAAATTTTGAGTAGTCAGACAACTCAAAAGGGGCTTTACATTTACCAAGTCCATTTTGATGGACTATAATGAGGATTCTTATGATGCCACACTCAAGGGGACACAGTAATAACTGTAGTTATTCTTAACTTCCTCATTACTTTTCCTTTTCAACACTGTAGCTTATTGCCTGAGTTTTACCCAAAGCTGGAAACAAGTTCATTAATCCACTAACTGTTGATTATTGGCATTCATTTTTTAAAGATACATTTTATCATGGTGATTAATTTGAAAAATCCTTATTGATACCTTCAGATTTAGGTAAATTTGCTTTCAGTTAATGTTATTTCTTGAATTCGCTCGTATCATGTGTAATGCTGGCTATAGAGAGGAGAGAATGTTTTTTTTTTTTTTTTTCCTGCATTGCAGGAGGTGATGCAACAGTGAATGTATACTGGGTATACTACACTACAGACTATTCATACAGAAGAGAAAGAAGAGGATCCAAACCTTGCTCTTACATAGTAAGATGGATCACTGATGCGTTGAATAAGAACATACTGCTTCCTGTACTTTAGAGCACTAAATGAATAAGCGCAAAATTGCCCTTATCTGTCGTGGATGCTTTTATTGTGAAGCACTTTTTGTCCTATATCATAGAGAAAATTTAACATGAAAAGTATTACTTTTAAAATCTTTTTCAAGACTCTCAATATAGATTAAGTTCCCTGTTGCATCTTTAATTTCAAACTGGTGACACATTTCTGTGCATATTTTGAGCAAATGTAAGATCACATTGTGACAACACAGTCAAAAAAATGTAGATAGTATCTTTGATGGTAGTATACAAATAAAGCTTTCTTTGAGATGCTAGCCATGCTAACATTAGCAGACTCTCTGTGCTAGTATTACACATTTCACTCCAATCCATAACTGTGTCTTGGTTGTTTTCTTCTAAAACGAGCAACTGCTAGAATCACATTACAGAGCGCTTCTGTTTTAGAAGACCACATCACCTATGAACTCACACACAGTTGCAGAGACAGTAGGGACATCAATGAGCGGTTAGGATCATACCTGTAGTATGGCCAGGCTGTCAGCAAAGATGGGTCAAGATTTTAATCACATAGTCTGACATGGTGCTGCTGTGAATGACCAAAAAAAACGGTGTAGTTTGAGCTGGCCTTTAATGAAAAAAAGGCTGCAAGTTAAAATGGGCATACAAGTCTCCACTGATTTTACACCTGACATGCATCATTATCCAATCACCTGACAAACATCCACTCAAACTGTAGTCTCTCTGCATAATTTCCAGTCTCTGCCTTTTCTAACTCTGACCTGTATTAGTAATGTGCAACACTCTCACTTTCAACCCACCACCGCCCCAGCATCCCCTTGTAGGCTCCGACTGGTGGGTTCAAGATATAATCTCATTACTCCTCAAATCCTACACGTGAAATAAAAATGCAAGGATCAAGTCAGAGTCTGGGTGCTAAAAACATTATGTTATGCTGCTCAGTTTCAGTTTTTTATCAACTGAATTAATTGTATTTTTGATAAAATTGTGTCCACCTCTGGTTTGACTGAATCAGCTGCTAAAGTCATGCTGACTTTTCTCTGTCTGAAAAATACTTCACCTGACTTTGAAAACTCATAATATACTGCTTGAGGGGCCTTCAGAGTCAAAGCAAACCTACAGCTTCATATTTTGAAGCTCAGGTAACTTAATAGGGTACCATGTCAACACAATGTAAGGGGGAAGTGCTGTTTTTAAATTCAAAATAAATTGGATTACAACCCTTGCCTTAAAAAGCCATGCTGAGGCCTTAAGTTCTCATTCACACCATGGTATAATCTCCACATGTGAACTAATCAGCTCAGCTGAGGGATTTGAGCAGAAGGGGATTTTTAAGGGTTAAAGGGGATTGTATTGTTGCATCAGTGGAGCTTTTAAAAAAGAAGTAATTAACATTTCCAGTGTGTTTAAAGGAAATGTGAAGGAAAGACATGAAAGGCCTCTCTCTGAGCATCAAGTGCTTCACACACTGACACAGGCATGAAGGTCCATATGGAATAAAAGCTTAGCTTACATGGTAGGCTTTCTGTGAAGGTTCTGGCCCCGGCAATAATGAGGAGGCACTGCACCGGACTCCCAGTGTTCTAGACTTATGACACTGGCTCCATTTATACCTCTCCCATTCAATTAGCATCCCATCTGGTCATCTCTGTTTCTGCCACCACAGCAGCGAAAAGAGAATTCACTTTTTGAAGACTTCAAAGCTGGTTTGAAAGCTCAGCACAGCCCCCCTATAGCAACGGCACCTCAAAGGACGGCGGCTACAGTGACTGCCAATTAGGAGTTCCAACGAGAGCCATTAGATCCCAAAGAAAAATAGATGTTTCAAAGAGGGGACACAGAAGAAAGTGCAGTTTTATGAAGGCTGTTAAAGCATTTTATGCTGCCGGACTATAATATGCCATAGCTCTCTGCCTTTGGAGTAAGTTTTTTGAAGGACAAACTGTTATTTTAAAGGGAGTTACTCACCTGCAAGCTGTCAGATGTTGGAGCTGAGTGCCTTTTGATGAGACTTTCTAATAAACTCATTGAGAGTGCCCTTCAACATCGGTCATCACAACTGTTGCTGCAGAAGGTGAGGTTCAGACAGAGAGGCTGAATGTACCCAATCACACACATAAAAGATTTAACATCGCCCCAAGGTGTTTTTACAGCTCTGTTGTACCTTAAAGGTGCATTAAGGAAGATTTTATGGGCCTGTAGCACAAATGGAGGTAATAAATCATCAGGGGTTTGATAAAGTTGTCACCAATGACTCAGCAGTTACTTTGCACGCTGCTTTGATTTCTGGATTTCAGAAACTCAATTTCAAACTTGCCCTACCTGCTTCTCCTGCTACTTTTAATAAGTTAGAGCTGTGTATCAACGCACTGAGACCTTAAACAAGACAGAGAAGATGAAACCTGGAGAAAAATATGTTAACATTGCAATTACAAACACCACTTCCAACTTTTTTGGAATTGAGGAAAATGCAAATTATAAAACACATTGATGCACAAAGACAACATATTTTATGTTGAAAGTGATAAAATTGATATTTATATTTTGATTTAATGCCTGGAAACACGTTCCAAAACCATTGGGACAGTGATCAAAAATGACTGGGAAAAGTTGTGTAATGCTCATAAACACCTGCAACATTACAAAGGTTAGTAGACCAACTGAAAACAGCTGATTGGGTATAAAGACTGATTTTCACAATCCACAATAACATGGGGTAGCTTAAAGGATGGCGGCTTCACACTCAACAGATTATGAACAATGTTCCTCAACGTGCAATGTCAAGAAATTTCAAGATTTAACCATCTACAGTCCATAAAAACATCACAAGATTCAGAGAATCTAGAAGAGGCTCTGCACGTAAGGGGCAAATTCCAAAAAGCAACACTGAAAACCTTTAACTTCAATCCCTGAGGCAGCTCTCCTCGAGATGGATACTCCAACGTGGGCTCAGTAACGCATTGGAAAACCTTTTTCATCAGTAAATCATGCATCTACAGACTCTAACATGCAAAGTGAAAGTCATGGTTTAACTTCACTGGGCCCAGGCTCATCTGAAATAGATGGACCTAAAGTGGAAAACTGTGCTGTGGTCCAATGAGTCTACATTTCTTTTTTTTTTTTTTTTTTTTTTTTTTTTACACAGTGACTGTCTAGTCCTCTAGGCTAAAGAGGGAAAAGAACCATCCACATTCAACACAAAGCCTGCATCTGAGATGGTGTGAGGGTGTATTAGTGCCTACAGCATGGGCTAACTTGCACATCTGTGAGAGAACCCTTAATATTCAGAGGCACATGCAAGTTTGATTGGATTGGTACAACATCAGCAGTTTGTACTGTACCGTCATGGTGAAGAGGGAGCTGAGCAGGAAAACTTATTTTCCTAGTTGATCTTTGTTCCAGCCCTCGCCTATGGTAATGAACTCTGTGTAATGACCTTAAGAAAGTGATTGCAGGTTCTGAATTGAGATTGCTCAGCAGGGTTTGCTGGACCCAGCCTTAGAGATGGGGTGAGGAGCTCAGACATCCAGACGAGTTTGAAGTAGAGCCGCTGCTCCTTTGCTTCAAAAGGAGCCAGTTGAGGTGGTTTTGGCATCTGATCATGGTGCCTTCTGGTCGCCTCCCTGTGGAGGTCTTCTCGGTGAGTCCAACTGGAAGGAGACCCGAGGGTACACCGAAGACATGCTGGAGGGATTATGTATCTTATTTGGCCTGGGGACGCCTCTGAATTCCCCAAGAGGAGCTGGAAAATGTCGCTGGCCTGCTACCGCCTTGATCCAGCCTCAGACAGGCAGAAGAAAATGCATCAATGGATGGGCATACAAGTTTTCGTGGTAGACATGTTTCCATCCTGACAGCATCTTTTTCAGAGTTGTCCCCGCTTATTTCAGCAAGACAATGCCAGCAACATTCTGCCTAAGTTACAATCCATGCCTGTTTTATATTACAAATGTAGGGTGCATCATGAAGTGTAAAATACAACATCTGAAATCCCAAAGTGTTAAATAAGTTGAAATACAATAAGCAGAAATGGAAAATAATTCCACTCACAGTACCTCATCAACTAGTGTCTTTGGTCTCCAGGCACTTACAGAGAACTGTTAGAAGAAAAAAAATCATGTATTACAATGATGACTTTGCTCCTGTCCCAGCTGTTTTGGAACAAGTTACAGGCATCAAATTCAGAATGGTTTTATGTGAAAAAAAGTATCAGTTTATATAATAAATATCCTGTTTTAAGTTGTATTCAGTTGAATTTAAGGCTGCAAATGATTTGCATATTTTTGCATTCTGTTATTCAAACTGTATGTGTTGCCCCAGCTTTTTTGGAATAGAGGTTTATGTATAGAAAATTTAAGAGTAATGTCACAAGCCAGAAAAATGAAAAAGCCCAGTGAGAAATAGGAGGTTTGTTGTCCTTTCAGCCAAAGGGTAAACAGTGTTACCTTTGGGACTCTCCATCTGTGAGATTAAAAAAATTGCTGCATTTAAGACAAAGCATCTGACACCAGTCTGTAGTGTGAGGAAAGCCAATGTTTGATGAACATGCTTTAGAGATTTGAGGCATTAAACAAGCCTAAAAATATCTCAAATTGTTATTGGAGCAAATAAAAGCACACATTTAAAAAGGCCGTTAGAAATGGAGTCATATTAGTATTGAAGAGCACAGGGAGTCATTAAATCTAATACGTATAGGATCTGAAAAGTATAAAGGTGTTGTTTTGGAGTAAAGCCTTTAGCTACAGAGATTATCTACAGTCAATTGTGTAAAGAAGAGTAAAGCTCAATCTGGTCTTTTGAAATAAACAGTTCGTATTATGTCTCTTGGCTCGGTTATGACTTGGCATGGTGATGGATGGATTTGGCAGATGTTACTGAACACAGATGAGCACTTCTAAAAGGGAGATGTTTTTAGTTTTTCTAAACAACATAAGCACAAAAGCCCTCTTGGTAATGCATGTAATTGGCCTGTTAGTGTAAAGAACAGCTGATTGGGAGTTTGATGAAACAGTTGTCAATGAAGAAGACCCGTCTTCATCCATGTGGATCATCTCACAGCTGAGATCATAATGAAACACAACCTGAACAGAAGTCGTTGTCATTAGTCTGGGTGATGGTTTAAGAAGGTAGGGTAACTAAGAGGATGATGAGGAGCTGAGGGGTTTACCGTCTGTTTAGTGTTGGCAGTTTGTTTTTTATCTGTTATGATTACATCATTTAGAAATCACGGGTGACTTTTGGGGGACTTGGGCTTTGGTTTCCATCAATAAAGTACCATTAAATTATATCTGAGTGTCAATTTTACCACTCCATGTTGCTGCTGTTATTTTACACTGGCTGTAGGTTTATGGGGTTGGCTTTAGTTACCACCAAGTACAGTGCTTTGACATATTCTGGCTAGACTTTCATCACTATTTGTTAATTAATTGAGCCTTCTCTAAGCACTGCCCGCTTTGGTTACTGTTGCTATGCCTCTCAAGCTTTCACATCCACTGTGCTGAATACCTAGTTTTCCACTGTGAGAGTACAAGGTATACAATTAAATTTGTAGCAAAACTGTTTGAAAATATCAGAGGAGACAGAAATGTCCCCTACACGCTTGTGAAAGCTACATTCATGATATAATCTGTTGACAGAGTGTGAGCAGATACGTTGAATTAAACTAAATGCCAAACACTCAAGCTAGCACATGGCTAATTAAGGCAGTGAATTCTCATGAGATCGAGACTGAGGACGACATGCAAAATATCTTTGGTGACGTTAAAACTACTGACAACTATGAAGGAAAATAACGGGATGACTGGATTTTGATTTAATCATCGATGGAGGATATAATCAAGCTGCAACCAGGAGGACTGCAGACAGATTAAAACATAAACACCAAGCAGCAGCCGTGAGCCGAACTTCTGCTTCAGCTGATCCATCGTCTAGAGGACAGCACCAAAATGATTGTATGAACCTAGGTTTATTGAAATGCTGGGTTTATGTGGTGTCTGATGAGAACTGACTGCTGGTTAGCTTCAGTCCCCTCCAAGAGTATTGGAACTGACATCACCAATCTTTTATGTTCTTCTGTTGTTTGTAGTTTGTTTTGAGGGGTTACTCCCTTCAATCTCCTCTTTGGCAGGTCAAATGCATGCTCTATAGGGCTTAGGTTTGGAGGTTGACTTTGTCAGTCTGAAACCTTCAACTTCTCGCCCCTGATGAACTCCTTTGTTGTTTTGGCAGTGTGTTTTGGTTCATTATCTTGCTGCATGATGAAGGATCTCCCAATCAGTTCGGTTGTATCTTTCTTTAAATTGGCCAACACTTTGGTAAAGGTTCATCTTTGTCTCATCAGTCCATAAAACTTTGTCCCAGAATGTTTCAAGCTCGTCTCTGTACTTTTTGGCAAATTCCAGACTGGTCTTCCTGTTCTTCTTGCTAATGAGTGGTTTACATCTTCTGGTGTTGCTTCTGTACTTTATTTCATGAAGTCTTCTGTGAACAATAGATGGTGATACCTTCACTTGTGCCATCTGGAGGTTGTTGGTGATAACAGGTCAATAACAGGTGTTTTAAGGTCTTTCTTTACAGCTCTCACAATGTTTCTGTCATCAATGGCTGATGTTTTCCTTGGTCTACCCATTTGACATCTATTGCTTAGTACACCAGTGGTTTCTTTCCTCTCCAGGACATTCCAAAGAGTTGTACGGGCTATGGTCAATGTTTTTGCAGTGGATTTTACATCTTCTCTCAGCTTCACAATTGCTTGTTTTTCACCCATAGACAGCTCTCTGTTTTTTCATGTTGGTTACACGTCTTAACTATAAATACAGTCTACACAGGCAAAACCCAAATCTGAAACTGAGCATAGACCAGGGCTATTCAATTACAAATCCCATCCCAATTTTAAAATCAAGAAATGTAGCTGGGCCAGACATGTCTTCGGCACCAAGTAAGCAGCTGGTAATGTCAAATTCGAACCAATACTGATCATTTTGATGGAAAATATGCATTTTTTACTCATAGTCTCCTTTTTAAATTTGGCAACATGACAAAACACATCAAAAAGTGCACAAAAACACAACAACAGAGCTGTATTTGAATGCAACCTGAGGTAGTAGACATGTTTTTTTTTTTTCACTTGAATAAAAATAAAATAAATAGAATGAACAAAATAAAAGAAATTATATAAATAAAAATTTTGGTCACATCTTATTTTGGAGCTACCTCTGTCAGCATCCCAGCCACATTTCAAAATCACGCAGTGCATTGTGGGTAGACTGTTGCTAGGCTACGCGTAGTGTTGCATTCACAATCTGAAATACTGGGGTAATTTATGAAACAGGTTACCCTCTGCATCTCTGGCATGACTACTGGCTGGGCCACTGGTTGGTTCCAGGCCGCATGTGGCCCTTGGGCCGCTAATTGAATAGGCCTGGCGTAGTCATTCAGTTCTATTTATTGTGTGAATATTCAATGTCATTGGACACACTTGTGCAACAAAACACACCTGTCAGTCACATGTTCCAATACTTTTGCTAACATGACAAATGGGTGGGTTTAAACAAAGAGTGCTGTTTTCTAAGTTGTGTATCAGATCCTGATGTAAACACCTGGAAATGTTAATCTACTGTATCATATTCATCTTTTGATGTCAAACCCAAATGTTTTCAGTCTACAGTAAAAATAAAGGAATTGGGCCCACCATTCCAATACTTTTGGATGGGACTGTATTTGTTTTAATAGTTTGTTGGTGTTTTCTCTGGAAGGTGTTGTTTGGCTGTTGTATGGTAGTAGCTAATGGGCTAACGTGAAGCTAAGTGCATGTGTTTATGTGTTAAGCGCAGCAGCATATGTGTTGTAATGGAATTGTGTGTAAGTAGGAAACAGCTGATCACATTTTTCATCATGTTTGTTTAAACAACTAACATACTGATAGATTAAATCACGACTTTTAATAGTCATATTGACGGTCTGATCAAGTGTAATCTGTGCAAACCAACAGGCTGTAACAGGGAAACATCAGCTCAGGTTTACTGTCAGGCTCAATTTTTACGGTCTATGACCCGGGTACTCCTTGTCTGAGTACAGTATGCTTTAAAATGTCAGTTTAGTCATTGCCATGGAAAGTTGTACTTCCAGTAGTTTGGTGTATAAATCCTTTTTTTCCCCTCAAAGATTAACTTTGGGCTTTTTGTTCCTTTACTGGACAGGACAGTGGACCAAGTAAGAAATCAGAAAAAAGGGATAGGAATGACTCATGTCAAAGGTACTGTGGATTGGACTTGAACCTTCCCCACTTGTTTGCAATGCCATCAATCATTTTGACAACCTTTTGTTGTTGTTGTTTTTAAACATTTTTTACAGTCATCATATAAAATTAAAGAGTGTATGAAGAAAGCCGAGGGCTCTGGGGAATTTGGATTCATGGTTTCCAGTATTTTATGGCCCTAACTTTGTTTACTTGTCTTATTTTCAGGAATGGAAAGTAACTAACTAACTTACTTAAATTACTGTAATCGGGTTACCTTAGCAGCGTAATCCATTGATCTGCTGACTGTTAGGCTGAGATCAACTGCAGACTTGGACTCTCAGTGGGTCGGCTGAGCAAAGCAGTGTGGCATTCCTGGTGTCCGAGCATTTGGACAAAAGTCTGAGTTTTTCAGTCCTTGGTCTTTCTGGTCTCACTATACTCTTCTGAGGCCTGGGTGCTTAATAATGACCAGGAGCACCATCTGGACTCCTTTGTGGCAACTACTTTGTGGTCAGATGCCTGATATGGGAACGGAAACTGGGCTTTTATGGGCCCCTGGCCCGCTCTCCTGGGCCTGATCCAACCGCAAATATTTGCAGGACTAGGTGGGTAGGTCCAGACACTGGGGGCAACCACAAGCATCATGGAGGAATCCTGGAGAGATGGGTCATGGGCCTGAAGCAGGTCTGGAAAAGAAGGAGGCCAGAGCAGCGCAGGACCAGGGTTGATGAATGTATTTAGATTGGACTGAGACTGAAAAGACTTTTACATGGATAAACTCCTCCTTGCATGGTCACATGACAGGAAGATAAACATCTACAACCAGATGAATCTTCCTCCATTGCCTGAAATCTACACTTGAAAAGATTTAAAGAGATCAGCTCTCCAGGACACTCATTTTCCTGTGTGATTCCAGGCTGCAGGAGTAACATACCTGAAACTCCTTTTGTTCATTTGCAGATGCTCTTTGGGGATGGATAAGAAAAGTCAGTTTTGTGGCTGAGTCACAGAGTTAAGACTGTAGCTTCCTGCACTTTTCACAAGAAAAGAATCATACAAGTATGAGGGAAGCAGATTGATCATGGCCTTATGACAAAGGGTACGCCAATGATTTTGCCTGCAAGTGATCAATAAGGGTCACCCTCAATCATAAGAGTAATCTTAAGATCACCAAAAACAGATGACCAAAACTATTTGTTTTGGTTTAGAAGTTTTTCAAAAATGAATAGTGAAAGCAGAAATGACTGAATGCTTGTAGATTTTCACAGCACATCAGACACTGACCAAACTTTGCTACAACTTATGTAAAAGTAAAACTTCACTTCTGTCATTTTCTTACCAAAAAAGGTGTGAAATCTGAAATATACCTTCTGGTACAGGGGAGTTTTCTTGCCAACCTCATGATATCCTCAAAGAGATCATAATTTCATGGTTTGTAGGCTTCTGCCCTTCTCTTGTACTCAGTGTCGTGTGGGTTGTCTCATCTGTCCTCCATCACCAAAGCAATCACAGTGAACCCCGGTCCTTGTGGTCAATAATCCGTTCACAGAGCGGTTCTGCTTCATACACGTCCAGGTTTTTAATCTCTCTGTCCGGGATCTTTGACTTTTCTTCTCTGACCCTTGAACCAGAGCTGCTGCTGCATCCTTGACTCGACCTTTATTGGATTTTGACTGTCACATTACTGACAGAAGTGTAGAAACATCAACACAATGTGTCGCCATTGAATTCCTATACATTGTGCAGCGGTCGATGCAGTTTGACAGGTGATTGGTCTGAAGCTGTGACCTGATGATAGAAGCTGTGGTTTGGTGACGGGTATGAGGGCAGATCCATCAGGCCGAGGGTTATTTAGAGGTCAGACACCGTCAGCCATGTTTAATGATCACATCCTGGAGAGTAATTGTAGCATTATCATCACATTACCTTTGATGCAGAGTTAGTGTCATGTTTCAGTTTTCCAGAGGCATCATCCATGTTATATTATAATAAAGAAAGTTAGATGTAACAGCTTGCGTGAAAGAATCCAAGAAAATGATTAATATCATATCAAAGGCAGCCATAAATTAATGCTTGTAATGTTAGAAACACTATGAAATATTTATATCAGAGTCTCTAATATGCAATCAATGAAATAAATGATTTCTTTTAGCAGTTACAAGAATGTGAAAGTAAGAGTGCCATTGCTGGTTAATGAATTGAAAATGAAGAGTTTCATAGAGATCAGGCTAGTGTGTCCTCTCAGGTCCAGCAGGAGAACATCAGGCGTTGATCAGCTATGGTGTAAATGATTAGTTATTAATGAAAGGCAGCACATTAAAAGAAAAGATTACAGATGGGTTCACCAAAGGCGCCTTCACATTGAGCTCCTTTTGGAAAGTTCAGAGCTGTATATTTTTAAAAGTTTCCAAGGCTTCAAAATGAATTTTTATCATAATGGGAGATGAAATAAAAAGGTAAAATCTCCACTTGCTGTCAGCAATGACAGACAGTGCTTGTGTTAGTGACCTTCCCAAACATCAAATTTAAAATGTGAAACAACACTGTTTATACCGTAGCCACAGGCTGGTGGAGCCAGCCAAAGAAGGGAGCTGAGGGGTGAACAAGTCTCAAATAATATTTATAAAAATGCCCTGAAAATGAAAGAATTCATGGAAAACAAAGACAAGGATAACATGACTTTGCAAATGAACAATAAATGTTTCTTTTTTTTTTTTATTACCCACACCAATGAAATCGGCAGGGGGTTATGTAAAGGGTTCCGTATCTTTGTTTGTTTGTTTGTATGTGTACAAGATAACTCGAGAACAGAAAATCGGATCTTCACCAAACTTTCAGGGAATATTGGGATAGTGACAGGGAAGAATTGAATAGATTTTGGTGATGATCCACACACCCGTTTGGTTTTCTCGCACTTCCAATTTCGAACACCATAGTATTCAATGGGAGTGTGAGTTCCTCGGTGGCGCTGCTTACGCGTGGGTCTGCTGCCTCAGACGGCCATTCTTGTTTAACTTTCCAAAGAGAATGAAGAAAAAAGCAGAAGCAAGAGAAGTTGATTATAATCCATCTAAGTCTTAAGTCATCAAAGTGTAGAAAGTCAGCGAAGTATGGAAGAAAAAACATTTTCTTTCTTTCAAAGCAGGTGTATTGGCCAAATTCCATGTCTGTCAGCTAGTTGATTCATCTTGCCAAGTTTCAAGCTAAAATGCTTTCTGATCAGAGGATGACTACACAAATCAGTGTCATTAGACGAGAAAGAGGTGGTAGCTACAGGCATGGCTTAGCTGAAGCAACTACAGGGCTGTAAAGAATGAAGAGGGCTGAAGGATGGAGCTATTGTGGTGAGTTTATCAGCTTTCTTGGTTTATATTGGGTAGAGGAGGTCACCAACTGAAAAACCTCTTAAAGCAAAAGAAGTAATGACCAAAAAACACTGATTTTGGTTTTTGCAATTGGATAAATAATTATTTTTTAACATCTGAAGCTGTGATTTTCACAATTGGTGCAACTCTAATTGTAGTGTAACACTGGATTTTTTTCTTTGATTAAACAGAGGCAACCAATTGCACTCAACAGTACGATGACAATGTGTGTGTATAAGAAACAGAACAAAATAGCAGCAGCAGACTTGAATTAAATTATGGAAAATAATAATCAATATTGCATATCCTGCTTGAGGTTGCCAAAGGCTGGAGCTGATCCCACCTGTCACTGGATGAGAAGCCGTTGCCAGTCAATCCAACGCAGGGCCAACATACAAAAACATGCAAATGCATGCATGCACAGGGAGAAGATGCAAACTCCTCACAGATAGGGGATTCAGCCCAGAAACCTTGCAGCGAGCCAACAGCACTAACCACTACACTGCCATATAGCCTGAAATAGAACAGATGTAAGACACCAAAATGTATATAAGTGGTTATTATATGACATTTGTAAGTCACTGCTCAGCTCATTTGTAAGTCAGGGCCATACTCTTTAAAGTTTTGGATATACAGGTGCATCTAAACAATTTGAATATCATGTAAAACTTCATTTTTTATGTGGTTTACTTCAGACAGTTAAAGGTGCAAAGTGAAACATTTCAAGATTTTTTTTTATCATAATGATGATGGATTACAGCTCATAAAAATCAAAAATCCACTATCTCAAATTATTTTAACATTGTGGAAAAGTCCAACTTGCGAAGGTTTTCTGAGCTTTCTCACATTCTGGTTCAGTACACACAACTGCAATCACGGGGAAGACCGCTGACTCAAGATCTAGTCCAGAACACAATCATTGACACCCCCTAGGAGGGTTAAAAGGTCACTACTGTTCTCAGAGGCTGTACTAAAGCATATTCATAGAAAGTAGACTGTAGGAGAAAAAGTGGTAAGAAAAGGTCCACAGGAGGCCGAGAAGCTTCTGCTGAGAAACATTACAGAGAAACTGGTTTCCTTTTCCAGCAGGACTTGGCACCTGCCCACAATGAAGCCAAAACTACCAGAAACTGGTTTGCTGACCATTACTATACTAGCGTGGTCAATCACATGGTCACCTGGTCTGAAGCCCGTGGAGAATCTTTGTCAAGAGGACGATGAGAGACATCAGACTCATCAAGACGAGCTGAAGGCTGCTATCAGAGCAACCTGGGCTTCATAACACACCAGCAGTGCCACAGACTGATTGCCTTAAAATCCTGATTGACTTAAAATCACAGGGAAGGAAAAAAAAATGAACTACACATGATATTCAAATCTGTTTAGATGCACCTGTATTTAAATTCATACAGAAAATATAATATAAACGGTGTAAAACATTACTTAGTGAGATATCAAGTAAAAAGAACAAGACAGGAATCAGCCAACATAAGAACATTGACTGATTGAGAAATTTTAAAGCCATTTTTGATGATCTTTCAAACCTAATTGTGTCCAACATTGATTAGATAATATGCACTAATGGATCTTATCAGGATGTATCACTAAGTAAACACAAGCAGCTTCAGAGACCTTTCCCAGAACGATCAAAACATTTTTACTAATGACCCTTTGACTTTTATCGCTGCACTTATGAGAAAAATAGCAACAAGCCTGATGTAAATCATGAGGTCAGCTCAAGTTCTCCTCAAAGACAGAGTGGCTGATGGATGGCAGTAATGTGTTGTTATGGTCATATTCTGCATCCAATTAGCTCTGATCTATTGTTGCTGTGTGGTGTTTTAATGACCGCAGTGGGCGGGAGATGATTGGTTCTAATATCATTTGTCTCCCTAATCATGTGTTTATCACAGCCAGGCCTGCCGAGGGTCTCCAGTGGGTCGTGTGTAAACCCCTTGCACCGCTCTTTGTCCTGCATGAACCTATGGAGAGGAGAGTCATCATTAACATGCAGAGAGGTGAGGAGCATGCAAGTGCAGGGGCAGGAAACGCCATATGAATCATCATTAAAGGGATGACACAGCATGAGGTCACATTCAGCGGTTAGCAGAGTTAGGATAGAAGACGGGCACTATGCAGCTCAATAGAGATAAACTATCCTGCAAATAACTTGTGGGGGCTTCACTTTTGTGATATTGAACCACTCCATTCACTGTTAATTGCCTCAGTGTAAGGTTAATTGGCTTGTATTGGAGCCAGGAAATCCAATTAGCTTGAGGTTGTTATTCCATCTCCATCTCCTCATTGATCCTCTTGTTTTGATCACGAAATAATAGTTTTTACAAATAAGATCAGGAAAGACACATTAGCTGTGGCAGCTGCAGACATGCTGCAGACAAACCTGGTAATTACTGAAGCCAAGCACGTTGTGTTGTCTTAGCACCTTGATTTGAATTCACTCTTGAGGTGTTTAAGGCTCAGAAGAAGACCGAATTAAGCCTGTTACAAGTTTTAACTAAGGAAAAAGGATGTGAGTTGGCAGGAAAGTGTGGCTGGGATTGGAGTGGAGTTTGCTGAAGCAGAAAACTCTCTGTCTTTCAGTGTCTGTAGTGCTGTCTGCCCCTGCAGATACAGACCTCCTGGTGAAAGAGCTGGCAAGTAGTGAACAACATCCAGCACTGTAACTCAACTTTACGGTACCTCTACACATGTCAGTGCTCCACAAAGCAATATATGACACCACTTTGTGCATTTTGATGGTAAAATAGCAAGAGCAGACCTCGCTCTTTGATAAATGGAACTATTGTAGAGTGTCTATTTGAGGCTGGCTGATAAAAAACCCTCAGAAAGCCCCATCAACACTTGTTATACAGCACTCATTATAACAGCAAAAATTAACACATGTACAGCCTGAAACAAACACCAGCTTTGGTCTGAATGTCTTTATAGGTAGGCTGTGTGGGGTAGAATTTTTAGTAAATCTTTATCTCTGATAATGTGCAGTGAAAGTCTGATTAGCTCAGACTCAGAGTCAGTTTGAGACAGTATTTCCAATAAAGTGATTGACATCAACAAGCTCCCCTTTAGAAACCAATGAGCGACATCACTACCCTTGTTTGAAACATGATGACAATTTAAAATACACTTTGCATAACAAAGGGAAATCCATGTTTAAATATGATTAATAATACAACAGTTTTACCAGCCAAACTCATTTTCTGTCTTTGGTGTCCCTGTGAAGTCATGCCAAGGCAGTGCTTCTCGACTATCCACTACATCAAATATTGACTATTGCTATTTTTTACTCATGTTCAGCAAGACTTGCTGCATGTTATTTCAGAAGTTACCTCAATAACTTGGTGCTACATTGCTACCTTGGCCCTGCAAGTAAAGCATTTGTTCTCTACAGGTTTAGCCTCCGGACTCACCACCAAATACACTATCATGACCCAAATGTTTTATTTCTTTCAGACAGTCAGATTTATTTATTGAAAATAGCTTAGTTTAGATCTGAGATGGTGTAAAACACATCATATAATAAAAGACAGGACAATCAAACATGTTTAAAGGGTTTTTAAAGACTAAATCCCTGGCAGTAGTAGCAATATTGAATGTCTTTTTATCCATTTTCGATTGTTTTTGCAGCTAGCAGATAATGCTAACCGCTATTTTGTATCCCACAATGCTCTGTGATGAGCTGTGACAACCAGTGGCCTTTCTGTCGTAGCGTCATGGTTCTGCAAAATGCCCATGTCCTAACATGTAGATCATGCTGGAGACGGTGGAATAGCTCATATAATGGAGAGAAAGAGAGACTGAGAGGCTATGATGTGGCCTTCTGTGTCACTGCAGACAGAAACTGCTTTGAATAATGGCTTGAATCGAGCAAACACAAAGAAATGTAAGGACTTTTTTGTAAATATGTCAATATTTGATTTTTTTTTGCCAAATG
The DNA here is from genome assembly GCF_018320785.1 of Cheilinus undulatus. Taxonomy (NCBI): domain Eukaryota; kingdom Metazoa; phylum Chordata; class Actinopteri; order Labriformes; family Labridae; genus Cheilinus; species Cheilinus undulatus. The sequence goes on from NC_054866.1 coordinate 39,445,449, forward strand.
ATGTTTTTTTCCCCTTTTTTGGTCTCCAACAGATGGTAGAGCACGTTTGTGCAAATAAAATTAATCGTAAGTCATTTTACAGACTTGATAGTCTGAGGGACTCGGTTCAGTTTGGGGCTTAATTTGTTTTATTTTTTCCACATGAACAATGTAACAACACTGAATTTATGCTGTCTTGGGATTTCTGCTTTTGCTCTGGGGCATTATGAGCAGCCAGTGAGGCAGTGAGCTGTCCAGCGTGTCATTCTTCACATGAGATGAATGAATCAGCCTTAATGAGAAAGGTGAGTGTGAGACTATGATGCGTTGCTATGGCTACACAGATGGCGAGCCAGGCACTGACTTGTATTTGAGTGTATCAGATCAAATCGATAATTTGTAAATCATTACACTTTATGCCACTTCCTGCATTTGGCTGGCAAATTTGTTTGCTTTGCCTTCACTACCTTAAATGAACTCTGCAGTTATTTTTGAGGTGAACCAAGACCTCCTTTTTAAAGCGGACCAGAGTCTGCTTGTTTGGTCTGCACTAGAGTTTGGATGAGCTTTCACACCACTCCTACTACAGTCTTTTAACGTTTCTAGAATTTAAGCAACATTACTTCAGCGTATATATCCTTAAAGCCCAGTTTGTCCAATAAAAGGGATGTTTAGAGTTTGACTGTACACCACAAGGTTTGATGTTTTGCAAGCTTTGAAAGGCAGTAAGTGTAGTAGAGACCAAATGATATCCTAGTGATTAAAGGTTAAATAGCCTGTTCTTTCATTAAAATATAAAATGATGATGCAGAAAGCAGAAGGGGCAAGTATGTGACAGAAAAGCAGGGGTAGACTACATGATAAGTGTGAGTGAGCTCTGAAGATTATTCATAATATTTGCTCTCTCTCATCCCTGTTTCTCACTCTATCCACTGTCCTTTCTATAAATAAAGACATAAAAGCCCCAAAATGAAAGTCCTGTGGTTTTCCATCTCCAAGATTAAGTTCTCTTCATCCATCATATCATATTTCCTCTGTGACTCTCTGACTGACTGATGACATGTGGCTTGTACCACAGCTTGAGATATAATGTTGATATGGTGATGAGATGTAGAAGAAAGAGTCCATGCATTGTGCTTTATTTTTGAAAGTGACTGCATGCCATGTGCATTCGATCTACTCTACATGGACTGATGTGCTGGCAGTGAGCTCCCCTGAAAGTAGACCTGGCACATATCTCAACCAGAGCATAGTGGAGTGGCACTTCTGGCACGAACTGGAGATGGACTGCAGCACACACTGTGAAATTGCGATGGTTGACATTAAAGGGAGCAATTTTCCTCACTGTGCAGACAGAGTATGTGAAGTTTGAGGGTTACCATAAAGCTTTATTTACACCAGATGGTTCAGTTTGCTTGAGTATGGTTTTGTATGGTCCATTTTCCTTTGCACCTCCTTGTCATGACAATCACCAGGATGGTCTGCACCATTAAGGTCACCCATGGGGTTTTATTACACACTGACACTGTTGATTATAAATATAATCCAGATAATATTCTTCTTCTGAAATCCTGTCGCATGGGAAGTGACAGCTCTTTCAACCAATCAGCAAACTTTAGTGTGTCTATTGTGTGTGTAAATCCATCTTTTAAGGATAGATAGGTAAGCTTGGCATCCCTATGGAAGGATTCTCAAGAAATAAGAGGTTATACGGCACCCTTTGAACTTTTCATAATAGAAGCACAGAGGACTGCTTGCCATGCTGTACCAAACTAAACCGCGCAACTCAGAGGAAATAGCCAAATAAATGCCACATACTCTTTCTGCACAGCGTTGTGTTGATGAGGTCAGAGCAAAGCTCTTGCATGCACTGAAGGCTGCAGACATGGATTATGTGGAATTTACAGGTAAGATGTAATTTGTACAAAAAAACTAGGTTCTCAAGCATTGCCTGCTAATGCAATTGGAGGGAGAACAGATTCTTGGCTCTTGGTCTTAGTTCTTGTGTCATGTGATGGATGGAGAAAAATGAGCTCTCAGGTCACATCAGTCAAAAGCTTCTCTTTACCCTGACATTTTTTAAAAAAAAACAGCCGCTGCACCAAAATTGTGTGTTTTAGGCAATTTGAGAAAGGTGGACGTTTGGCCTGAGATGTCTTTATATAAAAGCTCAGGCATCACGGAGGCCATGACAGATGGATCCACATGTGGAACAAAGGCGATATGAACTGATGGATGGAGAGATGAATGGACGGATAGATGAATGAGGGCCTGGAGAAAAGCAGACAGGGATGATAAATGGCTAGAAGATGAATGCTGTAGTCTTTCACGCACAAAGACTACCTGACCGTCAGAGATGACAACAAAATCTTCTCAAAGATATGGAGGTCAACGCTGCAGCATATGGGCGACTTCACTCCACTATATGATAATGTCCTGAGGTGCATTATTGCTGTGTTTGAAGGATTTTATTGTGGCTAATGTCTGGTGGTTTTCTGGTCTGCTGCAGAAGGCTGAGACGGGTGGGCTGTGTGCAGAAAATGTCAATGATGATTAGCATAAGAAGAGGGAAGGGCAGGTCACTTGATGCATATTCCACAGCCCATTGGCTCAAGAGTATTAATAATAAAACAACACAATGAGGGGTAGCTTACTAGTTCACTGCAGATCCATTATAAAGCAGTTGTTTTCCTCAGTATGGGTGAAATATTTATTCAGCACACCTTGCTGTGCTCCAATTAAAGATTTGTTGTGTGTTTTTATACCAAACCAAGTCCAAACCACTGACCTCGAAGCTGGGAGAATTCAGAGAAAGATCTCCCTTCCTATTCCACTCACTCCCCCCTTTATCCCTTATCCATCCCCCTCTCTCTTTGCACCATCTCCCCCATCTCTCTCTGCAGTGTTGTCGCAGTGAGTCTGTGTGCAGAAGAGGCATGTATGTGCATACTAACACGGGCCGCGCTGTGATCCCCCCCCTTCAATGCCTACACAGAGCGCCTGCTGCCGCCTGCTCAGGATTCTTATAAATATGGGAATAAGCATTGAGCTGTTATTAAAGTTGATGGAGACAGATGGCTGCTGTTGTTTACAAGTTTAACGAAAGCACCAGCCGATCAGCTGTGACATGGGTGTAAAGTCGAAGGGCTGGAAAAAGGAGGGAAAGGTGGAGAATGAGAGAGAGCTGGTTAACTGACGGCTGCAGAAAATGTTAAACAAATGAGTTAGAGCAGGACTCCACTGTTATTAGCGTCAAAGTATCTCAGAGATTAATGCTCCATACATTTTGATGTTTACCTACTAGTTTGGTAGAGCTAGCATAGAGGAAGAAAGGTTGTCTCCAGGATCATGTCAGAGACAAAAGCATACATCCTCTCAGTGTGACGAGCGACATGTATAGATTCAGAGTAATTTAGATGTCCACTTTGAATGCTAATATATACAACAGACGTAGTTCTAATGTAGCTATTCATTATTTACTACTCAAAGTCCTCAGGGGTGATGTCTTGTTCAGCGTGGTCATCTTTAAGTGTCTGTTGATTGTATATTGATTACAGTGTTTGGAGAAGATATCTTCGTCGTCATCAGGATGATTCCTCAGGGAATAAAGAGACTAGTCAAGCTCATCAGGAGGAGGAGCCACAATGGTACTTATAAAGAAACACAGGATATACATCAGGGATGTAGTGATATCTCAGTTATTTAAAAAAGCACACAAGAATGGACAATTAAATCAATTGGATGTGAATATTTGTTGTAGGATTCCTTTTTTTTTTTTTTTTTTTTTTTTTTTTAGCAAGCAGAAGGCTCTGCTCTGCTTTTGACTCTCCAGTAGCTGAAGAAGAGAAATGCAGACACACTGGGAGCAAGTGAACATTTTGTGGTTTCGGATGTGTCATGCTTTGTAGCACATGACACAAATAGCACAGTGTCACTTTTTTAAATTAGCATAATGGCTCACAGAGGTCATGGTTCAGTTCGTATCTCGATTTCGGGGTTGCAGTTCTGTACTGGTTCAATTCAACATGAAAAAAAGAAGCCTGTTGCACCAGTTAGGTGTAAGTTAGGTGCTCCTTGACTGTAGGGGGGAAGTGGTGTTCATTACCCAAGCCAGAACCAGAGTGGCATATTGAATGACAATGTTTTTGCTGTCAGATGTCACAGTAAGATAGAAAATGTACTGAGGGAGATCATTTTGAATTTAACTCACCACAAGCAAAGGAAAACCCAAAAGGGTTAGTACGTTACTTCCCACCCCACGGTCCAGGTCGCCCAAATGTAGAGGTCTGCAACAAAATGCCCCATCATTAGAGCCAGTATAAAATAACAAAACTGACACTGAGTGGTGAAACTGTCAATAACATGAGATAACACAATGATTGATGGTGGAAATGGTCTCTGCTCATGAAAATGATGGTGTCTGATCATGGAGAATGCACTACTGACACCAAATGACATGAATTAATGAATGATTCATTGTCATTGTCACTGAAGTGAATGAAACAGCAAAGCAACTCCTGAGCCACATGTGCAAACAGATACAACAAGTGTCAGTAAAATCCTCGGCTCCTCATCATACTCCAAGCTAACCCACTTTACAAAACTATCATCATACTCTATGGAGGACTTAACTCTTAGTACGAGGTAGGGCTTGATGCTATAACTCAAGCCTAGGCTGACTCTATCTCAGCTGGTGCAACACCATAACTTAGAGTCGGGCATAAATGTGGAAGTTTAAACCAATTTTATTTTTGGAAGTTTTAGCGTGTGTTTACGTTCTGAGATACGCTGCGTCTCAAATGTTCGGTCTGTGAGTCGGAGATGAGCGATGAGCAGTCTGCAGCCAGACTGTCTTGACATTTGTTTGCCATTGTTCCCCATTCAGAAGTATTTGTTTTGTGACTGAGTACACTAAACTAAAACAAAATACCATTACAGTCAAGATTACACCGTCACTGGTGGATGTACAACCTTTAATTTAAAATGAATAGCTGGATATTAATCAGTTTATCCATCCATTTTTCATTTTCTGTATTTATTTTTTATTTTTTTGATACATTTTCAATGTGGATATTGATTCGAAAAACTGCTTTTGAACCTTTAAACTTGTGCTACATTTGGTTTCTGTTGACAGCACTTTTCAGCACTTAGCATTTGTCTCATATAAGAATGCTCAATGTCAACGGCATGACAGGTGAATTATCAGTATCTATGTATATTATAGTTTCTGCTGATATTTATAACAGACATTATGACTGTGAATATTTACCTTTATCAGTTGTATATATCAGCCATATGTACATTGTAGTTTTAGGCTGGACCAGTAGACCTATGTTAGCTGAAGTCTTTCTCTCATTTTATCCTCATTCCTTTAGTTTCTTTTTTGTATTTTAAGGACTTAAGATTTTGGGTCTGAGATACATATCTATATGTCAGTATCGGTATCTCTACCCATGTATAATGCTGGCCATAGGAGGGAGAGAAAAAGTCCATGAGAGATGTTTAATGTCTCACCACTGTATGCAGCTGGAGTCCTGCAAGAGTCCAATTTTTCAAACCTGCATCCGCCCACACAGAGCTCAGAACCGAAACCCTGTTTTGCAAATTAATGCTCATGCAAGTTTAATTCTGATTAACTTTGCCCACCTCTGTTAAAATTTTCTACATAAGGTTGTACAGATGGATTGGTTTAATGTTGGTATCAACCAATACTAGCCTTTTTGAGGGACATTAGCCATCAATATATGAGGGCATGAACTGATGTCTGTATCAGATGTTTTCCTGTTTATAATGCTGACATTTAGCTAATTGACAGGCTGATTGAGAGAGGACATTTAGTAATTAGCAAAAGATGTGACTCTAGTCTGTTTTCATGGTTGCATTTGCATCAGCTTTGATTGATAGAATTGGTGCATCTCTGCTCATTCTTACACTAGAGATTTAGTAATACTTTTAATATTGTTAAAGAAAAGTATGGAGGAGGGGTTCATCTTTAATTGTTGCAGAATAATAAGACCATGATCACATGTATTAAAGCCTGATTTTATTCAAAACATGACAATGGTTATAAAGTCGTTTTGTGAGCACAGCACCATGAAACATATTGAATTGAGTCTATTGTTGCATCTCTTAAATTCAAAGCAAAAATAGTTTGTCCCATGCAAAACTACTAATAAATTGATATTTCCTGGTGTGCTGTTCTTCTCCGTCAGAGGTGACATTGATATTCATACATCGCAGCGGGCTCTGTGTCAATTTCCAAGTCCTATTCAAATCTGCTCTGAATGGAGCACAAACCCCTCAGCAGCGCTGGCTGCGAGGATGATAGCCCATCCTGTTTGAAGAGAAAATTACAAGAGCAATACACCCGGGGATCTTTTCTCATTCTGCGTGATGTCAATGCACAAGACATCCAGGAGCAATTTCATCCAAATCAAGTATTTTCCTTCATCTCTTTGTTTTTTTCATGTAGAATACAGATTGAGCAGATTCATGAAGCTCCACATGTGCATGCTCTCTTTTCACAAACATGGATGCATGCTTGAAATATACTTTTGTGGAGATCCTATTACAATCCTTGACCCCGCAACCTTAACCTTCACCCTCATGCCTGCACCTAAACTTAACCTTTACCTCTTATGGGCTCATTTCTATTTCAGAGCTCTTCTCTTTAATCCCTGCAGCTTAAAAACATAACAGCTTTCTTTGTAATCATAATCTTTGGGCAGAATGGACGCTTCTGGTGTCATAAAAGGAGGCCAAACATAAAACACACGCAGGCGCTGACACACACAAATGCAACATAAACCCTGTGATTATTTTACACACTCTTTGATGACTGCCCTAAAAATAGCCCAGGAGTTTTGTTAATGTGTGTAAGTGGTTTGACACCCCCTGCTTGATCCATCAGCTCCTCTGACCCTGGCTGACCCCCCCTCTCTGACCTTTAGAAAGGCCAGCTGTTCCCCTTTACAGGATGTGACTGAAGAGGCGGGTCTCCCAGACACCAATTGATTAGAGAAGCATTAATCAAGCTGAGGGATTATCCCTAGCATGGAAAAGGCTCCTTTCTATAGTAAACCAATTATACTTTTTATGGGATGAGAAGGTTAACTGGCTGTGCGAGCAATCCATTTAAACCATTGACACTGCAGGTCTGGGGAGGTGAAAAAGGAGCAGAAGAATGGAGGCAGAGGAGGAGCCGGCTGTGCAGGACGGGAGGCCGAGGGTGAGGGGGAGAGTAATATGGATTTGCGGAGGAGTCTGAATTGAGAGAACAGAGAGAAAAGCATAAAATGATATTATTGGCCATTAAAGTTAATTGGGGAAGTTGCTGTTAAAGGTCCATGGAAGGCAGGGATGCATGATGTCGCCCTTGCTGCTCACATAAAGCTGTGTTTTCCCTTCATGCTGCATTGAACAGGAAGTAGTGAGGGTGGAGAAGGAGAGTCTGATAAAGGTTCTTCCTCCACTTTAATGTCCGCCATGACTTAAATAACCGCTGGCCTGTTTAATGACCCCTCTAGTTTTAGAGGGGGGCTTAAATTAAACCTGTAAAGAGAAACATCCATTCATTACCACTCCTCCATAACTTACAGTCACATCAGTAAGCTGATAACAATTAAAACATAAAACCCTCCATTATAATGACAGATTTTAGTTTATGGGGTTGTATCTATAGGAAATCCAATAATGTGGCATTAGTTGCAAAGTAAATGGTAATTTGAAATTGATTAGATCAAATATCACCTGAAAACAAGTAATAATCATCTTACCTATGAATGAACTAAGCTACTGGATATTATTTCAAACTTCTTTACTACATGTATAAGTTTTTTTATCATGCTATGCTGATGACAACAGTTTCTACTTATCAGTATTTTCGATTACCCCCAGTCTTTAGACTTTGAAATCACTTCAAACCTGATTATCTGGCATAAACATCAGGATAAAAAAACATCTTTTAAGGCAGATTAAAGGTTGTATTGAAAAGTCTGCAACAGAAAGCATGAACAACTTTTGTAAAAGCAGAAATGCATTGTTTATGGGACATTTAGGAGATTTAGGCTTCAATTTTTGACAACTCTGTTTTTAAATTTTAAGATTAATTTGTGGGTTTTATGCCTTTAACATGACAGGATGGTGGACAGAAAGGGAAAACAGAGAGGAAAAAGGGCCATCAACCCTAGCTGCCCACTTGGATGTCTGCACATGGGGCACAGCCTAAAACCATCAACCCTCCAACTCTTGTTTCTTGTTGTATCTCATCACTGACTCTTCTTCTGAGCAATATTCTCTACACAGAAAGTCGTCTGTCCTCCACAAGTAGGAAAAGTGCAAAACTTCTCTGCTCATGATCACCTCGCAGAACAGATGGATCTAGCAGTCTGTCATCATCCCGAAAAGCTCAAATCCACGACATTTGTGATGAACCGAAAATAGTTTGGACCAATCAGCATCATGCGAGGAGAACGAGGCAGTTGCTACAGGTTAGGTTTAGTTGTCCTGAAAGCCGATAGCAATTGCTGCTGACAGTGTGGTCAGAGCAAAACCAACTCTGAAAGCTTGTCATGATGAATAAGATGTTTTCATAAGAGTTACGGTGGGGTTTGCTGGTGTATACAATGGCTTCTGCCATGATAGCTATTAGCATGGATGTAGCTGTCTTACAGTGGCAGTCTAATCAGAACTGGACCACATGTCTTTAGTAAAACAAGAGCAAAGCTTGTCCTGGCAGAGGAGATGTTTTTGCTCGAATATGGTTTCACCAACAAACTTTGTTTCCATATCATGGCAGTGGCAGCCTGTAGGGTTCAGGTTACAACCACAGCTGCTCATGCCTGACTACCTCATTTTGTCTTGTTGCTCTGATTGGCCCTTATTGAATGTGATACACAGAAAGTTTGCCTACCTTCTGAGGATTTTTTTGAAAAAGTCCTGCCTTAAGCAAACACTTTTCCCAGATGAAGATGAATTAAAGCCATGCAATAGATATATGAATCAGTCCATCTGGTGTGTCAGGGTAGTTCGTGATATGCAGTGTTGGGGGTAACGCGTTACAAAGTAATCCGTCAGAGTACTCAGATTACTTTTTTGGTATTATGAGTAACGTAACACGTTAGTTTTACAATTCAAGTAAGCAGACAGAATCACTCAACACTGTGCATAATAACAGCGCGTAATTGGAATGGCTGCACAGCTGATTCAGTAAAAGCAAACAAAGCTTTTAAACTTACGTTTCACCTCGATGCTGTTCTTGTCCCTTTTATCCAAAAATCCATCATAATGGGGATAATTCCACAGTGGCCTGTTGTCCTCTCCGTAATCTCACTGGCTCAACAAGCTAACAATGCGCGCGTGATGGCACAAAATGTTTACCTTCCGCTGTACTACGTACCAACGTGACTACAGGAAGAGAGAAGGACAAACAGAGCAGACTCTTCAAGGAGCTTCCTTTTTTTCTTTCTCTCTTTTTGAAGCCACGAAAGAGAGAGGACATTTGGGATTTTTCTTTCAGTAACAGATTACTTTCATGAAAATGTAACTGATAACGGGATTACTTGAATTGTAAAACTAACACGTTACGTTACTCGTTACTGCAAAAAAAATAATCTGAGTACTCTAACGGATTACTTTGTAACGCGTTACCCCCAACACTGGTTGTCATATAATTGGACAGAACTATTTTGTGCAGCCAAAGGCAGTTTTTGACCCTGTCATGTGTCTGTCTTTCTGATGTAAAACTTCCATGTTTAACTTCCTTAACTGACTGACTCATGAGGAAGAACGCCCGTGGCACTGTTGTCTCAGTTCAGCTGTCCAGATGTCTGTCTGCTTCTCTATGTTTAAAGTAGGCCTTGATATTACATTTTAGCAGACTTGGGTCAACAGCAGAGACATGGGCTACATCCTTTCTCTCTTTTTGTTCATGACTGATCGCCACATATTTAATGTAATATGTACAAAACAGAGTTCCTGATTTATTTATGCTGCTGTCCATTTGTTCTTTTTTATGTTTAAACCATGGCTGCTCTGTGTGGATATTCTCTCTGTGCATAGACAGACTGTGAAATCCTGCGACAGAGGCAGAGACAGAATAATTCTCCTGTAGCATCAACAGGGAATGGAACAGATCCAATGAACAGTCTGTGGAGTAATGGCCTATTTCTGTCTCATCATTGAAGCTTTATGAGCAGTTCTTAGATGACAGGAGGGGAGATGCAAAGGGGTGTCATCCCATGAAACTGGCAAGTTCATCAGATCAGCACACTCCTCGATAACAGGGTAAATGATATCATTACATTCAAGTGTCTGTTTCTAGCACTACAGAAATACTTCTTATTTACAAATGAGCCGCCAGCATAACTGTTGCTTTCTGACTTGTCATGCTAACAGGTCATACTTTGCTTGATCGAGTGAGTAAGTACTGAAGTAATTACTCATTTCATTTCGAAGCTGTGTACCTTACACTTTAGGGCCTATAGTATGCATGTGATAGAAACTTGTCAAATAAGTTCAGGAATCATTTTTACCAGAGGACAGGATTTCTTTTAGATACTTTTTTATGCCCCATTTTTCTAAACCATGCAATATTTTATTTTAATGATCAATGGTACTTAAACGAGTGCCAGGGTTTTTCAAAAGTCTCTTTAAACTCTGATCCCTACTTTATTTAAATACTTGTATTTTTCTTGCTGTGTTATCCAAACATGTATTGATATAATTTTATTTTAATAGCTTTATATCAAAGTTGCAAGACCGGACAATATGGACCAAATATCCTTCAGATAGAACTTGAAGTATGAATGTGAAAAGACAGTTAGCCCAGTCAGCCTAGCTATCTTACACTATATAGACAAAAGTATTTGGCCGCACCTGTTAATTATTCAGGTGTTTCAATTAGAGCTATTGTCACAGGTGTATAACATCAAGCCTCTAGCCATGAATGCCACCTGTGCAATACGACTTTTTGTGAAAACTTCATCCCTGCTGGATATTCCACAGTCAACTTTCAGTGGTATTATTTTTTAGGGATATTATAAGAAAGTGGAAGCATTCAAAACAGCAACTCAGCCACTTAGCAGAAGACCACATAATATTCCAATGCAGGGTCATTGACTGCTATGACACATGCCATGGTGCGTAAGGAAGCCAATAATATGTTGATTCCATAGCTGAAGAGTTCCTGACTGCAACTGGCATTAATCTGTACGGCAGGAGCTTCATGGAATGGGCTTCCATGGCCGAGCAGCTGCATGAAAGCCTCAAATCACCAAGTCCGACGTTTGATGATGGGCTGTGATGATGCTGCCCAGCCATAGTCTGGCTATTTTGCTGCCCTGGCCTTAATTTAGCACCTAATACCTCAAATTATGGATTAGCTGAAGTCCTGCTAATCCCAAATACATAAGAATTTCTGCTTTAGAGCTTTTCCCTTAGCATCCCACAGCAGCACTTTTGTCCTTACTGCAACACCAGAATCATCATTTCATATTTGTTTCATAGAAGTGAACTGCAGCACCACAGTGTCTCCCTCTGCACCAACAGTGAATTATCATTCTGCAGGAATAAAGGTGACTGCCTCGGATAATGCAGCTGTCTCCAGTGCAAATACACTCTTCAGTAAAGATAATTCTGATCCTGGTCCTGATCAGGGACTCTTTCTGCAGCTCTTAGACTCCATTCTAATAGATTTCCCTTTGATCTCCACTGATCCACTGCAGAAGAGTGCTGGTATTAAACACTCACCCTGCAGGTTAGTCTAATGGTGCAGTAAATGCACGCCTCTCTCCTCCTGCTCTCACATTAGCCTCACATATCTTTTTATGGAGGTGTATAGCTGGGGTGAAACATTCACATGCAACGTATTTCACTGTTGTAACACAGATGAAAGACATCATTATATCAAGAGCTGTTGAAGATGTGAAGGCAATGCCTCTTTTCTGCTTTAAACTCATGCAAAAGAGATTTTTTATCAAGTGAACTCAGAGAGTGCAGGGAGTTTATATTTGGCACCAAGGCTGTGACGATAAACTCTACCCACACAGGGAGGAGAGCCTACAGGTGGATACTACAGCAGTGAGGAGTGTATATGTTTGTGGAAGTGCAGCAGTGCAGTTTGGTGACTTGCAGTCTTCAGTTTATGAGGTGTAACTTTTGGGCAAGTCCACATTTAAGAGCGGAGGAGAGAAACAGCCGGCAGGAGGTTTGCACAGCAGTGACGAGACAGTAACTGCAAAAATAGGGATGTCTGATTGAATCACTGACATTAAAACCAGGGCGTTGTGTTTGGAGCATAAGTATAAGCATAAGAAAATGTTTTGCTGTTGAGAGTTTAGCTGTAACTTTGCCCTTTTGTTCCCAAAGCAAGAAAACGTTGTTCAAAATTCACTGTTGTAATAGTCCAACTTAATTTAAAGTTAGCCTCGGAACCCAAACATATTCGAAATGCCGTGCAATTTTACATCTTGGACTTAACTCTGGAGAAAAAAAGACAGAATAAAACAACCTGTGTGGGAGATATTCACAGCTCCAAGGTCTGTCACCTTTGAAGACATTTTATCCATGAAAGATTGGAAACCAAAGCTGTGAGGGCTTTTTTAGGTGATAAACCTCAAGCTGCATTCATATCTAATAGTATTTGGTGTTTTTCTTGGGGATTTTGAAGGCCATTAACATTATACTCCAACAAAATTACTGGATCTTCTATAGTTTGAGCTCTTTACTCAAATGATTTAAAGAATTGTATCACTTCAAAAATTGATATGTTAATTATGTTAGGTTCCAGAAGTAAAAATCCCATTCATTTCCTCCATAGAAGATTTGATTTTTTGTTGATTATTATTGATTATTGGTCATTATATTATTATATATGACTATCTAAAACACCTATAAAAAGGATTTACCCCTGGATGTGTTACCCTTTCATTGATTTTACAAATGATTATAATTTGCCTTGAAACAGAAAGCTCTTAATGTCATGATCCTGAGTTTGTTTAGTTCAGTTTATTTCCTGTGTTTCATGATTAGTTTTACTCCTTGTGCTTCATGTTTAGTTATACTCCTTGTGTTTCATGTTTAGTTTTACTCCCTGTGTTTCATGTTTAAGTTATTCCCTGTGTTTCATGTTTATTTTTTCTACCTGTGTTTGTATTTGCTTCCTTGCTCCCTCCTAGTGTCTCATGTTTGATTCTCCTCCTGGTCCAGTGTTCTTGTGTATTGTGAAGTGTTCCATGTTTCCTCTTTTATTTTGTAGTTTCCTTCCCTCGTGTTTGTTTCCAGTTTTGCTTCCTGCCTTCAGTTTCCCTCCTCTGTGATTGCCCTCACTAGTTTCACCCGAGTCTCGTTACCCACGCCTGTCTCCCCTTGTGCAATCACTCCCTGTGTATTTAAGTTCTGTGTTTCTCCCTGTCCTTTGTCAGTTTGTCAAATGTCTCCCCCATGTGATTCTTTGTGATTCTCCACGTGATTCTCCCCGTGCTCCCTGTGGTTTTTGCCTTGAATTTTGGACTTTGAGTTTTGATTCCTGGATTTATTTTGTTGTAAGTTCTTTTGTTTGTTTGATTAAATCCTTTTGTTTGCATTTTGGGTCCTCCCTTTTGAGTTTTTTGCAAACCTTGACACTTAACCTGACACGCCAGGTGGATTTGTCTCACACATCCATCTTGGAAAGCTTCAATAGGAAATGTTTGGGAAAAGGCAGAGGATTTGAAAAAAACTCGGAGGGTGACTGGATGAACGTTCTGTTTGTCACATCTCTACGGGCCAATCAGAGCAACAAAACACGTGATGTAGCCGCTATTGAGTTGCACGTGCGCAGGTACCAAGGAATAACGCAAAACATGGCGACTATAGACATGTAAGTAGTCAACTTTTGTCATTTTTGAAAAAAAAAACCCAACTCACTGCTGTTCTTTGTTCTTCTTTTAACAAAGAAATGTCATCAAGTTCTGATAAAACTGGTGCTTTAGCATCATCCATGCTTATATCTTCCACCATAATTGCACAGGCCTCTTGTTGCTGCTTGTTTACGTCACGACTCTGCCGCGCCTGAAAGTACTGCCCCTTGTTGCTGATTGGTCCTGTCACTTTCTAACCGGGCCCAGAGGGATCAGATAGGAGCTTTGCAAGATGGATTTACCAGTGAAAAACAAGGAAACGGGTGTATCCATCTGCTTTGCAAGGCTAAAAACCTCTTTAATAAAATTCAGTTCATTTTCTTTGTTGTAACAATGCTTCTTGGCAATAAATTTTATACTTTTGGAAAGCTTGTTTATTACCTTTGTAAATGGTGCCACATTTGTAAGGAACATGCATTTGTGGGATGAGCAGCACAGCTGAGTATGTGGGTTGTGCCCATGAAAAATTTGCCAAATCTTCTCAGCAATGCCAAACAGCTTATTCTGCCATTGACTCTTATTTGGTGTTTGGTGGATTGGATGATTGAAGTTTGAAGAAACAAGACATATTGACAATTTAACAATTTATTCATTTAACAAACAGGAGCCTCAGTAGTGTGTGGAAGAACCATACACAGCTACAACAGCCTGGCACCTTCTCCACATGCTGGTCACCAGCCTGGTCAGACACTGCTGTGGGATGGCACCCCATTCTTCAACCAGCATTTGTCACAAGTCAGCCAGTGTGGTTGTGTTGGTCATTCTGGAATGAAAATCACACCCAAGCTGATCCCACAAGTGTTTGTTGGGGTTGAGGTCAGGCCTTCTGGCAGCCCTATGTGGATGTGGATTGTCTGGGCAGAGAGCTGTCAGCCATATCGTCCTGCAAACCTTGACTGCAAATCTGTAGAAGACAGCTTACGGTACCTAAGTCCTGACAGGGTGAAGAAACAGTCTTCTTGGGGTGTTGTCTTCTTGGGACGTCCACTTCATGGCCAGTCTCTGATATCTCCTGTTATATAGAACTTGGCCTTCAGTTTGGAGATGGTACTAGGGTTCACTCCAAACAATGCTGCAACTTGGTTTCACAGAACACCAGCTTGAAGTTGCCCTATTGCACAGGCCCTATTCAGATCAGTAAATGTAGCATGTCAATTCTTAGAGCAGATATCTACTGACCACTGAAGCAGGGCCCATGCTCACAGGTGCTGCTAATCAGGTGCCAATCTGGCAGCACCTGGGGGTACCAGAAGCTCAAAACAAGAGTCAATGGCAACAGCAAAATAAGCTGTTTGGCATTGGCTGAGAAGATTTTGCAAATTTTTCATGGATGCAACTCACATACTCCGCTCTGCTGCTCATCCCACAAATGCATATTCCTTACAAATATGGCACCATTTAAAAGGGAAATAAACAGGTACAACAGTATAAGATTTACTGCCAAGAAGCATTGTTACAACAAAGAAGTGATCTACCAAACACAAATTTTCTTACTTTTTGTGCTTAGTCTAGTTTTAAGACAACACGGTAAACGATCTGGATTTGCCAAGTCAAAGCCCAGACTCCAATCCAATAGAAAATTTAGATGAACTTGAAAAGGACTGTTCAAGCTGGATTCCCATGCAACCTGACAGAGCTAGAGCAGTTTTGCAAAGAAGAATGGAGTAAAATTGCAGAGTCCAGATGTGCAAACCTGACTGAGACCTATCCACACAGACTCAGTGGTGTGATTACAGCATAAAGACCATCTACTAAATACTGACTTGAAGGGGATGAATATTTATGCAGTCACTTGTTTCACATCACGTTTTTATCTAGTTGTAGAAATCTGTTTTCATTTTGACATTGAAGAGGGGTTTTATTGTATTTTTCCCGCAAAAAAGCCAAATTATATTGACCATGATAAATTTGATAATTTAGTAAAACATCCAAGTGCCTTTTTTATAGGCACTGTAGGTAGGCTAGATAACCTTAGTGTGACATACGTAAGGGTATGTAGTTGACTTTGGAACAGATGTGAATCATTTAAACTGTGTATTGTTCCCAGCTTTATTTGTCTTAATTTCAGTGTATTTAATCCTTCTTGTCCCCTACCAGTTCAGCTGAGTGAGAGGCTGCTGGATTTTATTGGCTGTCGTTCAAATCTCGATCAGATATTAATTACAACAAATCTGTGTTGTTACCTTTATTATAATCTATAGAACTCATTAAAACCCTGCACATATATCACCACACAGCAGCGTGCTCAATCCATTTTACAGCACTTCGTTAATAAATCTGACTCCTCCTCCTCCATTACTAATGATCCACACAGCGTATGAACATAATCTTCACTGCCAGCCTGGCAGCACACGAGCACTTTCATGTCAGCAGAGCCATGGACAAGCTTCAGCTGGAGGCTGGGGGAGCAGTGGGACATAAACACAACGGCCGCCCCCCTGCCTTTGCTTTAGTCTGGCTGACTGATCGCCTGCATACATTACCCCACATAGGGTCAAACTCCAGCTGTCCCACAGGAGCTTCATTATTGCACTTTAAAGCTTATTTTGAAACGGAAAAGAGAACAGCGTGGTGACAAAATTCTGCACTAGAAATAAGAAATAAGGCTGAAGCAATCTGCATCTGGTGGCTGTTTAAATCCCAATGTTTAGGCAATATGTTGAGGCTTTGCATGTATCCATCCTCCATATTTTACATTTTTTAAAATCTAGACTTTAAATGGAGTTAGGCTTTTTATTATTTGATTGAAACCCAAGAAAAGTCCAAAGGCAGACACCTGTTGAATGCAGAAGATGAAATCGGTGGCACCTGTCAGATTTAGGCATTTCACTGCAAATCAGTCAAGTTTTATGTATTTTTACTGGTACATAATTTTGAATATCATAGGATACCCTGTCGACAACTTTAAATTATGCACTTTTGTTAAAGTTCAGTTTGACTGGGGGGCAGAAAGACTCTTGACTTCCCGAGGAGTGTGATGGCAGATGGGTGAAGGTGAGTGAGTAGATCCACTGTGAATGGGGGCATTTTTCAATCACAGACTTCTGACTATATCCAGACATTTTTTGGTCACTCAGGTCCTAATTTTGAACATTAGGAGGAGGATGCAGCAGTTGTCTTGAAAATAGTAACTGTTTCTGGATTAATTTCACTAACAGGTATACTGAAAAAGTGTATTTTGCGTAATCTGTGACCTTTAACCTATAGCAGATTGTTTTCAATCTGGTAAAACCTAGAGGAGCAAAACAAACAGCCTTTTCTGCCCTAAAAAGCTTATAATGCATCAACCCTGCTTTAAACATCCGTTTTGGTTGACTGCTGAGGTCAGCCCTACAGATGCCTCTGTCTGTGTCTGAGTAAGTAACTGTCTGAGTGAGTGATGCTAATTTATACGCCATATAATACAGAGTTGCGTTTGCTTGGACTGAATGCTGGCAGTGATAGCTGCCTCCACTGTGTTAAATAGAGCCATACATACAGAGTTGCGCAGGGTTTACTTGTGCTGGTAGCCCTGTAATGACTGCCTCCACTGCTGTAAATACTCATACATAGCTTTAGCATGACCTCTACTTAACCAGAACTGGGCCACATTTTTGTATGACAAAGAGTAAAAACAACCCAATAAGCTTTTCTTGTTGGGAGAGATGTTAACTCTTCTGCTGACCTGCTTTGGCGTGACTATGTGATAGTTGGGTAGGGGTAGCTTCTTGTGTGAATGCATGTGCACGCTGGCTGCTCGTGGAGCAATTAGCTCTGAATCAATCACAGCAGCACTTTAGTCAAAACTGGACATTTATTTATTAAAACAAGACAGCAACACTTGAAGCTTTCTGTAACAGAAAGGGTGTTTTTGCTCTTCTGCCAAACTGCTTCAGCATGAGTGTGTGATAGTTAAAGGGGAAAGGGTTACTTGTTGTGCTCGTATACAACGGCTGCTAGCCGAATGTTAGCATGGCCTTAGCCAGACCAGCACATTTCTTCATCATAGTTAGCGCTGAGAGCAACACGGAAAGCTTTCTGTGACAGAAAATGATGTTGTCGCTCTTGCTGCCCTGTTTTGGCATTAGTGTGTGATAGTTACGGGCAAAGGGTTAGTTGTTGTATCCAACTAATGAGTTGTTGTGTCCCAGCTAATGACTTTAGCAGGCCTGCTAGTGGAGTCATTAGCTGGGACTGAGCCGCAGCGGAGCTTTTGTCTGAACCAGATGAGTCTTATCCAAACAAGCGCAGAGAGCAGCACTGAAAGGTTTCTGTGACAGAAAAAATGTTCTTGCTCCACTCCCGGTCTGTTACGGCATGGCTCTCCAATCATGGCGGTGGACTTATCCCGTATTGTCCACCAATACTGTTAACTGTTAGCTTAGATGTCGCAGGAGGACCGCTGCAGCTTACTCCTAGCTCGACTGCTCTTCTTGTTAGCACCAGAGCAGAGAGCCACACCGACAGCTCGTCTTATGCAGAAGAGAGGTTTTTGCCCATTTCTTGTTGTGTTGTGTCCCCTTCACACACTAATAGCAAAGAATACAGAGAGCGTATTTTCCCCTCCGCTTTCTAACTGCTCAGGGTTCATCACACACACAGAAGGAGACAGAGAGAGGGAAACATGTAGCTTTTTACATGTCAGTAACCACTTACTATAACTTTGGCTAAAAATAATAAACTACTAACAATCATAACAGAATCACTCTGCCAGAACACACATTTCAGTCAGTTAGTTGCAGTCAGCCTTATACAAGGTTTTAACCTAGTCTTGTTCTGAGGACCACCTGGGGTTTAAGAATGTGTGTTATGCAATAATGTCACTTCAATTAAAAAAAGAAATAGGACTATAAAGACAAAAGAAAAACTGGATTAATTCTGGAGTCATTAATTTGCATTTACACATGTAACCTTTTTGGACAATGTGGCATAATTTTCAAGGGTGTAGTGCATGTGTAAAAGGGGCTACTGATGCAGATACGTGCAGCACTAAATGCTCAGCAAACATTGTAACAGCTGCACTTTGATGGACAGCTCCTTCTCACAGAGATAAGGCAGGTGACCTTGAGGTCTACTGGAGTGTGTTGGTGTGTATGGCTTTATTGCCGGGTGCTGCAGGTTACTGTCAGGGTTTTAAGTGCCCATTGTCCTGCAGCCTGCCTCAGGCTGAAGAAGTACAGGAGCATGCAGGGGGCTGAGAGGTGGCTGGCTGTATAACTCTGGGCTTTCCTCACCACCTGTCTAGACATCAGCAAGATAACATCCTCACTTTTAATCCATAATGGAGAGCCTGGAGGAGCAATTTTTAGCAGCCGAGCCTGACTGTTTATCTGTACACATGTCCGCCTCCCCCTTACGACAAAATGTGCACTTTCAACTCTACAAGATACGACACATTGCGAGACAAACGGTACACAATGTGTGACTTCTTTACTTGGCAGTGGCTTTAAGGCTTTAGAGAAGAAAACCTCCATCTGTCCAGGGCGATATGTCTCATAGTTGCTGCATTATTTTCAATCACAAGCAGCGATTTAATGCAGAATCACTTCCCTGGGGTATGAGAGGCGTGCTCATACATAGATAAGTCTTTCTTTCAGTCATTCCAATTCGCTGGAGGATGTTGAATTGTTAGTGTGAGTCAAAGTGTTGCCACCGGTTAATTCCACACACTGTCAGCCTTAGACTCTCACAGGTCGACTCAAACAGCAGCTATATTTATTCATTTCATTTCAAGAGCTGTCGCGGCAATTACTGCCGGCACTTTAAAATGCCGCTGGATTTAGGCGGGAATAATGATTGGCATGAGAAATTTGTTAGCCCTGCGCTCTACCTGACGGGTTAGTAATTAAAGAGGGCAGGAGATTATTGTGTGCGACTCCAGAAGAAGACATCAGGAGACAAGTCTTTCATATAACACAGCAGGAGAGAGAGTCGACCAACCACTTGGTTAAACTTCATCCTGATAATACCAAATGTTCCTGAGGGTTTTATTTTATCTTATTAAAAATAAGTAAAGCCTTTTTTAGTCCATACAGGAAGTCCAGATGTCATCATCCTCCAGTGTTCAGATCTGCCATGAGATTTTTCACTGCAGCTTTTATTCACATTCCCCCAATAACCCTGTTCTCCTGCACATCTAGACTCACTTTATTATTGATTTAAAGGTGTGAGCAGATACACTTCAGGAATTTCTTATAGCAGCCATTTCAGAGTGCAATGTGTAATTTCCAAACAAAGATTAAATATCATTCAGACTGCTACAAATACAATATGGACAAAAGTATTTGGCCACACCTGTTAGTTATTTAATTCAGGTGACTTAATCAGACCCCTTGCCACCTGTAAACATAATCAAGCACCATGCAGTCTCTGTCTACAAACATTTATGATACTGTGGAATGGAATGGGTCAGGACCTCAAGAAAACAAGAAGGCACTGCTGTCCTGCTTTGCTTTCGATCACACGTCCAGCTCAGCCCAATGATTCGAGGAATTTTTCTGGAATACACATAAAAGTCTCAAATCATCCCAACATGCGATGCAATGAATAAATCATTTTTTAAAAGCTGCTGACACACCAGGCATTTTTTGTTTGAACACTTTCTGAAAAAGTCTGCAGAATCCTGGAGGAACTGCTTCTTTACTATATTCTGTCGTTAGAATTTACTCTCTTTCTTCTGGCTCCTGCCATGAATGAGACATCTGCTGTCCAAAGTGATAAATAATTCATTTGAGCAATATCAATAATATTTATCCAAGATCTCACTTTCAGTACAAGTGGAACTAATCAGCAGATCCATGCTTGCCCACACAGTTTGGATCGAGCGCCTCGAGTCGAGCTGCTCAGACTGTGTGAAGTCTCTGATGGAGAGTTTCACCACCTGTTTGGCCCCCGTCTCTTCTCTGCTCAGTGAGGCACAAGATGAAGCATTTTACATCTTAGTGATCCTCCTACCCCTGCTCATCACTCTTCATAATACTTTCAACCCCCCCTCAGTAATCTGCTAGGCAAAATGAGCCAGGCATGATCTTTCTGCCACCTCCCCAAACAGCAGACATGCTTCATCTTGATCTGAGGGTGACAGTGACGAGACGAGAGACGGCCCTCCCCCATCTTTACCGTGAGACTGTGATCAAACAGGCTGACACACTGCTCTGTTTAAACTTCAGATTTATCGCAGATGCAGCAGATGGCCATGATGTCCACCACTGATCTAAAGATTCCTTCTGCTTCAAGTACTTATCTTTTTAAATCCTGCTATTTTTAAAAGCTTTGTTTCATTAAAACTGCTTTCTCCCAACTATACATTGTTTGTTTATAAGGGTTATTCTACCTAATAAAAGCATTACTTCACATTATTTTTGGTAGAACTACCTATTCAATATTTCTTGTACTTGTAATCGGATTGTTATATGACTAGACATGCCTTTTTTATGCATTTTGAGAGAAATATATTTAGAAATGAAATTTTAAAAGTTTTGAAATATCTGAATAAACTGAAATATCATTTTTATATAATTATTCAGACAGGGAATTTAGGTGCCTCCCATTTCTCTGTCTTTGCTGAGATGTTCCTACACCTTCATCGGAGTCCATCTGTGGTATATGATTGGACATGTTTTAGAAAGCACCTCTCTATAGAAGGCCTCACAGCTGGCAGTGCATATCGAAGAAAAAATCAAGCCATGAGGTCAAAGGAACTGTCTGCAGAGCTCAGACAGAGTTGTTGCAAGCACAGATCTGGGGATGGCTGCAAAAATGTTTACTGCAATGAAGGTTCTCAACTGGAACTTCAAGAAACAAGATTCTCTGGTCTTATTAAACCAAGACTTAACAGTTAGGCCTCAAGTCTAAATGTTATGACTGTAGGAAACCAGGCACCGCGCATCACCTGCCCAACACCATCCTATCAGTAAAACATGGTGGTGGCAGCATCATGCTGTGGGGGTGTTTTTCAGCAGCAGGGACTGGGAGACAAGGTTGCTGAATGGAGCAAAGTACAGAGATATTCCTTAATGAAAACCCATTCTGCAGCCCTCTGGACTTTAGTATGGGCTCATGGTTCACCTTCCAACTTGACAACGCCTCTAAGCATGTAGCCAACTCTGTGAATGTGTGTGAGAAGCCCAGCCAGACTGACTTGACTTCTATCGGACATCTCTGTAGAGCCCTGACAATGTTAATGTGGTATGTGAGTTTTTATTTTGAGGAAATTTTCATAAATTTCCAGAGTTCTGTTTTGTCATTATGGAGTACTGAGTGGATTAATTAGAGAAATTTAATTTAAATGACTGTAGCATCAGGCTGCAACATGACAAAATTGATAAAAAGGTGAAGTGGATCAGAATGCACTCAGGGCCGCATCTGGCCAAGGTGAGGCCCTTTTCAGACTCTGGTATGAGCCCCTGACTCTCATCACCCCAATATACTCAGCATAACAAGAAGTCCCTGTTGGTGTTACGGTCAGGCATCTGAATACTTCTGTCTGTATAGTGTATGTTTCTGTGAGGTATGCAATTGGCAGACGGTGAAAGTTTAGTGGTCGTCAGGTGTGGGGTGTGGGGTCGTCTATGGTAGTGTGTTACGTAGAAATTGTAGATGTATTGAATGAACATGTGACCCAATGACCTTGGCTTTTGACCTCCAAAATCTAATCATTTAATCCTTGTGTCAGAATGTCAGAAAAGTTGAAAGAAAATCCCTCAAAGGGTTTTTGAGATACATCTTGTCAACTTCCTGTTTTACCCACAGATTTACTTGTTGTCGTCCTCAATTTTTTTCTTTTAAGTAGACATAAATACATCAACTCTCATTGTGAGAAAGCTCAATCAGAGGCTGAAAAACTGACTAATTATATTCTGATGCTGCATCTCTTCATGAGGAGACTTCCAGGACTTTTTCTCCCTGAGTGTAATCTAACCTCATTCTCATGTCTCAGAATTTCTAGGAGTGGTTGTAGTGGCTCCATGTTTTTATGACATGTAATTTGGTAGATTCCATTTAGACCTGTGAAGAGCCCTGAGGATTTGCATTTTAATTATAAATTTTGATTCACTGGGGTTGATTACTTTCATTCTCTGGCAGCAGGTTAATTGTATGAGCTCAGCTCTGTAACACTGTGGACTTACTTGTGTCATTACTGGTGTGCATAATATAATAAGGATCTGTTTCCTTGGCCAGTCTAATAATGTGGCACTTGTCGCTATCTATATATGCTTAAATAATTCAATACCATAGCGGAGTTTGTGGATTTTTTAAAAGGAGATGGACTGGTTGAAGAAATGGTCAGCTATGTAGCATTAGCTCGATTGTTCTTTCTCAATGATTTCCATCTATTGACTCCCATGCTTGGCCAGTCAGCTCAGCTGTAACACCGCTCTGCACGGACCCGGTCCGTTGGGAGCCCTGCTTAGCTCTGTGTGCACAGGGAAGGGGAATTAGTGTGGGCTTTCAAAGGAGGGAAGCTGGAGGGATCTGTTATGCATCGAAAATCATTGCTGCTAGCGTTTCCCAGTGGATGGGAGAGGGGCTGATTTGTAAGCACAGTAGGTGGGGAAGGGCATGGATGG
The DNA here is from genome assembly GCF_018320785.1 of Cheilinus undulatus. Lineage (NCBI taxonomy): Eukaryota > Metazoa > Chordata > Actinopteri > Labriformes > Labridae > Cheilinus > Cheilinus undulatus. The sequence continues at coordinate 39,468,874 of NC_054866.1, forward strand.
TGCATGTCATGAATGTTTGTCTTGTGGTTTTCTCCCATTAAAAATGTCCTCTTTGTGTTAATCACATCACTATCTGTGCGTTATCTTTGGTCACAAGGGAGACAGGGCTAGTTTTGATATCAATTAAACTGTAATTTCCTATATAGAGGGCATACTGCATCTTGAAATGTGGCTAACCTTCAAGTGGTATGCTGCAGCTGAAAGTACGTTTTGATCCAGAAGGGAGAAATCAAATCCCTTCCAAACAAGACATTGATTTACAGCGAGAGCTTTAGAGTTGTTTTCTGAAAATAGATTTTTTTTTCCAGCACTTTACTCTTGCAGCTGCTGAGGTGAGGATTCAGACATCTATATGTATGAATCTGAAAATGATGCAGGGAAACACAGCATCTGTGAAATTTGATTTCAATTACTCTGACTGGTCAAAGCATTTCCATATCCATAATTGCTTTTTTCCCATAATGTATATAATGTATTCTGCAATGATAGTATCCAGGGAGAGGGGATGTTTCGCCTGTATTGTGAGTGAAGAAAACTCAATTTGATAAACTGTTAGCAAACGCCATTGTTTGGCAATGTTATCAAGTGCAAAATAGGCGCCAAGTCTGAGGAGGGACTTACAAATGAGATTTGAAAGTATTTCTTTTTGGAGGTTTATTATTCTCCAGTCAGATGAGGAAAATGGTTTGCTTCTGGCTATAGTCGGGAAATTCCATCTACTTTTTCCTAACATTTAAGCGCGGCCCCCAGCTTTAGGATTTAAGAGCTACCGATAAGGAACCTGACATATTCAGTGCAAGGAAGAGAAAAGAAAATCCCATTAGCATCTTGCTGTCCTCCTACAATATCACTTTTCATTGCTTCTTATAAATCATTTTTTGTTTTCCCCTTTGTTATTGGTCCATTGATATTCACCAATTTATATTCTGTTAACCCGTCCCCTCCCTGCTGTGCAGTTCAGCATCAAACATCTAAAATCTAACCTTTCCATCTCCGGCCATCAGACGAACTCTAAATGTCAGTGGAGGATCGTTCTCAGAGATCCCGTGCAATCAGGGAGACTTTTGATGTCCCAAACACGTCTCATCTTCATTTGCTGTTCATTTGAGAAAGAGGATCCGTCCCATTGTGTGAGGCGGTCCGTAGAGGGGAGGAAAATGCAAGGGCCAGATGAGACCCCATCTGGATGGACCCTGCTTCCTGCCAACTCTCACCCCAGTGGCCCGGGACGCTCCCCACTCATCAGCAGTCATCAAAGAGTGTCTGCCCACCAGCCAGAGCACCCTGAGTGGGCCTGCCAGCCCAACAAGCCCCTTGCCTCATTACTGACAAAAAGAGGTGGAAGCAGGGAGCTCCTCAATCATTCAGCCACCCGCGGGTCTCTGGGTAGTCCACTCTCTAACAAATGCACTGTATTCATACAAAGTAGGTGATTTTGTAGTTCTCAGATTTGGTTAGTGATAAAAAAAATAAGTAGAGACACTTCTCTGCAGTGGCAGTCAGCATCCTCCCTAATCCCATTGTTCAGTAATAAGTTTAAAAAATGAACAACACTTCTTCCCTACTGAGACAATTACAAAGGGTAGAAAACCATTGTGTACTTTCAAAGACCAATATATTGGGGTTAAGACTCTGTTTTGGAAACAAGAATCTGAAGTTTTACCTTAAAATGATCCATCTATTATCTTTACTGTTTGCCCCATACAGAGTAATGGCAGCTGAATGCTATGATTGAGTGAGAGGTGGGTTTAACCCTGGGCTGGTTGCAGACCAATCACAGGGCTGACATATATGCTAACACTCACAGGCAATTATTGGTCCCCACTTAACCTAACAAGCATGTCTTTAGACTGTGGGAGGAAGCTGAAAGCCCAAAGGGAACCCACTTACACAGTGGGAGGATATGCCTAAACATCCTAAACCACTACTCCTCCATAAACTGTCACAAAATATTACACATATTTTTTCAAGTTACAAACATATGAAAGGTATGGTGATAGTGCGTCAGCCCAGTGGGGGTGATTTATTATGAGTCATGCTAGGTTAGGTAGAAGGGGGAGGTAGAGCAGCCTCGTCTGAGTGCTAGCCTCAGTCAGGGCAGCTTACCTTGGCTCTGCTTCTCCCACCTCCTTGCTAAGTCTCGGTCTGTTGAAGATGGTAATGCTGTTCAGCCATGTTGGAGTAGGTAAGATAGAGCAAGTGTGTGTTAGCATGGTGGGCAGTGAAAGCTAGCATGGAGCTGGCTATGGGACACTGGAGATCACTGTTCAGACCTCTTGAGGTGTTGTGGGACTAGTTTGAGGAAACACCAATGAAGGGGGTTCCCACTTGACAACCTTGGTGAGGTGTTGGCTTCTTGCTGCCCATCATTTGGCACAGATGACTTGTAGAGGCAAATTGTAAGGATGTTATTTAGGTACTTCTTCGCTGACGAGCACAAGTATCTTATGTTTGCTCTAAATCCTAGGCAACAGTTTTTTTACAGTGGTAGTATTTTTACTACTTGTAAAATTCATACGTTGCTTGAGCAGCCATGTTGCCAATAATTCACAAGGTTTTCTGCCATAAGACCCAATTTAGAACGTGCATCTGGAAAATATTTGTGTAAAGAGTTGCCACTGCCCTGTACCCCTCCATTCCAACAATAACCAGGACTCTCTATCCCTTAAGAAAACAAACTACATGTAGGGATAGTAGTGGAAGGGATAGGGGCTGTACTGGGACTGAGCTGTGATACCTATAGTCTTTGTTAAAAATGCTTTTCTTTTGGTTGAGATGGAGCAAAAATGTCTCCTGTTCATGAAAACGCCTCAGGAGGGTTAACAGAAAAGACTGTTCTGTTCGTCTCCTGATTAAGGACAAAACTTTTCATGCAAAAAATAATCAGACACATTTTATTTATTACAATAGAGAGCCCGCCAACACTCCAGAGGAGGAGAAGAAAGCCAAACGGGGCATATTCATCACAGTCTTCTGAATAGAGAGGCATGTTAGGCATGACAGCGCTGCTCAGCGTGAGCTGCTGTATTAGTTTGTGACAGAGGTTTTCTTTGTGGGCACGCTTCATAACTCATTCATTTTCTACAAAGTTACACGACAGTAATCTGAGACAACAGAAATACCCTGACATCACTATTATCTCCCTGATGTATGACTCTTTTACAGAGAAAACCTGACTCCTGCCTTTGTTCTCTTCCTTTCTTTACCTTTTCTCTTACTGCCAAAGTAGACAAGGAAGGATACTGAATCATGCCAAAGCGGGACACCTGAGATCCAGAGTGAGGCTTTGTCTCTCAGATGAAAAATAAAAACGAGCTTCAGGTCAGAATGCACAGCTGGAAGTGGCTGGCTTTGTCCCTCTCTTAAATTACAGAGCAGAAACATACATTTATTTTAAACCTGCTTAACCTTTACAGCAGAAATCAATGTAAAACAGCTGTGACTAAAAAGACATAGTCCTCCTGAAATATTAAAATAAACCTCCTTTTTTAGCAGTGACATCAGTAAAAAGATATTAACCTCCCCAGCATCTGCTTTAGTGTCATTTCTCTCTTCAGACTAATTCTACTGTCATCAAGTCACAGCTCTGTTTTTAGCCATAATTGGGCTCATCTCCTTTACTCCAAGCTCTTACCAAAATAGTTTGTGTTTTATTCATTCAGTCAGGCAAAATGAAGACTCTAAATGGAGTCATTAGAGTCCATTAAATCTCAAGTGTGATGCTTTGCCTTTCACCCATTATCTCTCTATCATTATCATTTTTTTCCATTCTCATCGCTGATCTGATCTTGAGTGAAGAGTATGTCTGGGTTTGGTTTTCTATGATAGATGTCTGGTACAGTCCTTATATTAGAACAGGGGTAGGATGAAGCTGAAGTATCAGTGTCATGTAATTGTTATTCAGCCTAAAGGTAGAAATATGGTAGCCTTGAATCCTCCACTGCATTCCAGCCTTCATCGTTTCTGCTGATTGACAGAGTTCAAGTGAAGTTCAAGTCATATGAAAAGCACACCATCCTAGAATTTTTAGGGAGCTTGCCTCAAGTATTATCCATCAATACAGACTTTCTTCCATTATCAGTCTAGGTTTCAGGTCATAGATCATTGTGATCTCATCTGAGGTCACCCTGGTTGTGTTTCTGTTCTACAGGATAATGTAAAGTACAGTCATCATGTTTCATGACACTCTTCTCAAGAGGCATGATACCAGCATGTGTTTCAGCAACAAAACGTGTGTTTGCATATAAGCTACAGCACAAAGACGCTGGCACAATGGTAAGTAAAAGAGTAACTCAGGTGAAGTAAAACATGGATGGATGTTTGACCCATTTATTAATTTTATAAATCAATCATGGTCAGTATAATTTGGCTTTATTGACTAAAGAAATAAAAAAACCTCTTTAATGTCTTAAAATGAAAGCAGATTTCTAAAAAGTAACATAAATTAAATAAAAAATATTTAACGTAAAATCATTTACTGCATATTCACCCCCTTCGAGTCAGTATTAGTAGATGCAACTATGGCTGCAATCACAGCACTGAGTCTGTGCAGAAAGAGCTCAATCAGGCTTGCGCATCTGGACACTTTTACTCCATTCTTCTTTGTAAAACTGCTCAAGCTCTGTCAGGTTGCACAGGCACGAACAGCCCTCTTCAAGTCCAGCCACAGATTCTCTATTAGATTAAGGTCTGGGCTTTGACTCGGCCACTCCAGAACATTCACCTTGTTGTCTTGAAATCTTTTCTGTGTAGCTGTCACGTTATGCTTCAGGTCATTGTCTTGCTGGAAAACAAATCTTCTCCCAAGCCATAGTTCTCTTGCAGACTGTTAAGATTTTACCCCAGGTTTTCCTTTATTTCACCGCTTTCACTTTACCCTCAACCTTTACAAGCTATCCAGGGCCAGCTGCCAAGAAGCATCGATATGATGCTGCCACCACCATGGCATATCATATCTTTAAATCACCACTTAAAAAAAAATATTTTTCAAATAATTCAACACTGAATGGTCATAGTCAGCATCTTTTGACACTTTTTATTGCTTTGAAATTTGTTGAAATCCACTAACAGATATAAAAGTTGACCAATAGCACTGGTTTAAAAAAAAATGCCATTCTTGATAAGTTTAGCTAACAGGAGTTTGTTTTGCCCAGTGCCACCACTCTGGACAGAACACATACATCATTAAATCATCAAATGTTAATATGACACACAGAGTGAATAAGATGAAAAATATTAATTTATATTTTATTTTTTACCCAACTTGGTGCCTTGTAGCTTTGTATAAAGCACTGCTCCTACTTCTAGACAGACCTAAAGTAAGGTGGACTCGGTATTCCTAGTTTAACAACTAGCAATGGTTGGCGTTATTATTTTTCTCCAGAAACCACTGTGTGGCATGTCGGACTTTGTCTGCTTTTATACAATGCCAGTGGGTAAAAAGAGCATTACTTACAGGGAAACAGTTGGAGTTTGGTGAAATTTAGGAACATAAAACTGGAAGTTTGGAGCAAAGATCATTGTTTGGTTTAATTAAACTGAGTAAGTGGTTAAGTTGAAAAATTTTAGGTGAACAAACTTAAAGAAAATCCAAGTCACTTTTGTTTCAGTTTCTCCCTTGAACAGCAGCTTTTGTTGTCAAAGTTTTTTGTTTACCTGTTCAATAATGACCTTCTGCCCACTCAAACTTTCTCTTTTCTTCTTCAATGTTTGATGTTTTTTTTCTCTGACATTTTCAAGTTAAAGGACATTCTGCCTCTAAGAAAATTGCCTGTGATTATGGCATTCTTGTGTATTTCTCATATATATATATATATATATATATATATATATATATATATATATATATATATAACTCACAGCCTTTTATGAGACCAGGTTTACAGAGGGTGGTAGTCTTAAGAGGGAGGGGGTTGGGGTTGTTTGCACTGGCAACAAAACACTGGATGTTTTCTGAAATTTGATTCTGCTTGAATATAACTATGGCTCCTCTTCTTGACAGCTTGTGGAAGGCAATGGCCACTTTAATTTTTATCCCCCAAGGCTGGTTCCCTTTTTTTTGTTTGTTTTTTTGTTTGTTTGTTTTTTTTTGTTTTTTTAAGGATAAATGTAACGGTACTTCTCTGTCTGAAACATTTAACCCAGCACTTTTTGAAGGGTCTTAGACATTACATGTTAGAAAGGAGAACCGAGGAGAGGCCAGGTATCCTCACCTCATAATTTAGCTCTGAGTCTGTGCCTTGGAGCCAGTTCATGAGGAGTTGCTCAAAGAGACACAGGGATGCTCAAACCTCCACCATTTCAGCGTTTTCCTCCGAGGTTCTGGCTCAGTGCACGTTATTACTCTACAGAGGAGGAGGTGTTCATCAGCCACAGACTCCATCTTAGATTGTTGTCAGCTCTATGGAGGGATATGGCCCATATCATTGTTCAGCGTGTCCCATGTTATCTCTGTCACCATCAGTAAATGATGGAAAAAGAGCTGCTCAGCTACTAAAACCAGGGAGTGCTGTGGAGTTGGATGGTCAAAAAAACCCTATTTCCTACGGGTCTTTCAGAAAATATTTTATAATTTGGTAAATATGCGTTTTTTTTTTCTTTCCAGAATTTGCTGTACAATTCAAACCTCTTACATGATGGTAGAGCAAATTTAAACCTACAGGAATCAGCAGATTCACTCATCTTAGTTTGAAGACTTGAAACAGCCAGCTTGGCTTTTAACTTAGCAAGTTATTTTGGTAATACTTAAAAAAAAAAAACAATAAGTAATATCCTCTCTGGATTTGTTGTTCTCAGCTCTTTGATCACATTATAATAGGGCAGTGCTACTCTCAGAGGCTCAAGCATGTATCATACATGTTGATTCAATGTGAACACCTCTCTTTTCCATTGCCAGAGCTGCCACCACATTGGATGGATAGTGTGTGAAGAGGCATAATGGCAGAGCTTTGTTTGCTTTTTCTATCAACAATTCATGAGGAAGCAACGAACACCAAAATGAAAGAAAACACTTTATTTACTGGAGTTGAAAGTGATTAAGAGAAATTCTAAATGAATCATCTTTGAGCTGCATGTAAAGATCAATCTAATGGCCTCACCTGGTCAGTGCACTGAAGGAGGGGTGAAGAGGAAGCAGCACAGTTTGTTTTGGTCTCAGAGACTAGTGCTGAAGTGCATCATCTACCTGTCATGTACTAGGCTAGTAAACAAGCAAAGAAATCTTGGTCAACTGAAACTTCATCCATGCATTCACAAATGTATCGGTCATTGGGTTCATAACAGAAAAAAAAACATGTACCTTATCTCAAGACCAGTTTAATCTTTGACAGGTTCCTCATTGCATCTTCCGTTTTTAAGCATTATTGTTTTTAACTTCATGTCATACTGAAATACCAGCTGACTCAGAGACAACCAGCATGTGCCTGCCTTCAGACAGCATTAAGTGTTTATTTACTGAGGTGAAGTTAAAAAAAAAGTCAGCAGCTCAGGACGTACAACGCCATGAGACATTGCTGTCCCCTACTCTCTTTCTGTTCTCAAACAGACTCACGCTAATGTGTACATTTAATGAGATGATAAAGGGACTTAGGCTTGAGATGGGGCTGTGACAGAAGGCAGAGCAATGACACTCTGGTACCACTTCAATACAAACATCCTGCATCTTTGTGTTGAGTTGAAGATATGTTGGTACTGAGTTATTTAAGGTATGAAACAATCACAAAGTTACTGTGTTTGTGACTTTGTTTCTGTCTCTCTACCAGGATAGCACAGCCATGGAAAATCCTCTCACTCTCCTGCCTGCAGTCCCGTGCGCCCCAATCTCCTACCCAGGTGTGCTTGTGGGGGCGGTTGTCCAACCAATGGCTTCTTGGTCAGATAAAAGCACATTGACCAACCAGCTGGAGGGTGTCAGCCTCTAACATCTACTCTGTAAGTCACATAATTTACCTGTATGGAAAAACGTACAAAGGAGAATGACCAAAGCTGGCAAAGAAAAGAAAAGAGCAGACAAAACAAAGAGTAGATGAAAAACAGGGAGAAGTATACGGACAAATGATACGACAGAATATGTTATGACAGAATAAGTTACACTTTAGACCTCCGCCATTAGCCCTATCACCCAATAGTGAAGAATCCTTTAAAAACATTCCTGGATCCAGACGGTGATCCGGATCACTCCCAAAATCTAATTTGCCGACTATTCCCTCCCCCAGTGGGATGGAGACACAGTGAGACAAAGCATTGGCTTCGCTACGTGTGGAAGTCATGGCAGAGGGTGAATATTCCTCTATTCCTCCCAGCATTGTGATTATTTTTGCTACAATTCACTGTCTTTCTCTCTGTTATGCTTGTCTCCTCGACCGGGCGTGCGTCTTTCAAACTCTATTAACTCCAAAACGTTGAATGAGTTACTCATGTCCGCCATCTCCTGGTGTGATTTTGTGATTACTACAGCTAAA